>NW_003302549.1:13821444-13838212 GCF_000004255.2 Arabidopsis lyrata subsp. lyrata | reverse complement strand
GTGATGAAATAGTAAGAAGATATATTTGTCTCAACTCTAATGATTTTTTAGTGGCAAATTAAATATTTGTGGCGCTAGAGTGGCAACCATGTCACAAATCGTCATAAATTTGTACCAATGTTAATATTGGGACAAAATATTTTTTAATCAAGGGGACGAAATATTAATGATCAATAAAACTTATTTTCCTGTACTAACTAACACACAAGTCTAGAACCCCCTCCCCCCCCCCCCCACCGATAACGACGTCTTGAGAGAGCTCCGTATCCGAGCTATTATCTGTGTAAAGGAGACCAACACTGATTGGATACCATCACCGCAAGTGGGTAATTTTTGCCTTTGAACCATCGAATAACCTAACCCTGAGCTAAACTCCCCTGAGCCTAGACTTCAAAACAAAACCACTTGATCACACAAGGACAAAACATCAAAACTAAGTTGCACACCATCTCACATAAAGCTCTCAAAGATTTCTTCTTTATGCTTCAGCTCTCTTGCTTCTCCAAGACGTCCTTAGCACCTCCTTATATAGCCAAAACGATTTCCTAATCACCATAGGAGAAACTTTCCAATTTCCATAAGGAAAAGTATATTTCCGTTTACACTTTTCCTTTTCTTCATTAAACTCTACTTTCATCAAGTCTTCCAAATCCCTTTAAATCCTTTTTCCTTTGTGATTCATCCTCCAAACACGCTCCAAACATATCTTCTCAAACCTTTTCAAAACTGACACTCACACAAAAACAGTCGCATTCAAAATTACTTCTTGAATCATTCAGCAACTCCATTAGACAAAATCTTGTATTACTTCTTGACTCATTCAACAACTTCATCAGACAACAACTACATCTTCACATTATAAATTATTAATATTAATTAAATTGATATTTTCGAATTACTATTGTTAAAATCCTGACTCATGTTTGTTATGTTGATTGGTTGAAATTGGTAAGTCTTTTTTTTTTAACTAGATAAAGATTCGTGTATTGGTTTAAAAAATAAATCTAAATTTTTATTAATGATAAACCACACATTAGATATTCTATTTTGTAACTATCTATTTCATCATAATAAGCCATACATATGCACTACATCTTAACGTATAAGAGCTAATAAATTTATATCAAAAATACTTTTTGCATCATTTCAAATCTATACCTTAGTTAGTATTAAAAATAAATAACAAAACATTATTAGTAAAGAAATAAAATACACAAAATTTTTGGAAATTAACATTTTCATAACTATAAATCTTTTATATCTCATAATCTCATAAGTAATAGTTTTAACTTATATTGAAATTAATAAAATAAAACATGAATATAGATATATTAACATTCCCATTAAGTAATAGGAAATAAATATATAACCGTGTTTTGAGGTTTTGTTTTTAGTTTATATTTTTGACAATATGAGAAGATTTTTTTTAGTAATAATTTGTGACTGTTTGTGACTAATTTCCATCATAGTGAGTGATGGACTTGAACATTATGATAGTCATAAATCACCACAGTAACTGTTACGAATATGCGATATATTTTTTGTTATCACTTGTTACCATTCGAGACTATAGTTATGTAATAATGAGTTATAGAATTAAGACGTTATGTTAGTCACAAATTATGACGATTTTGGAACGATGTTTTCGTCTGTAATTAAGAAAGTGTTTTTACGTTTTTGTGTCGTAACTATTTGTGATGAAATAGTTACTAGATATATTTGTCTCAACTCTTATGATTTTTTTGTTGCAATTAAATATTTGTGGCGCTTGTGTTGCAACCATTCACAAATCGTCATAAATTTGTACCAATGTTTATATTGTGACAAAATATTTTTTTATTATGTGACTAAATATTAATTATTAATAAAATTATTTTCCTGTACTAACTAACACACAAGTCTAGAACCCCCTCCCCCCCCCCCCCACCGATAACGACGTCTTGAGAGAGCTCCGTATCCGAGCTATTATCTGTGTAAAGGAGACCAACACTGATTGGATACCATCACCGCAAGTGGGTAATTTTTGCCTTTGAACCATCGAATAACCTAACCCTGAGCTAAACTCCCCTTGAGCCTAGACTTCAAAACAAAATCACTTGATCACACAAGGACAAAACATCAAAACTAAGTTGCACACCATCTCACATAAAGCTCTCAAAGATTTCTTCTTTATGCTTCAGCTCTCTTGCTTCTCCAAGACGTCCTTAGCACCTCCTTATATAGCCAAAACGATTTCCTAATCACCATAGGAGAAACTTTCCAATTTCCATAAGGAAAAGTATATTTCCGTTTACACTTTTCCTTTTCTTCATTAAACTCTACTTTCATCAAGTCTTCCAAATCCCTTTAAATCCTTTTTCCTTTGTGATTCATCCTCCAAACACGCTCCAAACATATCTTCTCAAACCTTCTCAAAACTGACACTCACACAATAACAGTCGCATTCAAAATTATTTCTTGAATCATTCGGCAACCCCATTAGACAAAATCTTGTATTACTTCTTGACTCATTCAACAACTTCATCAGACAACAACTACATCTTCACATTATATATTATTAATATTAATTAAATTGATATTTTCGAATTACTATTGTTAAAATCCTGACTCATGTTTGTTATGTTGATTGGTTGAAATTTGTAAGTCTTTTTTTTTAACTAGATAAAGATTTGTGTATTGGTTTAAAAAATAAATCTAAATTTTTATTAATGATAAACCACACATTAGATATTCTATTTTGTAACTATCTATTTCATCATAATAAGTCATACATATGTACTACATCTTAACGTATAAGAGCTAATAAATTTATATCAAAAATATTTTTTGCATCATTTCAAATCTATACCTTAGTTAGTATCTTTTATATTATAAAGTACAAGTCACTTGACCACTAAAATTCTGACACATAGATTTTGTTTCATATTTAAAAAATAAATAAAATAAAAATATATTAAAAAAGAAAAAAAAACGCTAATTATCATCTTCTCTTTTACGTCACCACATTGTCCATATCTCCAAATTTTTCTCTCACAATTGTTAGTTTAGAGAATTATTTCCAGCGAAATTTTGGCCATAATGTTTTGGGGTTTTTTAGTGGTTTTTAGATTATGGATTTTGGTTTATAGATTTTAGATTTAGATTTTTGGTTTTTTTTGTATTTTGCAAAAGAGAGAAAAAGTAGAAAAAAAATAAATGGAAAATTAAAAAAAGTTGAATCCACCGCAAACATTCTAAAAAATAACAAAAATGGGTTTTTGGGATTTCTTAAGAAAAATGCAAAAACTGTCAAAATCTAGATTCCCTATTTTTTAGGGAAACCATTTTTCTCATAATCTTGAATAGATGATTAAATGGTTTTTGAAAATCAAAAACCAAAACCCATGCTAGAAACTACTAGCCATTGAAGGCCTTTATTTCTTTGTACTAGCCATTGAAGGCCTTTATTTCTTTGCAAGTTTAATTATTTAACAAGAATTTTAGAAAAAAAAAAACAAAGAAAAGACCAAACAACAAGTCTTCTTCCCACGTTCACTATATTCATAACTTCCCACAAAATTAATTCACTGCAACTGATTTTTGCAACTACCCACGACTTAAAGCTTTACTTAATCAACATATAAACATCATTATAATTCCTTTCATGATTTATCTTCTGCAACTTTTTTCTTTCGTCCATTTTAAATTTGATCAAAAAACTTTGCCGAACTTTCCAAAATATATGGATTCTCAAAATTCTTTCATTGTTTCCGTAGTCTATAGTTCAATTAATATTTCTCTTTTGTAACAGGTTCTCACTCTTATCTCCCAAGTAAGTCCAGTAAAAGTTTATCTCACTTTTCTTCATTAAACTCCACTTTCATCAAGTCTTCTAAATCCCTTTACGTCCTTTTTCCTTTGTGTTTCATCCTCCAACCATATCTTCTCAAACCTTCTAGAAACGGACACTCACACAAAAACAGTCGCATTCAAAATTACTTCTTGAATCATTCAGCAACTCCATTAGACAAAATCTTGTATTACTTATTGACTCATTCAACAACTTTATCAGACAACAACTACATCTTCACATTATAAATTACTAATATTAATTAAATTGATATTTTCGAATTACTATTGTTAAAATCCTCACTCATGTTTGTTATGTTGATTGGTTGAAATTGGTAAGTCTTTTTTTTTAACTAGATAAAGATTCGCGTATTGGTGTAAAAAATAAATCTAATTTTTTATTAATGATAAACCACACATTTTTTTATATTTAATTTGTTACTTTTTTTTGTCTCAAACCCTATTGCAAATTAGATATTCTATTTTGTAACTATCTATTTCATCACAATAAACCATACTTATGCACTACATCTTAACGTATAAGAGCTAATAAATTTATATCAAAAATACTTTTTGCATCATTTCAAATCTATATCTTAGTTAATATTAGAAATAAATAACAAAACATAATTAGTAAAGAAACAAAATCCACAAATGTTTTGGAAATTAACATTTTTATAACTATAAATCTTTTATATCTCATAATCTCATAAGTAATAGTTTTAACTTATATTGAAATTAATAAAATAAAACATGAATATAGATATATTAACATTCACATTAAGTAATAGGAAATAAATATATAACCGTGTTTTGAGGTTTTGTTTTTAGTTTATAATTTTGACAATATGAGAAGATTGTTTTTAGTAATAATTTGTGACTGTTTGTGACTAATTTCCATCATAGTGAGTGATGGACTTGAGCATTATGATAGTCATAAATTACCACAGTTTTGAGTAACTGTTACGAATATGCGATATATTTTTTTGTTATCACTTGTTACCATTTGAGACTATGTAATAATGAGTTATGGAATTGAGACGTTATGTTAGTCACAAATTATGACGATTTTGGAACGATGTTTTCGTCTGTAATTAAGAAAGTATTTTTACGTTTTTGTGTCGTAACTATTTGTGACGAACTGGTTACTAGATATATTTGTCTCAACTCGTATGACTTTTTTTGTTGCAAATAAAAATTTGTGGTGATTGTATTGCAACCATTCACAAATCATCATAAATTTGTAACAATGTTTATATTGTGACAAAATATTATTTATTATGTGATTAAGTATTAGTTATTAGTGAAATTGTTTTCCTGTACTGACTAATGCACAAGCATAGTTACGAATATGCGATATATTTTTTGTTATCACTTGTTACCATTTGAGACTATAGTTAATTATGTAATAATGAGTTATGGAATTGAGACGTTATGTTAGTCACGAATTATGACGATTTTGGAATGATGTTTTAGTCTATAATTAATAAAGTGTTTTTACGTTTTCGTGTCGTAACTATTTGTCACGAAATGGTTACTAGATATATTTGTCTCAACTCCTATGACTTTTTGTTGCAAAAAAAATTTGTGGCGATTGTATTGCAACCATTCACAAATCGTCATAAATTCGTAACAATGTTTATATTGTGACAAAATATTTTTTATTAATGTGACTAAGTATTAGTTGTTAATAAAATTATTTTCCTGTACTGACAAACACACAAGCCTAGTATCCCCCCCGGATAACGACGTCTTGAGAGAGCTCCGTCGCCGAGCTATCATCCGTGTAAATGAGACCAACACTAATTATATACCGTCACCGCAAGTGGGTTTTCGCCTTTGAACCAACGTCGAACCATCAAATAAACCAAGAACAAAAACAAAAACAAAATTTAAATCTAAAACCATGATCAAAATGTAAGAAATAGGATAGATTCACCAACTTCTCGATATTCGATTTGCTATAGAAATCACCGACGAAAGAGATTCTGTAAACAGTAATGGAGAGAAATGGAATGCGATCGGTGATGAATATGGTTTCCTCCAGATCGTTGGGATGCATGAGGATCTTATTATACACCGAGAAAGTGTCCATGAAAGACGAGAGTTGGTGGCATGTTGTGGCCTCTACCAATCGGTCAATGTGTGGTAAGGGAAAGCTATCTTTTGGTCATGCCTTGTTGAGATCGGTGAAGTCTAAGCAGATATGCCACTTTCGGTTCTTCTTTTAGACAACCACAAGATTTGCGAGCCAATATGGGTATTGCACCTTGGAAATCTGTGTGGCTTTGAGTAGATGCTCCACTTCATCTTGAACTGCTTTAGTTCGTAGTTCGTTACGAACAAAGCTTTCGTCTTTTTTGGCAAATGGGATTGTGATTCGGATAGACGTTTAGTTCGTGGCTTGAGATATCAGGGTCGGTCCCAATCATATCCGAGGTGGACCATGCGAATGCCGACACACAGTACTTCAAAAAGGCGATTAGCTCGGTTCTGATTTCTTTGTCAAATTCTTTGCCGATGGAGATACTGTTGGTTTATGGTCGGTTTGCGCCCATGATTTGGCAGCATACCGAACCGGTTTAGTTATGTTCTCATAACTCTCCATTAAACCATTCATGTCTTTTCGTATAGACATCAACCTGTTTCTATAAAAGGACATTAGTAGAAAGACATAAAAAAAAGTCTTTTGTTACTATTGATACAAAGAGAGTTCTAGAGAGAGAAAAACGTTTTAGAGAGAGAGAGCTTCGAGAGATCAACCGGAAAGGCACTTGAACGGTGGGTTGTGGTTGATTTCCGTTTGTGACTTCAACCCCGATCTCTGCGTCAATTCCCAGTCGATTCCGTGCCAAATACGTCAGTAAACCGGCCAAGGTATGTGTTCCGGTTTAACGCTTCCGCATAAAAGAATAACACTGGTATCAGAGCATTTGGCTTCGATTCTGGCATGTTTTCGTTCTTAGTAATCATCTTTAAAAGGATCTATATGTCATACTTCTTCATGATGAATTGACGAAATCGGTTTACAATATGAAAAGTTGCATATGGTATCTCCGTGGTTGTTTGATGAATTTACATAAAACTTTGCATATTTGTGCATTATATAGACATAAACGTTTCTGGAAATTATCGCTTTAAGAACCGGAGTATGTTGCACGAATTCGGCGAAATTGTGAGTAAACTGCGAATCTTGTTTCGCCCATAACTCTCTGTATAGACACCGGAATCGCATGATTTTAGTGTCTGTGCGTAGATATTGAAATTATCTTTCTATTGGTATATAGAACGCATGATTACCTTAAGTATAAAGAGAGATATGATGGTCGCAAGTTTCGTCCGAAATGATGCATACATATATGTGTTGGGAAGAAGATGAACAGTAGTCGCCACGTGTCGATTTGATTTGTCTGGAATATGCATATTTGTTTTTGCAATAAAATGAGTTTGTTATGTCCAAATTTTGAAATTTAAATTTAGCTAGATTTGTCTCAATGAGTAGATTAAGAATCTGAAATTATCTTAGTCAAATTGAGACTTAGAAAATTAGAATGATTTTTTTTTGTATAAATTAACATGTTTTAATCGTTAATTCATGTTAGAAAAATGCATTAATCAAGTGGGAGTTCTAATTTGTTTAGAACTTAAAATTTTGCATGAAAAAATTCATTTATTGTGATAAGATTGTAATACGGGTGATGATTGGGAACATAGTGAACTCTCGATCTTGTATTATAAATTGAGTTACTTTTTGGATCAATTTGTGTTCATTGTAAAATTGTGTGTTGTGTGTTAAGAAGTATGCAAATATATGAATGTCTCTAAATTGTGAAACAGGCATGGCTTCTGCTTGTAAGAACATTATTGTTGAGCTCCATCGAGGAGACAAACTGGATGGTGACAATTATGATATATGGTATCGTAAAGTCCAGTATGTTCTTGAGGAGCAAGAGGTGAAAGAGACTCTTTTCCATCTCATGGAAGAGCCCGAGCAGGGTACTACCCCTCAACATATGAGAGATCAAGAGGCATATGTTGCCTGGAAAAGAAAGAATAGCATTGCTCGCATCACTTTGCTGAGTTGTATGCAAGATGATCTCATGTGTGAGTTTGAAGAGTACGAAACTGCGAAAGGCATGTGGGAGGCCTTGAAAGAGAAGTTTGGTGCTACATCGGCAACCAAACTCAGGAGACTTAATCAAAATTTCAATGACTTCAAGCAGCGCCCAAATCAATCTATGAGGCAGCATCGTAGGGTCATGTCGAACATGATTAGAGAGCTTAAAAATGCTGGTCAAATTGTATCTGATGAACAGAAAATTCAAGCGGTTCTCCGTTCGTTACCTAAATGTTGGGACCATATGAGGGTTCAGATGACTCACAACGTGAATGTGAAAACATTTGAGGACATATCGTGTCATCCTGAGTTAGAAGATGAGCGCCTAGAGGCTGCTAAACCCTTCAATGAGGCTAATGTTGCAGGTTCAAGCTCGGGCTTGAAGCGCAAGAGAGGTAACAAGGGAAATAAGGCTCCCTATCAAACTGGTCTTAAGAAGCAAAACAAGTTTGCCAAACGTGGCAAGCGTGGTGGCAAGAAGGATAAGACCAATGTGAAATGCTACAACTGTGGCTTATTGGGTCACTTTGCTCGTGAATGCACTGAGCAAAGAAGGTATCTTTGAACTCTACTTGTAAGTATGCTTATGTTTCTAATTGTGTAATGCTTGCTGAATCTCATCCTTTGTGGATTGTAGACTCAGGAGGAACAGACCACGTAGCTAGAGATCGTGAGGCATTTGTGGAGTACCGGCGGATTCCTAAAGGTTCAAGATGGTTATATGTGGGGAATAACTCCAAGGTTGAGGTACTGGGTATTGGCACTTGTCAGCTACACATGCGTGGCGGGAGGACCCTTATCTTACATGACGTCTTGTATGCTCCTGAAATTCGTCGGGACCTTGTCTCTGTTTTAGCTTTACTTAAGTTAGGATTTGGTTTGAATTTTCATGACATGTGTTTAAACATTACTCTAGGTTCTGTGTTCTTTGGTTCTGGTTATGCTTGTGATGGTTTTATTGTACTTGATTGTACTACAAATATTACTTCAAAGTAATGATGATCGTTGTTTTTCATATATCACAAGTTCTACTAATGTTGATATGAATGTGTGGCATTCTAGACTTGGCCACATAGGTGTTGATCGAATGAAAAGATTGGCTAGAGAAGGCTTTTTAGGCTCACTCGCCCGAGTTGATCTTGACACTTGTGAGTCATGTTTAGCTGGAAAAGCAATAAGAAAACCATTTGGAAAAGCAACTAGAGCAGAATTTCCATTGCAATTAATTCATTCAGACATTTGTGGTCCGATGAATGTGAGGGCGAGACATGGGGCTTCATATTTCATTACTTTCATAGATGATTTCACTCGATTCGGGTATGTGTACTTGATTTCTCACAAGTCAGAAGCACTAGAGTGCTTTAGACGTTATATCACTTTGGTCGAAAATCAATTGGATAGGACGATCAAGTGTTTGAGAACAGATCGAGGTGGTGAATATCTATCTGAACAATTCAAAGAATTATGTAATGAAAAAGGTATTGTCAGACAATTGACTACCCCATATACACCGCAACAAAATGGTGTAGCGGAAAGAAGAAATCGAACGCTTCTTGAAATGGTTAGGTCTATGATGGCGCAAGCTAACCTTCCAATTTCATATTGGGGGGATGCATTATTGACTGCAGCCTATGTACTTAACCTTGTGCCCTCTAAGTCTGTTACTTCTACTCCTTATGAGTTATGGAAGGGAAGAAAACCCGACCTAATACATCTGAGACCTTGGGGATATGCAGCGTTTGTTCGCGATACTTCTCATCCTCATGGAAAATTGGGTCCTAGAGGAAAAAAGTGTATTTTTATAAGATATTCTGAGCACTCTAAAGGATATGTGCTTATCGGCGAACACTCAGATGGAAGTGTAACAGAAATTGAATCACGAGATGTTACGTTCTTGGAAAATGATTTTCCTCGAAGGGGAGAGATTGATAAGGAATTCCATCTTCAAGAGATGGAAGATCCAACTAATGTTGCTCCCACTAACCAATCTGTGGAAGTTGGTGAAAGTTCACATGAACTATCTCAACTTAGTGGGAGAGAGACATTGGTTAGTGATCCTCATACAGAGGAAACACAAGAGTTTGAGGTGCGTAGGAGTAGCCGTGGAAACATACCTCGACGTCGTTCTGAGATCGAAGGGGAAGCTTTCATGGTTGCTATGCATGATGACTTAGAGCCTCGAACAGTTTACGAGGCTCTCTCTTGCCCAAACTCGGATGAATGGAATGATGCAATAGGAGAAGAACTAGAATCTATGAAGGTAAACCAAGTATGGGACTTGGTTGATCTTCCGCCAGAACATCGTGTGATCGGAAACAAGTGGATTTTCAAGATCAAACGAAAGGCGGATGGATCCATAGATAGGTATAAGGCTCGCTTAGTAGCGAAAGGATATACCCAACAAGAGGGTATAGACTATGAAGAAACATTTTCACCAGTGGTGAGGTTTGCTTCAATTCGCCTGATTCTAGCCTTAGTTGCCGGATTAGATTTAGAATTACATCAAATGGATGTTAAGACTGTGTTTCTTAAGGGGAACTAGAAGAAGAAATCTACATGGAACAACCAGTTGGTTTTGTTGTAGAAGGCCAAGAGCGCAAAGTTTGCAAGCTCAAACGTTCAATATATGGTCTAAAGCAATCTTCTAGGCACTGGTACTTTCGTTTTCATCGAGCTATTACATCTTATTATTTTACGATGATTGACGAAGACCATTGTGTCTATGTCAAGAGTACAAGACAATCCTTTGTAATTCTATCTCTGTATGTCGACGACATCTTGTTGGCCGGAAATGATATGGAGTTTCTCATGACCATTAAGAAATGGTTATCATCTCATTTTGAGATGAAAGATATGGGAGAAGCTGATTATGTACTAGGTGTTAAGATATACCGAGACTGATCAAGGAAATTGTTAGCTCTTTCACAAGAGTCATACATTCGTACAATCCTTGAAAGGTTTAAGATGCTTGATAGCAATCCCATAGAAACTCCTATTGCGAAAGGTGAAAGCCTAAACCTTGATATGTGCCCTAAGACCCCTAATGAGAAAAGAGAGATGGAAAAGGTCCCATACTCTAGTGTTGTGGGCAGCTTGATGTATGCTATGATGTGCACTCGGCCGGATATTTGTTATGCCGTTGGCTTGGTTAGTCGCTTCCAGTCAAATCCCGGGAAGAAACACTGGATGGTAGTGAAGAGAATCCTTAGATACTTGAAGGGAACTATGGACTATTCCTTGTGTTATCAAGGAAGTGATTTGCGCCTAACGGGATATACAGATGCCGATTGGGGTGGCGATTTGGATGGGCGTAAATCGACTTCAGGATATGCTTTCTTGTTGTGTAATGGTGCTATTACTTGGAGCAGCAAGAAGCAATCTTGCACAGCTTTATCTACGATGGAAGCTGAGTTCATTGCATGTTCATCATCAGTTCAAGAGGCTGCATGGCTGAGGAGGTTATTGAAAAGCTTACAAGTCACACCTGAGGCTTCGTGCCCTGTGACTATTCATTGTGATAGTCAAGCTTGTATTGCTTTCTTGAAAGATCCTAAGTATCATGGAAGGACAAAGCACATTGCAATCAAAAACAATTTCGTGAGAGACATTGTGGCAAATAAGGAGGTGGTTGTTAAATACATATCTACGCATAGGATGGTATCTGATCCATTTACCAAACCCATTCCAAGAGATTTTTATCTCGCTCATATTCGAGCTTTAGGTCTGCGTAGAATTTGATATATGTACTAATTAAAATTTGCCATTTGACGTTGTATTTGTATTTGACGTTTTTAATATATATCTAATGATATTTTAGACGTCGCATACAATTGTCAAATTCTTGTGTTATTTGCATACTTACACACAAATAATAAGAAGTGTCACCAAGTAAGAGATTGGTTCACTCACATGAACAATCGCCTCAGATTTCTTTGTGAAATGCTGAGATGAGACAAAACTAGTTTGGCGCTAGTGGGAGCTTGCCTTATAAGACTAGTTAATATCGCCTTGATAGAGAATCAAGATGAGATATTCCCATTGAGATATTGATCACGATTGACCCAGAATCATGAATACTTGGAAGAGCTGGATAAGTACATAATTAGGCGCTAGATAGCGAGCTAATAGTAGCTTGATCCACATAGTGGTGTTTGGTTTATCCAATGGACACAAACTCTTGAAGAAAGAGTTAACCACTATGACATGTGAGTCATACCACATGTGCTATCACGACCATATATGAAGCGATTGATATTATATTTTAGAATCCCTATCTCTCGCAATGTGAGTTCATATAAACCTATATATGGTTACAATTGTTACCCTTGAACCTTCGTCTATGTCTTTGAAGGGACAAGCTAATGTTCGCTACTTTAGTATGGATACTAACGGTGATGGAATAATTAGCCCGATGAGACATGCTAGGAAAGCAATTAGTTTGGAACAGATAGACTTGAGAACGGAAGGGAAAACTATTTGTTTTTACATTGACATATGTGTTTGCTGGCCAGCCACTATATCGCTCAATTGGAGCTTGTATATAGTGAACACATGATGTGAAATGTCTAACATATGCTATAGGGATAAGATATGTTGAGATCGATGTAAAAGATAAATGAGTTTGGGGAATAGCGAAACATGATGAATGCAAATATTTTTTTTAGGGTTGTAGCAGCTATGTATCCCTAACAGGTGCATAATTAGCTCCCAAGTGCAGGTGTACTCGCAGGGTCGCACGGTTCATTTGCCGTATGATTTTCATGTTACGATTCTTGAGCTTAATCTCTAAGATCTCTTTGATACTATTTATGCTCCCCATCATGTGCGAGTGGGAGATGTTGGTTTATGGTCGGTTTGCGCCCATGATTTGGCAGCATACCGAACCGGTTTAGTTATGTTCTCATAACTCTCCATTAAACCATTCATGTCTTTTCGTATAGACATCAACCTGTTTCTATAAAAGGACATCAGTAGAAAGACATAAAAAAAGTCTTTTGTGACTATTGATACAAAGAGAGTTCTAGAGAGAGAAAAACGTTTTAGAGAGAGAAAGCTTCGAGAGATCAACCGGAAAGGCACTTGAACGGTGGCTTGTGGTTGATTTCCGTTTGTGACTTCAACCCCGATCTCTGCGTCAATTCCCAATCGATTCCGTGCCAAATACGTCAGTAAACCGGCCAAGGTATGTGTTCCGGTTTAACGCTTCCGCATAAAAGAATAACAGATACAGCGGGTTACGTCGGTTTCATCTATGCATGACGATTTTATCTTTTTTATTGACAAAATGGATCAGGCTAGGGCGACAATTGAATCTATTCCGATCATGCCATCGAGCTCTAGATGCGTTGACTCCTCCTCCATCCTTTTTTTCTTTTCGATTGCATAACAAGTACGGGCTTTTCTCTGGTTTTCGTACAACGTATATATATTATCGCTTGGTAGGGAGAACCTAAGGCACAAGTGGTAGGTCGACAATATGGCGTGCATTGCGTTTAACTATGGGATTCCCAGGATCGCGCTATATATCGGGGGCGCATCTACCTCGATGAAATTAGTGGCTCTAAGGATCCCTCAGGCTTCTACTATCAGCTTGATCTTACAGATAAATAGCTCGGTGATCGAGCTAAACCCGGTGAGAGTTCGCGTGGTTGGTTTCATTTCTGAATCGGCGATTTCTATTTAATTTGTTCTAGCGTTTTTCTAAATATGACGTTCACCGAACTCCAGTGTCAACCAGAACTTTCCCAACATCGAAGTTTCCGATTAGCAGCCATATTACCAATGTGTCGTTGTGCGGATGTTGGACGCCGTGAGAATCGTCCATAGTGAATGATATCGTTATTTCTTTGAAAATTTCCTCGATCGAGTTCATGGTGTCCTCACAGTCTTGAAGTCCACCAATGATCATGTTAATTTGCTTCCACGGAGGAACCGACTCGTGATTCAAGCGTTCATCTCTATTACTCTTTGGAGAACCCGATAGGCCCTCAGTTCTTTGATTCTTGTTGTTTCCTCGATCAGCTGCACAGGTGGGGCTTCAACACTCGTTATTCTGGTCCTCGTACTCGTCTTGGCGTCGATCTGCCGCACACCTATCATAAGTTCGTAGATTTCCCCTTTGATCTCGATGATCGGGTCCTTTAGATCGGAACTCAATCTTAATTTTTCCGCCTCTAAACTTTTATAGGAGGTCGTCCTTGAGGTGGCGGCACGATTCGGTGGAGTGCCCGGGGACTCTGTGGTAATCACGGTATGAGTTTGGGTCAATTGGTCCATCATTATGATTCTATTTGTTCTACTGTTTCGGTGGTCCTCCCCCGAATTTCTCGTCGCGGTCGGTGAAGGCGAAGGTTGACAAGCAATTTTCTTTTGCTTCCATGTACTCTTTGTCGACGTGTTGTCGCGGCTCGCAGGAATCATCATTTGTTTTTTTTTTGGCAATTGTAGCCTTGACAAGGGCATGGTTTTGCGCAGAAACTGTAGTTTCCTCTTCCATGATGATGAATCGTGATGCTCGATGCAGAGCGTCTTGCAGTGACATAAGTTCATGAATGTTTAGTTCGAATTTGAGTGGCGACTTATACCAGAGGTTCCATCTTTGGGCAGCTAGTGTCACATATATGGTTTGAACAGTGTTCTATAGCTCGGCATTAGAACTCTCTGGCTCTATGAATATGGAGTATTGCTGGAAGAAGGCAATCGAGAGCTGGTGGAAACTAT
Organism: Arabidopsis lyrata subsp. lyrata; assembly: GCF_000004255.2. Classification (NCBI taxonomy): domain Eukaryota; kingdom Viridiplantae; phylum Streptophyta; class Magnoliopsida; order Brassicales; family Brassicaceae; genus Arabidopsis; species Arabidopsis lyrata. The sequence goes on along the minus strand of NW_003302549.1, from coordinate 13,823,547 downwards.
CGATATACTTTGGTTTTATCCGCGAGAACCATGTCACTGCGGTTTTCCCGAATGATTCTACAAACATTTGGCAGCGTTCGACATCAATTTCTTCTATTGCGAAATGAGCTCGGCTCGCGATGTGCATTAATTTTGTTAAGAAAGCCGTCAGGTCATCCTCGTCTTCATAGGTCGTAAGCTTAACTTTGTCACAAGTTATTCTTGTGTGAGCTATTCGATCGCTCGACGGAGTTCTCTGGGTTTCTTTTAGGACGCAGATGATGTTGGGGCTGCGCTTGTCGCTCGATGTACTTTGGATTGAATATCTCTTAATTCGTTATGAAGTCGTTCTATATCGTGGTTTTGCAGGCCAAGGGTGTTTCGAACTGTGTTCGCCGTCCTATGATAGGGTTCTCCCGCTTTGGCTGGTATGCATCATCTGAATCGGATCGGAGGATCCAACCATCGCGAAGTTCAGTTGGAGGTCGCGTGCAAGCCATTGGTATCGCTTGGTCGTCTCCTGTAGGCTCGTTCTGGGGATTCCACTATTCGTGCGATTTCTTCTATTCGTTGTTCGAGTAAGATATTATCGCTACTTGCTCTGCAAACTGTACTGTAAGGAAGCGCAATAGTTCTTCATTTGCAGCTCTGATTCCGGCTGTAGCAACGGCAGGATCAGCGTTTTTTTTTCTCGACTGGTGTCTCATTCTAGTGTCTCAATTCTTTTTTATCAGATGAGGTCTCGTTCTCGTCATGATGGTCTTTTGAGTTTGCTTCTTCGTTTTCCGGGAAATCCTTTACCTCGGCTCTTGTAGGATCGTCAATAGCAGATAGTAGCGTCGTTCCTAGTCTGGATGTGTTAATGGTATCGTCATCCTATCTTCGTTGGGAAGCCGTAGGTGGTGGCCTGGTTTTGTCTTAGCTTAGTGGTAGGTTCTGTTGAACTATAATCAAAATCTCGTATAAGTTAGTTACATTCACATTAGTTAGTTACTTGATCAAGAGGCACAAATACTCTGTGTTAAGGTTGTGTCTTTTAGATTAAGAGTTGTGTTCTTTCATTTACACATCACATCTGTTCGGTTTGTTTAAATACTCTAGATCGTGTGATTGTTAAACACATGTTACTCGAGTTGTAATACTTTTTCAAGTTATCAATAAAGATCAAGTTACAACCACTGTTCTTACTCTGTTTCTTATTCAAAAGTCGAAACAAATAAACACTTCAACATGGTATCAGAGCTATTCGATTGAGAGAGGACAAGAGTAAAACACAAAAAAAAAAAAAGAAAGAAAGGCGAAGAAATAACCGCAACAGATCGCATCTGTCAAAGGCAATAAGCCGAGACAATGCAAGGCTCTTCACACCAAGTGATCCCGATCTTTAACGGAGAGAAGTATGACTTCTGGAGCATCAAGATGTCGACCATCCTTAGGACAAGGAAACTTTGGTCAGTGGTCGAGGGAGGCGTACCGCCTGAACCGGTACAAGGAGAAGAAACCCCTCCATCATTAAGAGCAGTAGCCGTTAGAGAAGAAGCGGTTACAAACGACACGATGGCTTTGCAAATTTTGCAAACCGCCGTCACTGATCAGATATTCTCACGCATATCCGGAGCAACATCATCAAAGGAGGCTTGGGAAGCGTTGAAAGACGAATATGAAGGATCTCCCCAAGTTCGATTGGTGAAACTTCAAACGTTGCGTCGAGAATACGAAAACCTTAAGATGAATGACGGAGAGAATGTCAAATCATTCACCGATAAATTAGTTGATTTGGAGAGTCAATTAACATATCATGGAGAGAGGAAAACAAGCGCACAACTCATTCAGAAGATACTCATCTCTATGCCTGCAAAATTCGATAGCATCGTTAGTGTTGTGGAGCAAACTCGCGACTTGTCTCAACTTACAATGACAGAGCTTATCGGAATCCTCAAGGCACATGAAGCAAGATTGGCTGTAAGAGATGATAACAACAATGAAGGAGCATTCTACACGCGCTCAAAAGACAAGGAAGCCGGTTTCAAACGCGACCACACCAAACGCCGTGGCACACAAGGCAAGAAATGGTGTGAGTTCTGCAAGAAAAGCAATCACACTGACAGTGAATGCAGGAAGAAC
>NW_003302549.1:13640475-13821006 GCF_000004255.2 Arabidopsis lyrata subsp. lyrata | reverse complement strand
CTAAAGGAAGGTGAAAGACGGTTGAGTGTGCCACAAATAATCTCTAGTGGCTATCAAGTATGTTTCCAAGAGAAGAAATTCATCATTCTGGATGCAAGAGAGAAGAAGATCTTGGAGATTCCAATGATGAATAAAAGCTTTAGGATAAAGCTAAGAACGGCTCAAGTCATAGAAGCATGTCTTCTTGCACAAGAAGAACCGCAAAACTATGATCAAGCAGTTGAGATCGAGGAATGGAGAAGAGCCATGATCGAAGAGATATCGATGATCGAGAGAAACAACACTTGGAAACTTGTAGATAAACCAGAGAAGAAGAACGTAATCAGTGTGAAATGGATTTACAAGATAAAGACGGGTGCAAATGGAGAGCCAATCAAATACAAGGCAAGATTGGTTGCTCGTGGTTTCTCTCAAGAACATGGAGTTGACTACCAAGAGACTTTTCCTCCAGTCTCAAGGCACGACACCATAAGAGCTATACTTGCATACGCGGCTCAAAGGAAGTGGAAGCTATACCAAATGGATGTCAAGTCAGCCTTTCTAAATGGAGAATTAAAAGAAGAGGTTTATGTTACACAACCACCTGGGTTCGTGATTGAAGGAAAGGAAGAGAAGGTGTTAAGGCTTCACAAAGCCTTATACGGTCTCAAGCAAGCCCCTCGGGCTTGGTATGGAAGAATCGATTCATACTTTATTCAAAACGGTTTTGAGAGAAGTATGATCGATGCAGCGCTGTATACTATGAAGCAAGGAAGAGATGTGTTGATCGTAAGCCTTTACGTGGACGACATCATCATCACAGGAAGCAACATTCATCTCGTTAATACATTCAAGGAAAACATGAAGAGAGAGTTCGAGATGACGGATCTTGGATTGCTAAGTTACTTTCTCGGTTTTGAAGTAATCCAAGATGATCACGGCATATTTCTTTCTCAAGAAAAGTATGCTAACAAACTTGTAGACAAGTTTGGGATGAGATCAAGCAAGATGGTAAGCACTCCACTTACACCACAAGGTAAGAAGGAAGGAGATGACAGAGAATATGGCGATCAAACAAAGTATAGAAGCATTGTCGGAGGCCTTCTATACTTATGTGCATCACGACCTGATGTGATGTATGCAAGCTCTTACCTCGCAAGATACATGTCAGCGCCAAAGATGAAGCACTACTAGGAAGCAAAGCGAGTGTTACGTTATGTCAAAGGTACATCAAGTCTTGGGGTTCAGTTCACAAGTGTGGAAGAGCCAAGGTTAATCGGCTACTCAGACAGCGATTGGGGTGGTTCCGTTGAAGACAAGAAAAGCACATCAGGATATGTTTTTACCCTTGGATTAGCCGTGTTCTGTTGGCAATCAAGCAAGCAACAAACCGTTGCTCAATCAACGGCTGAAGCAGAGTATGTGGCCGTATGTGCAGCAACGAATCAAGCAGTCTGGCTTCAAAGACTCCTCAAGGATTTTGGAGAAGAGATCAAGGAAGGAATCACAATCTTTTGTGACAACAAGTCCGCCATAGCAATCGGGAAGAATCCAGTGCAGCATAAGAGAACAAAACACATAGAGATCAAGTATCATTATGTTCGTGAGGCAGAGAGCAAGGGACTTATTCAACTGGAATACTGCAAAGGAGAAGATCAACTCGCGGACATACTCACAAAGGCGTTAAGTAGCTCAAGATTTGAAGAACTTCGAAGACAGCTTGGAGTGCAACAGAGATTTGATTAAGGAGGAGTGTTGAACTATAATCAAAATCTCGTATAAGTTAGTTACATTCACATTAGTTAGTTACTTGATCAAGAGGCACAAATACTCTGTGTTAAGGTTGTGTCTTTTAGATTAAGAGTTGTGTTCTTTCATTTACACATCACATCTGTTCGGTTTGTTTAAATACTCTAGATCGTGTGATTGTTAAACACATGTTACTCGAGTTGTAATACTTTTTCAAGTTATCAATAAAGATCAAGTTACAACCACTGTTCTTACTCTGTTTCTTATTCAAAAGTCGAAACAAATAAACACTTCAACAGGTTCTGGGGGAGCTTCTATGTACGCCTCGCCACAGGCGGCGCCAAAATTATGCGAGACAAATCAGCATAGGTTAACCGGAGAACTAAATTAAGGAAGTAAAGTCGAGAAATTTTTTTTCTTTATTGAATTCAAGAATCAGGTCGATCCAATTACAAAGAGGTCTAACTAGCTTTAATAACAAGTTAGTGTTTTTCCTTGTAAGTTGAACGTCTAAGGTTCTTGAGAGGCGAATTCTCCATCCTTTTCTTTGTGGCTGCTCATTTCTTGTTATACTCCTCTTTCTAGGTTTTCGAATATGCTTTCCTTCCATATTTTTAAATCATAGACAACAATATCGTATAATTTCTATCTAAAAATATAAAGAAACAACTACTCTAATCATTGCTTTATCATTTGGAAATAATAGCGGTATAATATAATCTTATACCACCAATTATTTATAGATTTTCATTACAAGTTATATTTTTTTTACAGATGAATAATAATACAAAAAAAAGTATAATATAAAATCGCCAGAGTATAATTTCAGAACCAGTTTATCTTAAAAAAGAAAAAGAACCTCACAACCAAATCCATAATATTTTAACTTGAGATAGGGGATTGCTAGATTCCATTCTTGGCCGATTGATCTGAACATTCATCGTCAGTTTTTTGTTTAATATTACGCTATCTTTTGAACATCTTGGACCACATGTAGACGATAAAGGAGACGAGGAGCGTGAAAAGAACCACATGCATGATGTGGTTGTTGCCACTACGGTTTATGCTCATGTTCAGTTTCCTTATGTTGTTGTTCACCCCGGCTTGCGCTCTAATCAATGTCATTTGCTGTCACACAAAAAAAAAGCTATATGTTTCAGACAAGAACAGCATTTGGTCCCCACGTTTTTTTGCATACCCTAGAGTAATTATGTAACATCCTCAAACCAATAATGGTCTCAAACCCACTTAATTGTTTTGTTAGTTGATAAGCAAAACCCATTAAAGGCCCAATTGAATGACAAAAACGAGAAAAAGGATTTGGTAAGTTCGTAAATATATATGTGCATATATATATATCTCCCTCTTTCTTTAAGCCGTCAAAGAAACGCAACCCTAGTTGTGTGTTCATTTTGTCTTCGGAGTCGTGAGGTGGAGAAGCAAATTGAATCCTAGGGCCACCGCCTTGTGTGTTGTTGGCGTTGATTGCCGCCGCCGTTCCAAAGCTTACATGGCCGTCATTGTGAGAAACTTGTAAACAATGGAATCGGACAATGTGTTGCTGAAACTTACTTCTCATTAATCAAAAGAAACCATGACTATAAATAGCCTTACAGTCAACTTGAAAACCCGAAAATACTTCAACTAACAGAGTAAAATACTGAAACAGAACCTAAACAAACTTGACCGTAATACTCGGTCCTTATTGACCACTAGCTCAAACACAAAGACCAATTCAAACAAATCAAACACAACACGATCACTTTATTAGCGCCAAAACACCAACAGCCAAACACCAACAAACCCTCCTTAAACTAAACTTTGGTTGCAAAGTTTAGTTTACCACCAGCAGAACAAACTCCAAGCTTCCCTCTGAGACGCTCGAACACTTGACGCTTCAAAGGCTTAGTGAAAATGTCTGCTACCTGCTCTTGTGTACCACCAGGGCCGGCCCAAACTATTTGAGTGTCTAAAGCAAAAAAAAATTTGGCCCATTAACAAAAGCTATTGTAAAAAAAAAAACAAGTTTTAACATGTATGGGATTCGAAACTGTGACCTGTAGAACAAAAGACTTCAATCTAACCACTAGACTACAGTAACATTTTAAAAATTGATGCCCCTAAAACTACTTATAATTATTTGATGCCTAAAGCCCTTGCTTCATGGGCTTTACCCATGGGCCGGCCCTGTGTACCACAATGCTCCAATCGTATGACACCTTCCTTAACCAAATCACGAAGAAAATGAAACCGAACTCCAATGTGTTTGCATCTCCCATGGAAGATTGGATTCTTAGACAGTTTGATCGTTGAAGTGTTATCACATAAAATCTCCATACTCCCTCCTGCATCACAGCCTAGTTCCTCCAAAATTCTCTTGAACCAGATGGCTTGACAAGCACAGACTGATGCCGCCACATACTCAGCTTCTGTAGTACTTAAGGTGACAATCGGTTGTTTCTTTGAGGACCAAGTTACTGCAGCTTCATCCATGAGAAAAACATAGCCTGATGTGCTTCTCTTACTGTCAAGATCTCCAGCAAAATCACTGTCAGTGTAGATCAGTAACTCTCTTCTTCCTCCTCTTTTGTACCAAAGACCAAAATCCATTGTGCCCTTCAGATATCTCATTACTTTCTTTGCGGCTGCAAGGTGCAAAGTAGTAGGTCGAGACATATAACGACTTAGAAGACTTACAGCAAACTGGAGATCTGGTCTGGTGTTTGTAATGTATATCAGACTCCCAACAATCTGCTTGTACAAGGTCTCATCTACTCTCTCTCCTCCTTCATCTAGGTCTAGTTTGCTTCCCGGCACCAAAGGATTGCGTACAGCGTTGCATTCTTCCATCTCAAAACGTTTGAGAATCTCTGCAGCATACTTTGTTTGTGACATGTGAATCCCGTGTGGTGTCTGCAACACTTCAAGCCCCAAAAAGTATCGCATCTTGCCAAGATCCGTCATGTCAAACTCTCTCATCATCGACGTCTTGAAGTTTTTCATCATTGACTCATCGTTTCCTGTATAGATAAGGTCATCCATATAGATGCTGACAAACAAAGTGTTACCTCGATCATTGGATTTTTGAAACAGATTTTCTTCGTTCAGGGACTTCTCAAAACCCTCCTTGATGAAATAATCTTCAATACGGCTAAACCAAGCTCGCGGAGCCTGTTTTAGGCCATACAGCGCCTTATAAAGCTTGCACACTTTCACCTCCTCTCCTGCAACTTCATATCCTCTCGGTTGCTGAACATACACTTCTTCTTTCAGCACACCATAGAGAAACGCCGATTTGACATCCAACTGAAAAATGGTCCAAGCCTCCCGAGCTGCAATGTTGAGAATGGTGCGAATGGTGTCCATACGAGCAATAGGTGCATAAACCTCAGTGTAATCGATCCCTTCCTTCTGAGAATATCCCTTAGCAACAAGACGAGCCTTGTACTTGGAAATTTCTCCTCTTTCATTTAATTTCGTTTTGAATATCCATTTGACTCCAATGGACTTTGCTCCTTCAGGTAAGTGTTGCAACGTCCATGTTTCATTCTTCATGATTGAGTTTATCTCATCGTCCATAGCGTCTCGCCACTTAAGACTCTTCTCTGCTTCTTCATAAGTGGTAGGATCGAATGAGTTTATCTCAACTATGTTAACTTCCTCTTCTTCTTCTTCTTCTTCATCATTCTCACCCCTGACATAATCATTTAGATATCGTGGTGCTCCCACTTGCCTTCTAGGCCTTGTTATGACAGCAGGCTGACTCTGAGTTCCTCTATTATCGGTTTCTTCTGTAGCTTCTGCAACCACCACTGCAGCTTGCTGTTCAGCATCTTCCTCATCACTGTTTTCATCGTCACTGTCTTCCCATACAACATCACCATCATTCCAGGTTAGCTCTGAATCAATAGTAATATGATCATTCTCCCAGTTCCAACGTTTTCCTTCTTCAAACACCACATCTCTACTGATCACTATCCGTTTGTTCTTCGGATCATATAACCTATAACCCTTAGACTCTTCAGAGAAACCAAATAGAATACAGGTACTGCTCTTATCATTCAATTTACCTCGCTTTTCGTCAGAGATGTGTGGTTGAGCCAGACAGCCCCAGACTCGGAAGTGATCGACATTTGGTTTCACTCCATTCCATGCTTCTTGTGGTGTCATGTCTTTAACAGCATGAGTAGGGCATCTGTTCAGAACATGAAACGTCCAGCTCACTGCTTCTGGCCAGAAAATTCGCGGTACCTTCCTCGTGGATAGCATGGATCTCACCATATTCATCACAGTGCGATTCTTTCTCTCTGCAATACCGTTCTGTTGAGGGGTGTATGCAGTGGTTAGTTGCCTTTTTATGCCATGTTCTTGGCAGTATGCCATAAACTCATTCGAAGTATATTCCCCTCCTCTGTCTGTTCTCAGACATTTCAGACTTTTCCCAGTCTCAGTCTCCACTCGTTTCTTGAACATCTTAAACTGGTGAAAGGCTTCAGACTTCTCTTTCAAGAAATAGACCCAAGCCTTCATGCTGTGATCATCAATGAGGCAGAAAATGTATCTTACACCGCTTGTAGAAATTGGACTGATTGGTCCACATATATCAGAGTGAACAAGCTCAAGCACTTCTTTAGCTCTCCAAGTGCTTCTTTTCGGAATTGGTTTTCTCTGTTGCTTCCCAACAAGGCAATCTGTGCAAGTAAAGGTCTGAATATCGAACATAGGAAGTCCTCGAACCATACCTTTGCTCTGCAATGTTTTCATTCCTCGATGATGCAGATGCCCGTACCTTTCATGCCACAGTCTCGTCTGAGCTTACTTGGTAGCACTGCTTCTTGTTTAACCTCTCCTCTGCACTTTTTTCATCAAATAGCATGAACATCCTGTTTAGACTCATCTTGCTTTCAGCAATTAAGCCTCTTTCTTCATGAAAAATCTTGCAGGAGCCCTTCTGAATGAGCATACTCAATCTTTTCTCCTGGAGCTGACCAAGACTTAGCAAGTTATTTCTGAGTTCAGGAACGTAATATACCTCACTGATCGTGTAAAGTTCTCCATTTAGCTTCAGATTTACGTTTCCTTTCCTAGTCACTTCCATCCTCTTGTCATTTCCAAGCTTGACTGAGTGTTTGAATCTCGAATCCATGGTTGTAAATAGAGAATCATCCCCACTCATGTGATTTGAACAGCCTGAATCGAGAAACCATGCCCTTCTCCTCATATGATCTGGATCTCCCGCGAGAGCCATCAGCATCATTTCTGCAGTTTCTACATCACCATCTGATTCTTCTTTTCCTTCGGTATGAACCATCAAAAGCATCGGCTCATTCTCCATGTTCGCATAATTTGCTTCCTCCTCCCACATTGGACATTCATTTTTGAAATGGCCAAGCTTATGGCATTTGTAGCACTCGATTGTGCTTTTATCAAATCCTCTGCCTTGGCCACGTCCTCTTCCTCTTCCTCTTCCCCTGGTACCAGATCCTCTCCCATACGTGACATTCATCACTTGTTCATCCACCTTTTCCACCTTTTTGAACTTTTGTTCATGAACTCCCAGAGAACTCTGCAGCTCATCAAGAGTCATCCTCTCAATGTCCTTTGACTCTTCTATGGACACCACCACATATATAAACTTCTCACTGAGAGTTCTCAAGATCTTCTCCACCACTTTTGTGTCATCCATCACCTCACCATTGCTCCTCATTTGATTGGTGATAGCTAGAACACGTTTGAAGTACTCGTCAATGGTCTCTGTCTCTTTCATCTCCAAGACTTCAAAATCCCTTCTTAGCTTCTGTAACAACGATCTCTTCACTCGAGCATTGCCACCAAACTTACTTTTCATTGAGTCCCAGATGATCTTAGACGTTCTCATGTCCAAGATTTGTTCAAACGTTACTCTATCGATTGATTGATAGAGATAATGTTTGACTTTTTGATCACTTATCTTCGCATCATCGAGCAGCTGTCTCTGGTCTTGAGTCAACACCGTCGTGACAGAAGGTTCTTCAAAACCGCTCTCGATCACTCTCCACAACCCTTTTGCTCGGAAGAAGTTCTCCATGACTTCACTCCAATGATCCCAATGACCATCAAAATTAGGTAGTTTCATCTTATCATCACTCATCTTGTTTCTCTTGAAGCTACGGCTTCTCTCTCTCTGGTTTCAACAATCACCAAGGCTCTGATACCACTTGTAAACAATGGAATCGGACAATGTGTTGCTGAAACTTACTTCTCATTAATCAAAAGAAACCATGACTATAAATAGCCTTACAGTCAACTTGAAAACCCGAAAATACTGCAACTAACAGAGTAAAATACTGAAACAGAACCTAAACAAACTTGACCGTAATACTCGGTCCTTATTGACCACTAGCTCAAACACAAAGACCAATTCAAACAAATCAAACACAACACGATCACTTTATTAGCGCCAAAACACCAACAGCCAAACACCAACAAAACTATCGTGAGTCTGGTGGAGGAGAAGAGAGAGAGCGTGAGACCATGGCCACCGTGTTTCACCGGAGCAGCCGTAGCTATCGTCGAGGCCGTTAAAGGTAAGGAAACCCTAGATCTCTATAGTAACTTGCACAGGAAGTTTCTTATGTTGTCTTGCTTTGTTTCCTTTGGATTGTTGAGCCATGAGGACATTACTGCCGTTAACTTGAACCGCCCCATTGAGCCGCCCAACAGATCTGTTGAGAGAAAACACCGAGAAAGGTAATCGGCTTAATCTGAGTATCGTACGTGTATCATGTTGTTGTGTTGTATTGTTGAACCGATTATCTAAACCAGCCTAAACAAAACTTAATTAACGTGAATTGATTTGTGATGTTGAGATGAAGTTGGTTCACTAACCGGGACGTATTTCTTGAGCACGTGAGTTGATTTCTGGCATTTGGTATAGATGGTGGTTTGTATGATTCATAGTTTTTGAAAAAGATTATTAAACTGAAATTGTAGAGTTTGATTAAGGTCACGTGGCTGTGGAGTTTTAGATTATTAAGTCGGTTGGTTTAGTTTCTAGACCGAGAGATTTAATTAAATCTAATTAATCAATTCTTAATTAAGGTTTAGAATTTGGTTTTGTTATTAATTTAATCATGGATTATAAATTGGATATAATCTTGATCGGTTAATTCAAACCATTGCAGTCCAAGATTGTTCTTAATGCGGGTTCATGATGTTCTAGTGCTAAACCGAGGATTCAACCCGATTGGCTAAGGTGAGGACTAGTTGGTGTCTTTTTCACATACCGATATGCTTAGGTAATTACTTACTTTAAGGTTAAGCTGAGCATACTTATATGTTACATTATAGATAACATATATTTGGGTGGTGATTGTATATTATATTTATACGTATTTATATACAGATATATAATAAATATTTATAAAATGAACTAGTATTTTAGAAATGAAAATAAATTAAAAATAAATATTTTAATACGGGTTGTGTGATTCGTGAAATGCATGTTTCTGTGGTAAATAAATGTTGTGTGATGAGAGAATGTGCTAATGGCACGTAGATGCGGTGAGCCGCAGAGAGAGTCCTACAGGAGAGATCCTTATAGTTGTATGATGGTCTATGGATGCGTTTCGGAATAGATCTGGATGGCTGACGAGTCGGCGAATATGAGGTTTACGGAAGAAATGCAAGAGGCACGAGGGATCCGGTTGCACGGAAGAAGTGCTCAGGCACGAGGAATCCAGTATGTCCGGGTAGACTGCGTGTGTTATACGTTCGTATCCTACCTGCCTTTATGGTAGTGGTTATGGGACATAGTCTCATTTATTTGATGTGTGTGTCTTTGACACGTGATTGCCTGCTTGTCTTAGCTTTAGACTTTGTGATTGTCTAAGCGTGTTTGTGTATGAGGACTTCGTGAGCCCTAAGGCTTGCCCTCACTGAGTAATTTTCAATTGCTCACCCCTCTCTCTTTTGCAGGTTGGTTAAGTAAAGACTTAGTTTTTCGTTGTTAATTGGTGGGTTTGCATTTAAAGATGGTTTGGGCCGAGCCAGGAAGTCAACACGTTGACCAGCTCCATGTAGCTGATTCGGGTCTTTTCAATTTGGTATCAGAGCCCAAGGTTATGTCAAACCGGTTCTGACCCGGGAGACAGTCATGAGGGAGATTGAATTTCTTGGACATGTTGTATTAGAAGTTTGAGTGTTAAGTTGACTTGGAGAAGTTAACCAATAAGCCAACGTCTAAGAGATCTACTAAGGAACATAGTTTTCTTGGACTAGCAAGTTAGTATTAGAAGTTTGTATAAGGGGTTGCTATTTTGGCTAAACCAATGACTCGACTCATAAAAATAAGGACGTGACGGAGTTAAAATCGCTCTCGCAGGTGAAAGAATATTTGACGGAAACAAGTGTTACTACGACCAAAAATGAGGTTCCGAGATGGTGTCACTAAGTTTAAAGATGAGATCTTGTAACAAGCACAGAAATTAATTTATTGTTATTTGTGGAAAACATGAAGAAAGTGCTACACAGGAAATGAGGGAGAGCATTGTGGAAGGACACCACACGACAATCCCAATGATGAACTTCTTAAGAAAAAGTGGATGGTTACAAACGATCACAACAAGTGCTAGTCATGCTAATGGAGAATGGGTTGTATACAAATTTTATTGGCTTCAATAAAATTATCTTTACATGAATGGAAAAGGGTGTGGTGACAATGTAAATTACTAGTGGACTAGCAACTTGGATTGTTGCGCAGCAGGCTACGTTAGGACAAAAACAAAATCGAGGGAGGAGCAGGATAAATATTATATTGTGGTTTTGGAGAAAGCCTTAGATAATAAATGTCGTTTTAAAGGATTAAAAAAATGGAAGAAAGAAGATAAAGTTAGTATTCATAAATCCTCAATGTGACTGTGTGGTAAAAGAATCCATTATGGATAGTGAAAAAGAAATCACTATGGAGTATGAGAAGAAATTAGTTAGTTTTGGAATTTGCCTAATGCAGAATGGACATTTTGTGGCAAATGGTAAATTACGTGACGGAGTACTGCATGGAAGTGTGACCTTTGATAGGAACGAGACCCTATAGGGAGTGTTATGAAAACACTATGAGAGCTTTATGAGTTTGGAGATCTTTAGATGGATATTAGTCTCGAAAAATGAGCTCAGTGGAAGCGCGGTGGGTCATAACCCGCGCATGGCATTAAACCATAAAGGTGATGGCTAATGTTTATACTTCAACATGTTGTTAGACAACGTTATCTAATGGTGATTCGGTTATTTTCACAAAGACTAGGTAATGTGAAAAGTGTTGTTTAAAATTCAATTGGAAATTGGAAAAGTTTATTCAAACTTGGGAATTATTCGAATGATGAGTATTCTATATAAGATCGGGAAAGTTAAAAGAACTATGACACTTGGAAGTCCCTTGTGGTCATGTGGCTAAACATGATTAAATCATAATAATTAGAGTTGATTTTTCATGGAATCAAAAGCTGAAAAGGAGATGGAGAAAAAAAAAAATATTTCTTGTGACCGGAAACTAGAGTATTTTATACCTAAACAAGTGGAAACTTGTCCATATAGGATATCAAGCGGTATGATTTTTGCGTTGTTCTGTTCGTTGTTGATTTGATAAGATTTAAAAGATCAAACAAAGTATATATGCGAAAGATATTTCAAGTTGGGTCGGAAACTAAGTGGAGGTAAAGAAGATTCATGAATTCGTCCTCGAATTCATTTTAAGTGGGGGAGAATTGTAAGATCCTCAAAGCAATAATGGTCTCAAACCCACTTAATTGTTTTGTTAGTTGATAAGCAAAACCCATTAAAGGCCCAATTGAATGACAAAAACGAGAAAAAGTGTTTTGTAAGGGGAAAAATGTCGTTTTATCTCCCAACTTTCAAAAAGTGGCCAATCAATACGTCAACTTCATATGTGGCCATTTAAAACATAAAATAAACGTTGACTAACGTTTGAGACATGGAAATTCGTTGACCAGGCCAAAATAGACATGCCGTTATCAGTCGTTAACGGAACCTCTAACGCCCGTTATCACCCGTAACGACTCTGTTAATCAACTTTCAAATTATGGCCATTTTAAACATCAACTTTATATGTGGCCATTTAAAACATGAACTAATCGTTGACTAACATTTGAAACATGAGAATTCGTTGACCAGGCCAAAATAGACATGTCGTCATCATTCGTTAAAAAAACCTATAACATCCGTTATCACCCGTTAACGACTCTGTTAGTATATCCAAAACGACGTCGTTTTGAAAATAATCAAGAGAAAATCAGGACAAATTTTTTGTTTAAAGCATAATCCAAGGACATGGTTTGATATATAGACAATCGTAGAGCCAGTAATTGGAAGCAAACATTGTTTATATATTTGTTTTAAATCTAAAAAGGAATCATGGAAGCAAACTTGTAGACCCATCATAGGACTAAAATAGGCATGGGCGTTCGGATATTCGGGTCGGGTTCGGGTTGGGTTTTTTGGGTTTGGGTTTTTCGGGTTTAGAAAACTAAGATCCATTCGGGTATTTTAAAACTTCGGGTTTGGGTCGGGTTCGGATCGGGTATTTCGGGTTCGGATTCAGGTTTACCCAAAGTATCCAAATATTAGAAATTTTGTATCCGACCTATGCAAAGTATTGAAAAATAATCAAAAAATCTATAAAACCCAAATATTTTAACCCGAATCTAACCCAAAGTAGCTAAAACACCCGAATATCTTAACATCCGAATAATTTTGGCACTTAGGTTATTACAAGTATAAATATTACTAATATATTATAACTATGTACTTATATTTTGGGTATGTTCGGGTACTTGTTCGGGTTCGAGTTCGGGTCGGGTTCGGGTTTTTCGGGTTGTCAAGTTTAGAATCCGTTCGGGTATTTTAAAACTTCGGGTTCGGGTTCGGGTCGGATTTTTCGGGTCGGGTTCGGTTCGGTTCTTCGAGTTCGGGTATTATGCCCAGGCCTAGACTAAATGTAGCTTTTCTGAAATGCAGATAGAGATAATAGGACTATTCATCTTGTTTGAGCTGTTGTAGAAATAGATTTGGGGATTTGGTGTTTTCATTTGGGAAAAATCTTTTTGGACATACTAACAGTGTCGTTAACGGGTGATAACGGATGTTATAGGTTCAGTTAACGAATGATGACGACATGTCTACTTTGGCCTGGTCAACGAATTCTAATGTTTCAAATGTTAGTCAACGATTAGTTCATGTTTTGAATGGCCACATATGAAGTTGATGTTTAAAATGGCCACAATTTGAAAGTTGATTAACAGAGTCGTTACGGGTGATAACGGGCGTTAGAAGTTCCGTTAACGACTGATAACGGCATGTCTATTTTGGCCTGGTCAACGAAGTTCCATGTCTCATACGTTAGTCAACGTTTATTTCATGTTTTAAATGGCCACATATGAAGTTGACGTATTGATTGGCCACTTTTTGAAAGTTGGGAGATAAAACGACATTTTTCCCGTTTTGTAAGTTCGTAAATATAATATGTGCATATATATATATATATATATATATATATATATATATATATATATATATATATCTCCCTCTTTGAAACACAACCCTAGTTGTATGTTCATGTTGTCGTCGGAGTCGTGAGGTGGAGAAGGTCGTGAGGTGGAGAAGCAACTTGAATCCTAGAGCCACCGCCTTGTGTGTTGTTGGCGTTGATTGCCGCCGCCGTTCCAAAGCTTACATGGCCGTCGTTGTGAGAAACTATCGTGAGTCTGGTGGAGGAGAAGAGAGAGAGCGTGAGACCATGGCCACCGTGTGTCACCGGAGCAACTGTAGCTATCGTCGAGGCCGTTAAAGGTAAGGAAACCCTATATCTCTATAATAACTTGCAAAGGAAGTTTCTTATGTTGTCTTTTATCCCTTTCAATATTGAAAGCGTAAATGGGCTTATTCTATGTTAAATGGGCTTATTCTTCCTTTCTTTTATCCTCTCAATATTGAAAGCGTAAATCCGAGTCAATCCTTCCATTTTCCATTATGTCGATCTTGATTATTCTATTTTCACATAAAGGGAGCTTATTCTATGTTAAATGTAGGGGTGGGCATTTAAACCGAACCGAACCGAACCGACCCAACCCAACCGAACTCAAACCGACCTAAACCGAACCCAAGCTTAGACTCAAACCATTCGGTTGGGTTTATTCTCAACCCAAAACCGAACCGAACCGATAACCCAATGTGTTTATTTAATTAATTAGTTAATTATATTAATAATATTATAAATAACTAAATATGTGTTTATTTTTACTTTTATAATAATTTGAATAAATGTAAAATATATTTAATTATCTCTAAAACTCTAACTCTAAAAAAATTAGGGTTCTCCTTCTAACTTATAAAGAGTAAAACTCAAAAATACTTTCATATTTTATTCTTGATGACATTGCGTGAAGGAATCATGGAAGATTGGTATGTTACGTTGTTAATTGGATTTCATTTTCCTTTTCTTCTAATTACCATGGTTGGGTTTTTTAGGTTTTTCTTTTCATGGTTAATTTGAATTATTCAATTTAAACTTACAACTTGAAATTACTTTATCAATTTCAATGTTCAAACTTCAAAGACAATGAAATTTTTGGTTTTGTTACATTAATTGATTTTTTGAACCGAACTCAAACCGAATCCAAGTAAAACCGAACCGAACCAAACATAAACTGACCCAAACACAAACCGAACCAAACTAACTTCGGTTGAGTTTGGTTAGAGTTTTACGAAACCCAAATAAACCGAACCAAACCGAACTGAACCCAAACCGAACCCGAAGTTAAACCGAAATGCCCACCCCTAGTTAAATGGGCTTCTTTTATCGCGCCGAACCCGATTTAATGTTTCGAGGATACAATTTATTTTTGGTTCGAGTCGAGTTAACCGGTTGGTGCTAAATCATTCTCCTAGAAGTTATATAAGGCAAAAAGAGTTGTTAGTGTTAAAAGAAAACAATATTAAATAATCGTATAATTTCTATCTAAAAATATAAAGAAACAACTACTCTAGTTGTGGAAGCCCCCTTGGCCCATTGGTTGACTAAGCATTAATTAATGCTTCTACACCAAGAGGTCTGGGGTTCGAGTCCCAGATATTGCGATTTATTAACAAATTTGCAGATTAATGGAGGCAAATGTGCAGGAGATCTCCAGCGATGTACAATTATAGCAGTTCGCCAGGATTCTACACAGAGAGGAAAGTGTCGTCAGGTCGTGGATCATTGAAGGTAACCATCAAGAGTATGAAGAAGAAAGTGTCGTATGTCGTGGATCTAATAAGGGTCGGAAAGAATTGTCCGTTGTAGAGTCGTCTATGTAAAAGTTCTCATAATTTGCAATAAATAATAAATCGAGACGTTAAAAACAAATAAATAACTACTCTAGTCACCACATTATAATTTGGAAATAATAGCGGTATAAAAAAATCTTGTACCACCAATTATTTATAGATTTTCATTACAAATTATATTTTTTTTTTACAAATGAATAATAATTAAACAAAATAGCATTATATAAAATCGCCAGAGTATAGTTTCAAAACCAGTTTATCTTAAAAACAAATGCTCACAACCAAATCCATAATATTCTAACTTGAGGTAGGGGATTGCTAGATTCCGTTCTTGGCCCCATTATGCATATTTTAAGAGAATATCCGGCTATGAGTGGAATATGGCAGCGTCTTGTACCTATTGGGAAAGCCCAGCGTTTCTTTACACAGTCCTTGTTGGAGTGGTTGTATGAGAATCTCAGCAGGGAAGTGCAAATGGAACATTACCCTTGGTCTACATTATTTGGGATGTCAGTTTGGTGGGGATATGGAAATGGCGGTGTGGGAACATTTTTGGAGTAAATGGTAAATGCAGGGACAGAGTTGCGTTTGTCAGGAAGTTGGCAAGTGAGGTGCAGGAAGCTAACTCATCTCTCAAGGGGTTGCGGGCGAGGAGGGGAAGAATAGAGCGGATGGTTAAGTGGGAGCCGCCGAGAGATGGATGGATGAAAATAAACACTGATGGAGCGTCACATGGTAATCCGGGGAGAGCCACAGCAGGTGGTGTGTTACGGGATGAGACAGGGACTTGGCGTGGAGGCTATGCTTTGAATATAGGCATATGCTCGGTTCCGTTGGCGGAACTGTGGGAAGTATATTATGGCCTTTATATAGCATGGGAGAGGCGAGTGACGCATTTAGAGTTGGAGGTAGACTCAAAGGTGCTAGTTGAGTTTCTTAAGACAGGGGTTAACGACACGCACCCGCTGTCCTTCTTGGTACGATTGCGCCATGGCTTCATTTCGAAGGACTGGAATGTCCGGATTTCTCATACATATAAGGAGGCTAATCATCTTGCCGACGGATTAGCGAATTATGCTTTTTCTTTGCAGTTAGGTTTTCATATGTTAAGACATTATTCCGGATGAAGTCATTGGCTTTGCTTCGAATGATGCCCGTGGAACTGCGTTTCCACGTCAAGTTTGTATTTGATTTTTTTTGTATTTTATTAATAAATCAGGGGAGACATTGTTTCCCCGTCGCCTACCAAAAAAAAAAGATTTCTATTCCTGGTGCATTCACCTAACTAGCCGAGAATGAAGATATCTATTCCTACCCATGCGAGTTCAGACCAGTCCTGTAGATTCATCAAGATTCATTGTATTGTAAGCTATGGTATATATATCATGTATACGTTTGGAATGAAGCTGTAGTTTCCCAAATAATGAACACAAACATTTGAAACAAGTTAAAGGAAACCCATTTTCGGATATGCTATATTTATATTTAATAAGTGATTCGCCTACAATGTAAAGAGTAAATTCATGTTTTTGCTGATGTAAAGTGTTTACATTCAACTTTACTAATATGGATAAATAAAGAACTTAAGCGACATCAACAACATACCAGTTCATCTAAGAAGTCTCTTTGAAATTTTGCTTCTGACCCAATTTCTTGAGAAATCTGCATAAAACTATGAGATCAATGGAATAACCAAAATCATGAGGCATAAGTTATGTGCAAAATTGAAGGTTAAACAAAAGGAATTGTAAAAAAGAGAGTCAACTGATTCATTCAAGAAGTATGCTATACTTTAAAAAATCTGGGCTCCGATAACTGTGACTTTTCGCCAACTTTAAACACGATTTCCTGATCGACCTTACCTCTGATTGAGAATCAGAAAACTGTTCTGAAATCTTGGCAACAAGGGCTATCCAGATCCGTAAATAAATTGCCTTAATTTACTTCAGACGTATCAATAAACGGGTCACCAAATCCACTACTTGACATTGTTTTCTGCTTTCACTCCTTCACGAGAAAAACCAATAATTGATACCTAAGCCACGAATCCAATAGCTAAGGGAGACCATTCCAATAGGATAAGACATAACTATGATAGGTTTTACTCACCTAATCAAACCGGTGTTGAATGGTGACGATATGTCATGTTTGCTTTCTCTCCCCACTTAGACGTGATCAAACGAAACACAACGTACGGCAGCTCCGATCTCAGCGTCAATGGTGATGAAGGCTTGGGATTGAGATGAGTGATGAGAACGTGATGGATATAATGAAGACGTGAGAGGCTGATGCGGTGAAGACGACACTATATACATATTACATACACACGTTTTAGGGTTTAGTGGTTTTGTTCATGGGCATGGGCCTCACAATAAGGAGTGGGGTGTTATAATCTCCCGCACTTAAATGAAATTCGTCCTCGAATTTTTGGGATGATTTTTTTCTAGAGAAAAGAATTTACCTACCACTTATTATACGTATATCCAACGAACACCTCCCCCACTCATCCAACGAAAACGGAGAATCACATCTTTGACGAAATCGGATTTGGCGGGAAACGCGGAATCTCGTTTTTGGTGGGAAAACTTGGAATCACGTTTTGGCGGGAAAACACGAAATCACGTTTTTAGTGAGAAAACGAAGAATCGCGGTTTTGACGAAATAACGTTTTTGGCTAGAAAACCCCTGATCATCATGTTTATGGTGGAAAATAGAGAACCGTGTTTTTGACGAAATCACGTTTTTATCTGGAAAACGCGGGATCACGTTTTTGGCGGGAAAACGCGGAATCATGTTTTTTGGCGAGAAAACGCGGGATCACGTTTTTGATAGGACCACGGAGAATCAAGTTTTTGACAAAATCATATTTTTTGCGAGAAATCGCAGGATCACGTATTTGGCGGAAAAACGCGAGATCATGTTTTTGGCGGGAAAACGGATAAATATCTAACAATTGGGAGGAATAGGAGATTTTTGCACGAGAAATTGGGAGGAAGCAGATATTTTTGGTTTTGATCAAAGGTGGAGATTGAAAGAGTTGACCAGCCCAAAAACAATATCTTCGTGGGCCTAATCACATGGGCTTCGTACTCTACTTGAAAACCAAATAAAATAAGACTTGTGTACAAAACCTACTAAGAAAAAGAGTCATAATAATAACCCTATTTAACAAGTTAGGTTTAGTCTTCCTACGTTTTGTGCTGCGAGAGTTTTACCTTCTGTTCTTGTAATTCTCTTTAAGAGCTAGGTTGAATTTTATTGCTGCGTACTAGACCATTATGGCTATTGTTCCTCCACCGGAAGCATATGCTCACGCCCTCTCGTATGTCCTTTTGGACATCGAGAATTGTATGATTCCGCATGATTGTGATGCCTACACGGTCCCCGCAGCCATCACAACAACAATGCGAGAGTGGGGTTACCGGGGGCCTGTACAAATTGTTGCTGTGGCTGCAAATAAGAATCGGGTGAATTCCACAATTGTGGATGTGTTGAGGGCAAATCACGCCAAGGTTATTATTCTTAAATCCGATAAGAAACAAGCGAGCGATAATCACATCCGCTACTTGGTCTCTATTTGGACGTCCAAACATCACCCTCCCGCCAATATATTATTGATATCGGGAGATGGCGGTTTCGCAAAGACTATTCGTCACCTTATTAGACGCAGATACAACTGTATGCTTGCGTACATTACTGATTCGGCTTCGCATAAGCTTGACGGTCTTGGGTCAAGACACACAGAGTGGAGAACCCTTCTTCGTCTGTAATGGATAGCAACGGTTGGTAGCGTGTAGATGAGAGATTTTCTTTCTAATTTTCTTATGTTCAGTTTCTAAGCCGATTTTCTTCTGTCCTGTTTCTAAGCCGCAGATTCTGTTCTTCCATATTTTGTAAAACCCGAGAATCTGTTTTGGTCCATTGGGGATTGTTTTTAAATAAAATAATTAAAAGAAATGATAAACAAAAATTCAAAAGTCAAACACCAAAAAACTTTTATAACAAATGTGACTATGAGGACTCAAATTAAAGGTTGGCAACATCTCTACTCTCCTTCTCTTATTTGGTTTTTGTATTTAGATTGGAAGAGTATGTATGATTGAGCACTTCAGAAAAATCTAAACCTTTACTTTTGTATCATTAATAATATCAAATTATATTATAGAACATTGTCCTTATTTTTGTTTTTTGTTTTTCAAAAAGAAAATTTCACCAATAAACTCATTAACAATACACATACATAATACATATTTTCTTAACTTAACTAATATTTTGAACTTCAAGCCCACAAACATGGGTAAAGAAAATTCCAGCAACAATTGAACATAATAATAAGCCCTATAACATTATTTGTGCACCACATAGTAATTGATTTGTTTTAGCTAAATATTGATGGGTGTGAATAGCTTAAGACGAAAAAGCAAGGAGCAAGTCAAGAATAAAGAGCAATAGATGAAGATAAAATAGTTGTGCCAAAAAAAAAAGAAAAAAAAGGATGAAGATAAAGTAGAACGAAGACCAAAGAACAACATATAGTGTGAATTTTCATGGAATGTGACTTTATTAGATGTGTTGTCTCCTTTCTAATTTCTATATCAATATAAGATTATTGTGTAGTACACAAATTTCTTAATTTGATTGGTTATTTTCAAAATTTAGTAATGATTAGATAGGATTTCGTGAACTATGCTAACAAGAAGAAAAAACAAATAAAGTAACACAAGTAGGAGGGTCACCGACGATGGTATATGCGTTTCAAGACTGATGCGATTCATATTCATGTTGAGTGTGATTAGCTTCGTTTCAAAACACAAGTCGGAGTCAGAAGGTGTTTGCGGTGGTGCTGCAAGTTTTTTTGCTTCTTTTTTATATATTTATTTTCTTACGACTATTTCCTTATTTACGTAAAAATGTTATATATGTGCATCTAAGTTTGCTTAAATATATTCAATTATATATTTAATTTCACTTCCACTTTTAAAAGTGAAAATTATTGTAGTATCCGATTGTACAAATTTAGATAGTTTTTACCAGTGTTCTAAAAAGCGGTCTAGGCGGTCGCCTAGGCCCCGACTAGGCGCTAGGCTCTCATGCGACGCCTAGATAACCGTCTTGACCGCTTAAAATTACATAGAACTTGTTTAATGTATTTTTTCAATTTCAATTAGAGTTTTATTTATATATATAGTTATAAATATTCATATATTGTTTAATATAAATATAAATAAATGTTTTATTTAGTTTTTGTTTATAATTTCATAATTTTTAGTTTTATATTAATATTTTATATAACTTTTATATATAATATTATATTTATAATGTTTTATGTTATAAACGTCTAAACCGCCTAAAAAATCGCCTAGGCTCCGATTAGGCGTTCTAGGCGCTAGGCACTGGGTCACCGCCCGCTTAGCGCCTAGCGCTTTCTTGAACACTGGTTTTTACAACTTATAGATATTTTTTTAGTCAAAAAGGATTAAAATAATATATAAATTTCCATTTAAACAAATAATTTAGTATACTATATTCCTTCCAGAATCAATTTTCTTTTTGTCAATATCACGTTTTTCACTTCTTTTTTTTGTGGAAAACATAAAACCGAGTTATTTTTGATGTGAAGCGTCGTGTTTTGGCGGAATAATACGAAATCATATTTTCTTTCTAAAATACGCAATCACGTTTTTGGCGAGAAAACATGGTATAACGTATTTGGTGGGAAAAAGTAGAATTTTATTTTAGTGTGAACACACGATTCTAGCCAAAAATGTGATTGCGTATTTTTTGGCCAAAAATGTGATACCGTATTTTCCGTTAAAACCTTGATTCCATAAATTTCTACCAA
Source organism: Arabidopsis lyrata subsp. lyrata (assembly GCF_000004255.2). NCBI lineage: Eukaryota > Viridiplantae > Streptophyta > Magnoliopsida > Brassicales > Brassicaceae > Arabidopsis > Arabidopsis lyrata. The sequence goes on along the minus strand of NW_003302549.1, from coordinate 13,800,119 downwards.
AAACTTAATTCCATGTTTTCTCGCCAAAAACGTGATTTCGTATTTTCTCGTCAAAATCTTGAATCTGCATTTTCTTGCCAAAAACATGAAATCGTGATTCTATATTTTCCCGCCAAAAACATGAAAATGTGATTCCACAGTTTTTCCGCCAAAATGGAATTACATGTTTTTCCTCCAAAAATGTGATTCCGTATTTTTTTGTCAAACGTGAAATTTTGCAGTCAAATTCTCAACGGCTCTTTGTATTTATTTTTGCTTCTACACCTTCTAAAAGCTTCCCTAGACGACCTATGGTGCACCTTTCGCCACTTGATCATGCGAAGACCAAACTTGCCATCTTTGGATCCACAGACCTTTTAAATTCACAACAGCTATTTCCTTGTCACTGTTGCTACATTTTGAAGACCCCCACACGTCCCAGAATGTCCCAAGAAGTCTCACCTTTCATCCCAAGCTTTCAAGATACAAGAAAGAAGATATTTCTTTATTTGACACGATTTCGCATTAAAATTCCCAACGACTCTTTGTATTTATTTTTGCGATTGTTTTATTGGTTTAGCACCTTAGGATCGTTGTCTATGAGCTATAAAATCTCAGCTCTTAGTTCATTGTAAATCACCCTTTATCGATTTAAAAGTTAAATGGAAAAGTACTTTTTCTTCAGAAAGTTGTGAGTTCTTTGTATTTTTTTATTCCTTAGTTCTTTGTGAACGATTCACAAGTCTATTGAATACGTAGAATAAGTTGTTTAATGTTGAGTGTGACTAGCTTCGTTTAAACTACAAAGAACACAAGTCAGAATCAAAAGGTGTTTGCGGTGGAGCGGCAAGTTGGTTGCTTCTTTTTTTTATCAAAACAGATCAGTCGGTTCACGCCCTAAAGCGGCCGTATAGAACCCTAATGGAGTAATGATTCCCAAATCAAGTTCTAATCAAGTAAAAGGTGTAGGGTTGATTATTTATCAGCAAATCAACCCTAAGAAGACTAATGGGTCGTTAGGAAACACCAATCAACGGACCAAAGCAAAGATGGTCCATGAAAACTCACCCAGACTACACTAAGCTCAATTCCACCGATCCAATGAAGACTTTTCCCGAACAAAATTGAAAATTCATCAACAAGTTACACATTTGGGGATCTTTGGTCGAGACAGAATCAGAAAAACACGAGCCAATAAACATGAATGCCGTGAAGATCCACCCGTATCAAACTGAGTTCAAATTCATCAACCAAAACTTAATTTCCCTCGACACATCTTTTAGATTCACCAATATTGTGGACATTTTAAAAATATTGGTCGAGCCATAATTTAATAATATCGAGCTAATCCAACTGGTTTTCACGAGAGCCTTACTAGAGTGCCCCAAATTCAAGTTCACCAATCAAACGACATATTTACTCAACACATATTGATAATTCACCGACCAACAGCCTATTTTAAGAAGTTTTGGCGAGGAAAATTTGTATTTCATCGAGCTATATCGGAGATGGTCGAGAGATACTCCATTCTGACCATACCTTCACCTACCCAGAGCTATTTATGGAAATTGTCTTTTACTGAAACTAGGAGATCTTCTACACCCTCTATAAGTTTCCCTACACGACCTATGGTCCATATTTTCCCACTTGATCATACGAAGACCAAACTTGCCATATTTGGATCCAAGGAGCTTTAATTCACAACAGCTCTTTCATTGTCACTGTTGCTACATTTTGAAGACCCCCACACATCCCAGAATGTCCCAAGAAGTCTCACCTTTCTGCCCAAGCTTTCAAGATACAATAAAGAAGATATTTCCTTATTTGGCATATGATTTCACATTCAAATTTCCAACAGCTCTTTACATTTATTTTTGCGATTCTTTTCTTGTTTTAGAACCTTAGGATCGTTTTCTATGAGCTATAAACTCTCAGCACTTAGTTATTTTAAATCACCCTTGATCGATTTAAAAATTAATGGAAAAGTATTTTTTTTCTTCACAAAGTTGTGAGTTCTTTGTGTTTTTATTTGTAAGTTCTTTTAGAGCGATTCACAAGTCTACTGAATCTATAGAATAAGTTGTTTGAGTGATTCAAACATGACGATGGTAATGCATTTCAAGACTTATGGGATTCAAGAATATGTTGAGTGTGACTACCTTCGTTTAAACTACAAAGAGCACAAGTCGGAGTCAAAAGGTGTTTGCGGTGGTGCGGCAAGTTGTTTGCTTCTTTTTTTTTTATTATTATTTTCTTACAAGTATTTCCTTATTTACTTATAAATATTATATATCTGCATTAATATTACCCTTTTCTAAGTTCGCTTAAATATATTCAATTATATATTTAATTTCACTTCCACTTTTATAAGTGAAAATTATTCTAGTATCCGATTGTACAAATTTAGATAGTTTTTACAACTTACAGATTTTCTTTAGTCAAAATGTAATAAAATAATATATAAACTTCCATTTTAAATGAATAATTTAGTATACTATATTCTTTCCAGAATCAATTATTTTTTGTCAATATCACGTTTTTCACTTCTTTTTTAGTTGAAAACGTAAAATCGCGTTTTTTTGGGGTGAAGCGTCGTGTTATGGCGGAATAACATGAAATCACATTTTTTTTTCTTTCTAAAATACTTGTCTTTTCTTTCTTTTATGCTTGCCGCAAAGCCACCTATGGAAAATTGGAGATCTTCTACACCTTCTAAAAGCTTCCCCAGACGACCTTTGGTACACCTTTCCCCACTTGATCATGCGAAGACCAAACTTGCCATATTTGTATCAACGGACCTTAGATTCACAAAGTGCTATATGTCTGGCAAAAAACAAAGTTTTCGATGAGAGAACCAAACATATAGCTGGGAAGCACAATTTTATTAAAGACATGGTAGAAAAAGGTGGAAGTTTTGGTTGAGAAGTTTCACACATCAATCAATCCAGCAGACCTACTTAGTAAATCATTACTGGTAAATGATTTGAAGAAGATCTGGTACGGCTCAGAGTCATCTGAAGCGGTGAGAAGAAACTCAGGATCAATGGGTGCCTCAGAGAAGCAAAGAGAACAGGTAGTTTTCTGGTTTTAGCTGAAGTGGGGAATTGATAAACTGAAAGCTGCGGTGTCTTGTAGTTGGGAGTTACCATAGCAATTATTTCTAGTGATGTAGACATCAAGACATGTTTGAAAGAGTGTTGTTGTTGAGCTGCAAGGCTTTAAGAATTACAAACAATGAGGCTTTAGACATCAAGACATGTTGAAGATAAGTCACAAATATCTTCAATATTTAAAGTACAGAGAAAGTAAACAAGGTAAAGACATAAATTGTTATACTACTTGATGTACTGGAACATGTTTTAAGATCAAGCATCAGAGGGTCTTAGAAGTTTCATGGTTCTGTGAAGAAGTTGATGATGAAGTTAAATTACGTGTAGCTAACAACAAGTGTATAATCTTGCTAAATACAGTAAAAAGAATCAGAGCTTCAGCCTGAGATCTAAGTTACTGATATTTACCAATTCAAAAGTCTAAACTAAAGTTTAGAAGAGTTTACTTGTAGTGTGTTGCTGTGACTAGAAGCTTGACATCGAAATCGCATAAGTCATAACAAAGAAACGAGGTTAGTGTTTCTAGGATCGAACTGTTGCAAGCAAGGAAACAGGGAACGGGTTACACGTGAAAGTTACAGAAATCATATTCTAATCGGAGGATGAATTCGTTTAGAAGATTACCTGGGTTTGATGAAACAAGTTGAGCTCCATTTTGGGTAATATCTAACAATGGAGAAATCAAAGAATGGTTAATTTTGATTTCAGAAAAGAGAAGAAATCGAAGAAATTTTTTGTTGGTTTCGGAGGTTAATGGCGAAAGCTAAAGGGATTACCTGAGCTTCTAGATCGGAGTTACAAAAACTCCGTGAAGAAATGATGTCCGAGATGACACCGAAAGGGGTCTGAGATGTCGGAAATTTACACAGAAAACATAGAAGGTTTGAGGTTTTCATTTTAGAGAAATTTTCGAAATTGGAATGGAAAAAGAAGCTTCAAACTTACTTTAGAAAGTAGATCGAAGTTGGAGATTAACCCATGAGTAGGCATGACCAAAAGCTAACCGTAACACTATTTCGGACCGTAACCGAACCGTTTCTCAACCGTAAACGTATGAAATGGTTAAAAACTGTAAATGTTAACCGTAAAAATAGGTTAGTTACGGTCAGTGTTCTAAAAAGCGGTTTAGGCGGTCACCTAGGCCCCGACTAAGCGTTAGACTCTCATGCGACGCCTAGATAACCGTTTTGACAGCCTAAAATTACATAGAACTTGTTTAATGTATTTTTTCAGTTTAAATTAGAGTTTTATTTATATATATAGTTATAAATATTCTTATATTGTTTAATATAAATATAAATAAATGTTTTCTCTAGTTTTTGTTTATTATTTCACTAGGGGAGGTCCCCGCGCCCAGCGCGGGGTTGTATGTTGATTAAGACCAGAATTAATAATTAATATTTAGGGTTATCAAGTTAGGGATATTTATTGAATTAATTTTGTCAAGAGTCTAATTTTTATAACGACATTAATATAGAATTATGATAAAACGCTATAACTTTTGATATATATTATTAGTAATCAACAATTAATAGTGTTTTTGAATCACAAACAATTATTAGTGTTTATATCTTGATATATATAATAGAATTAAATATAAAAAATCTATATATTTAAACCAACAATATATTAGCAACGCCCCGACCGCCACTGTCCATGGGTTCCCACGTCCAGTTTCGGTCTTTAGGCCCATCTTCTTTGTTTTGTCGTACTCTTGATTTTATGACATATTCATGCTTACTCGTTTCTTTCATATTAGCAATGCCCCGACCGCCACTGTCCGTGGGCTCCCCACGTCTAGTTTCGGTCTTTAGGCCCATCTTCTTTGTTTTGTCGTACTCTTGATTTTATGACATATTCATGCTTACTCGTTTCTTTCATATTTGTAATGCCACGACCGCCACTGTCTGTGGGTTCCCACGTCCAGTTTCGTTCTTTGAGCACATCTTCTTGGTTTTGTAGTACTCTTGGTTTTATGACATATTCACGCTTCCTCGTTTCTTTCATATTTGTAACGCTCCGACCGCCACTGTCTGTGGGTTCCCCACGTCCAGTTTCGGACTTTAATTTGGGCCCATCTTCCTGGTTTTTGTTGTATTCTTGATTTTATGACATATTCATGCTTTTAGATTGTATGTCACTGGAGTTTTTCGTAGTTGGAAACAAATAATTGAAAAATATAATCTCTTACCATATCTCTTACCTATCAAGTAAGTCATCTTGCTCTTTGAAGTAGTTATGTACGTAAAATTTCAATGGTATAGAAACAGGCATCTCTTTTGTATATATCGTGTCATATTTATCGTCCCTATTGTAGTATCTTTGTCTCTACCTTCGCCATTGGTCGCTGCGTAACCCTTCAATTGATCTCTTGTTTATAAAACCCATATAAAAAGTTGTAAGAGAAATATCATTTTCTTAACTGTATCGTATATGTATTTGTAGTATATTGATCTGAGATTGCAAAGATGTATGCCTATCAAGAAGCTCTTAGCAAAGTAAACACTGAAGATAGGTACTAAAAATGAGAGGATTACAGAGAGCAAGTATCTATCCCTTAGAAACCACTATGTGCAACTGAGAATAATTCATATATGTACATACATACACATGTATACAACGTATTGAAGCTTTTAAATTTAAATATCGAATGCTACAAAACTGGAAAATTGCTTGTGGAGAAAGCAATATGAACATGGCCACATATATAACAAATAACCGATTATGCTTGTCGTAGATCATTCTCTTTCAAACCAAAAGTTTTACCTAAACAACATATCAAGTGACTCACAAGAGATACATAAGAGCCATATCCTAAAAATATCCGGCAAAGCAAAAACGCTCCAGGTTCGAGAAGGAAGTCATTGGAAAATTTAAGTATATACCAAACTGGAGAGTAATTCGGCTACAAAGAGAGATGTGTTGGTTTTGAAGAAAAAGCTATGTGATGCTCTACCTTTTATTTATGAATTTTATGCTATGAATATATGTTTTTGTTAGGGTTCAACTTCAGTCTCCGGATTAGAGACTTATATTCATCCGACAAACAATTCGATGTCACAATCAACGCTACAAAATTGGTGGGTTCTCTCTATTAACAAACAAAAAAAAATTCTGGGGTATATATATTTTTTTTTGTTTTGTTAGATCCATACGACGAAGAACATGACGAAGAACACCAAAAATTCTCATCAATCCAGTACGTTTGATCTTATTTTTATTAGTTTAACAATTACAGTTATGTTCGAATCTGAAATAACCATGGCTCCAGACTCCTTCACACCATGGCCACATATCACCGGAGTGGAGACGATTTCAAATTCGGAGCTTCTCTTCGCATATAAAATCATACATATGGTCTCTTTGTTTCGGGTTCCCTCTACAATAATTAGTACATATTTCAAAACTGAGCTACAAAAGAGCACATTGGATTTTGGTAAACATCAAGATTGCTTCCTACCTTCCAAGAAACATGATAGACTAATTCACATCCAAGACCAAACATTAGCCACATAAAGCCTGAATCAAATTAAACGATCTTAGGATGCTCTTCATAATCCGTAAGTTAAAGAGACTTGCATTAATATTGCAAATTAGACTCTAGAGGTGCACAATGGTTAATCAGAGTGTATCAAAGACGACGAATAAAGCATGAGTTAGAATATCAGCAGAGGAAGCACACAAATATTCAATAAACGTAATCAATCACTGAGAATAGCATGGACCCAACTTTTGAAAGATTCATTAAAAAAGAAGATTTTTCCTATGCAACAATATTCAAACAATGAGAAGATCAATGATTGATGACTAACCATACAACCGAAGCAAAGCCATAAACAGAAAAGAAAGTACTAAAGAGCCACAACAGCAGTGATACGACATTTGTTTCCTCGCACTGGAAACAATGACGTGCTTCCATAAATCCAATCTAGTTTTTATGGAAAACAAACCTGCATTCATAATAAACACTACTATTAATTATTATTTTTTATGCAAGAATTAAATGGCAGTATAAAAAATTCAATGGTTAGTGCCGAAAAAAAAAGCAAGGATTAGTTATGATATCAAATCAAAATTAAATATCAAGCAAGATATTTACATAAAATTAAGGCAGTGGAGGATCTAAGAATTTTTTATATGACAATATCTACAACTAAACAAAGAAAATTTATATATTTTTAAAACAGAATCATTATTTATTTTTTTGGTAAGATTAAAACCGAATCATTATCATATTAGTAAAATTATCATTTATTTATTATTATCCACGTTAATTTAAAAGTTTAAGAGAATATCTGCTTTTTTCTCATAAAAGGATGGGATAATAACATAACTCTTTTAGATTTATAACTATATTTGACATTATCATATTAAATCTATTAAGATAAATATATTTCTTTTTGAAAAAGATAAATAAAATGATAATATAATTATTATAGATTTACAATTATATTATTATCCATGTCAAAATTTTAAAACATTTTACTTTTTTCTCACATAGGAAGATAGAACAATAACGTAACAGTTTAAGATTTACAACATAAAAATAATATCAGAATTGGAACGCCAAATCATAATCAACACAATTAACACAACTCTAATGGGAAATTAGAGTTATCTTGTGATTAAAATACTAAACAAACAAAACTAACCGAAACAAAACAAAAGTCTTCCTTTCAAAATCATTAACGTGACGGATTGCTGACTGATTAAGTTGAAGTTTTAGGCATTTAAAGATCTAGAAAGATGATTAAGGTTAAACATTTTTATTTATTTTAAACAACGTTTGAATGTTGACAAAAAAAGAAAAAGAGAGTGTTGGGACCATCGGGAGAGACAACGTTGAGCAGCTGCGAAAGAAGCCAACGTTGTCTATTATGTTCCTCACAGTGTTTGATTTGACTTTTGATGACATTACACTTCTGTCCACTTGTTGTCTCGAAAGTTCATGCAATGAAAAATTATTAAACAAAACAATTTACTTTTATGTATAAATCCTAGGGAAGAACCGATCAAGCTAAGATCAATGGTTGTGGTTTTAGTACCGTATACTTCTCAAATATACCCGTTGAATAACGGAAATCCGCAAGACGGGGAGGAGACGAAGTCAACCTAGCTGGCAAAGGAGCTAACCCAGCTCCTTTGGTCTTATTTATGGTCATATGTATTTAGCAAAATATGGTATACAAACCGAACCAATCAACAACAAAACCTGGTTTTAAATTGTTGTATATTTCTCAAAAGTCAAAACCCATAATAACCAATGGAACAGAAGAAGCTAATGCAGAGCATACTTACGCTTGGAGTAAAGAGTGATGCAAGCTTCCATTGGCACACCCAAAAACGCATCAGAGCATGGAAAGAAACCTAAAAACCAATAAATTAAACAATAATTAAATCTTAGTGCATGGAAAACGAATCCTATACATACCAAAGTCCGAATCTCAGTGCCTTAGAATGACCTCGATACCAAAAACTTTAAGTTACTACTTCCATATATGTAATATTTTAGTTTGGGGAGAGAGATTGGCAACGAAGAGTAATTCCTGAATTTAACAGCCAAGTTTGTTATCCCTAATCTAAAGAGAGGAATACTTAAATTGTATTAACGACAAAAATTAGCCTCCTCTGAAGATTCATCCCTGAAATAAGTCATCTTTCTGACTTTGTGGCAACTGTGTTATCAAAAGTTGAGTGTTTCTTCTGAGAAAAGACATATTTGAAAATAATAAGAACATGTACCTCAACAAAATCGGGAGGTACCTCATCTTTTTACAACAAAAAGAAACATACCAAACCATCGATGATTACCTTCTCAAAAGTTGAAACCAAACTTTTTGATTATAAAAATTGATTAGTGGTGAAAATAGTGAAACCATAAATACAAAAAAAAAAAAAAATCAAATTTGTACATATAAACTATAAGATCACCTGTTTATTCATTGAATTAGGTCCAAATTTTCCATACACCAGTTCACATCGTCCCCTCCATACATCCACCCTACAATAAAAAGAAAAATTAAAATTACGTAGAAGCAAAAAAAAGTTTGAAAAAAAAGAACAAAAAAACAAGGGTTAGTTATGATCTGAAATTGAATACCATGAGCAAGGTATTTATATTGAATAGGAGGCGGTGCATGATTTAGAGTTTCTAAATTTTTCGACGATAAATAAAAAGAAAAGAAAATTTACATATTTTAATAAGCAAATCACTATCATAATAATAAATATTTGTAAAACTGCCATTTATTCATTGTTATCCATGTTTATTTAAAATAATATTTACTTTTTTCGGTAAAAATATAGAATAATAACAACTATTTTAGATTTACTACTATATCTGATACTATCTTATAAAATATATTAAAATTTAAGGGAAAATTCCTTTCTGTTTCAAAAATAAGGCGGAACAATAATATAATTTTTGATTTACAATAGATAGACATGCATGGTATCCATATGCGTCATGTCACGCTGATCCATATTTTTTTCCAAAACTCGATCTAATTGCTATTATGTGCAAAAATCACCGCCGTTCACGTTCATGTTCACGTTAGCACTCCATACCTTAATTCACATGTAAACCTCTCTGCCTATCTCTGACTTCAGCTCTCTCATCTTCGAGTCTCCCCAAGAAAGTTTTGACACCACACCAACATTTCATTCATCAAAATTAAATCGAGTTTGCACAAGGTTACAACCGATTAATAGGTGGTCTTCTACCTTCTATTTACGATTTTATGCTATGAATATATGTTTTTGTCAGGGTTCAAGTCAATCTCCGGATTAGAGACTTATAATCATCCGACGAACAATACGATGGCGTGATAACCGTTTCTAAATTGGTGGGTTCTCTTTCATTGATCTACATATTATTTTTTTGTTCGTTTTTTTTTCCAAATATTTAGATTGAAACGACGACGAACACGACGATCATACCAAAAATTTCATCTATTCTGGTACGTTTGATCTTTATTTTAATTAGTTTAACAATTAATAGCCGTTTACGATTAATTTCGGATATCTAAATCTTATTAATTTGAGTAAGGTTAGAATAGTATTCTTTTATGTTTATATTAATGCTCCGATTAATAATTTTCGGATATTTGACATTATCATCTTAAATATATCAATATTATAATAAATATTTTCCTTTTCCGATTTTTTTTTTGGTATAATTCCTTTTCCGATAAATTATGAAACAGATCTGTTTACACAAAAAGTAAAAAAAAAAAAAAAAAAAAAAAAAAAAAAAAAAAACCATCAACCGTCTCCATTCACACGTTTCTTCATTATGATCACGAATTCACGTTCATGGAAGCTTCATCATACATTAACACTTACAAGTTTCTTCGTCGAGTTTTTATCCAAGGTTTCTTCGTCAACTCTGTATCCAAGGTAATAAATATTTGTTCTTTTCATTGGTTAGAATTATAGGGTGCAGGATAGTATTGACGTCTTAAAGACATAACATGGGCAAGATACTATGAGAAGCTTGACTATTCTGCTTCGACAGATCAACAGGTGAAATTCTATCACTAAATTATTAGATCTCTGTTATTGCTATGAATATATGCTTTATGTTAGGATTTCAAGTTTTGCCTTCGTTTAGAAGAATTATATTCACACGACGAAGATCTAATAATTCAATTAAAGCTTCCTAACTGGTACTTCGTTGTTCCTTTTTTTTTTTTGGTTAATTATCATGTGTATTGTTTCCAAAATTATTTTTTCCTGGTTAATTCCGAAATTCAATTTAATTTTTTCAAAATTAATTAGATTTCATCAAGAGTAATTAAGTAATTACGTAAAATAAATGACTCAACAAGAGCCGAGAGTCTGACACGTCAGCAAAAACACTTCTCAAATATTATTATATATAGATACTTTTTAGTTTTATATAGATATTTTATATAACTTTTATATATAATATCATATTTATAATGTTTTGTGTTATAAACGTCTAAACCGCCTAAAAAATCGTCTAGGCCCCGATTAGGCGTTCTAGGCGCTAGGCACTGGGTCACCGCCCGCTAAGCGCCTAGCGCTTTCTTGAACACTGGTTATGGTTAACAAAATATACTAACCGTAACCGTTAATTAAACGTAAACGTATCAAAAACCTACAATTATCTAATTGTGGTGCGGCAAGGTTCCATAAACTTATCATTTTACAATTTTGCCCCTATCTATTTTTCATACAAAATCATTTTGTGTGGAAAAAACTGAATATTATCTTTAGCGAGTAAGTGGAAAATCATGTTTTTTGCGGATAAACGGAAAATCACATTTTTTAGCGAAAAAACGCGGGATCAGGTTTTTGGCGGAAAAACGGAAAATCACGTTTTGGAGAGAAAACGCAGGATCACGTTTTCGGCAGGAAAACACAAAATCACGTTTTTGGCTGGAAAACATGAAATCACTTGTAACACGCGTCCCGCCATACATGCCAAAACAGCATGTTATTCATCCGATCTTGCCAAAACGTTTTCTTTAAACTTCACACACGAACAAAACATTATTGCACACAACTCCTGAAGCTTACTCACCTGAGGAGAAAGGGTAAAAAGGGTGAGTAAAGAATACTCAGTGAGGGGAATCAACTATGCCCACTGAAACATAGAACACTTTCTCAAGCTATACAACCATAATCATGACATATAAACTTAGACACAACTACAATGCTTTAACGTCTAACATCACATTCATAAAAACTATCTTATCCATACTAACACACACATACGTATCGTTAGGTCCAGTCATCCTCGTGACGACTAGAACCTCATGAGTGGAGGCTGGTGCTCGTGGTTTAGACACTCCCATGCATTTTGGGCTCGTCATCCTTTCTTGACCATCATGTAACCCGTCGGCCCATCACCGTCCACATTACTAAGGAGACCACGGCCCATTGCTCGACTCTCCCCAGTAATACATACATCACACATACATACTCATCATCATATTTAACATACTCATACTTAATATATCATACATAAAATCACATTATCAAACATCATTACTAACACATATCAAAGTCAACAATCATCTTCATAACTTCACATAATCTTATCCTATACAATCAGATCTAAACCTACACATCATGTGTCAAGGAGCATAACAAAATAAAATGATACCATGATTCGCAAACACCACCCTCACCTTAGCCTATTGAAGACGAAGACTCAATTCTCCTTTCTTTTCATTTAGGCATACTTAATATCTTTACTGCAACCACATGATCTTAAGTTCTACCTTGGCTCTCCATCAAAGGGGACCTGAATTCATGAGTCATTAAAGCTCTTCCAAATATTCAGCTAAAACCGAGCTCATTTACCCAACCAACAACACAAACTCGTCATAATTTACTTCACACAAAACTGTCTCGGAAACATATGCATAAGTCAAGAACTAACCGTTATAAATGCAATCCCACCGTTGATAATCTAGCCAGTAGTACCATGAAGCTCTCCGCCAAATTTCGTCCCGATCAGACGCTGTTTCGACCTCCAAACGTTGCCATCAATCACCCACCAACTGTTTTCTAGTTCATACTCAGCATAGATTTGGACAGTGTCTGCAGTTACTTGGCGAGAAAGAAATATTTAAAACGTCTTAAATATAACCTCGATTTAATCTCCGCCACATGCTGTGCATTCTAGACAATATGAGCTTTTCAGAGACACTTTACAGGTCAACTGATTCTCTCTGCTTCGAAAGATATGAGCCTTACAAAACTCCAACTTGAATCTGAAATTTTATCTGAAATAACTTAAGTTTTCCAGAAATCAGAACATGTGATTTTTCAACAACTTACAAGACGAATTTTGAATGGAATATACCTCCGTTTGACAAACCGTCAATTGCTATGGCTTCCTTGAAGCGAGATCTATTCATAGAGATCAAAATATCAATATAACTCTTTCAACGTCAATAGGAAATCAATCCTCAAAACCTCTACTTGAAACTGCAATTTTTCTCAGATAGAAAAATCTGGGCTCCGATAACTGTGACTTTTCGCCAACTTTAAACACGATTTCCTGATCGACCTTACCTCTGATTGAGAATCAGAAAACTGTTCTGAAATCTTGGCAACAAGGGCTATCCAGATCCGTAAATAAATTGCCTTAATTTACTTCAGACGTATCAATAAACGGGTCACCAAATCCACTACTTGACATTGTTTTCTTCTTTCACTCCTTCACGAGAAAAACCAATAATTGATACCTAAGCCACGAATCCAATAGCTAAGGGAGACAATTCCAATAGGATAAGACATAACTATGATAGGTTTTACTCACCTAATCAAACCGGTGTTGAATGGTGACGATATGTCATGTTTGCTTTCTCTCCCCACTTAGACGTGATCAAACGAAACACAACGTACGGCAGCTCCGATCTCAGCGTCAATGGTGATGAAGGCTTGGGATTGAGATGAGTGATGAGAACGTGATGGATATAATAAAGACGTGAGAGGCTGATGCGGTGAAGTGACACTATATACATATATACATACACACGTTTTAGGGTTTAGTGGTTTTGTTTGTTCCCCTCATGGGCATGGGCCTCACAATGAAGGAGTGGGGTGTTACAATCTCCCCCATTTAAATGAAATTCGTCCTCGAATTTTTGGCGGTGATTTCTTTCTAGAGAAAATAATTTACTTACTACTTATTATATGTACATCCAACGAACACCTCCCCCACTCATTCTGTACTAGGGAATGACCTTGATTTCTTGCTTCCCTTTTTTTTTTTAATAAACCAAGACTTGGTTCATAGCAATGGTTATGATGCACCACTCTGGTAGCTTAGAAAATTTTTCCACTTTCCTACTTGCAGTGAACTCTGGCGCAAAAACAATAATCATATTTTTATGCTCAAACAGAAGAATCACAACCAACAACTTACATAATCAAGGTTAACATATCCATCAACGTGTTCTTGCGGGTTCACATGCGTTGCGAGGCTAGCTAACATCCTACTCTCTCTCTCTCTTTTTTTTTTTTTTTCCATCATACCTCCATTGGTTTTGAGTCTCTTCTCTCAAGAATGGTTTCCATACCAGTGTTCATGTAGTGAGAGTTTAAGAGATTTTCCTTGCTCTTTATGTTATTATATAAGGTTCCTTTTGACTTGAGATAGCCAGCCAAAAGAGATCCTATGCGTTGGGTCGGTAACCATTATGTCAATCCACCTTACCGGATTTGATTATCATGGTGGGTGTAACATCCATTAGAAATATTTTTTCCAAGTTTTCCGAAAGCTTATAAGATATTCTCAAGGTTTCCCAAAGCTTATAGGATATTCTCAAGCTTTTCCAAATCTTATATGATATTCTTTAGTTTTTCTAGGTGAAACCGTCACTCTTCCATAGTTACTTGTAGTGTTGTTGACATGTATGTCGCACAAATAGATATTTTTCTCCAGCACCAAATCCATATAAGATGATAACCCTTATACCTTTATGTGGGCTCTCAAATCCCTGATTCATAATCTGCTCAATGGCATGTGTTCCTTCCCACTTTCTCCATCAGATTTACGAGCTCTTTCACCTGTCCTTGGCCACTTTAACATTGTTACTCGTCTCTTAGGGAATTCGTCTCTCTTCTACCTCATATATCTTCGACACTTTTTTTTTCTTTTAAATACTCTCTCTTTTCCTTTCTCCATTACCTCATCCTCTGGCCTTTCTTGGCAATTCTAATAAACTAATCCTTCTTTGACACTTCTTAACCACACATTAAAGTAAATAAAACATGAGGATCTGATTTACATTCCAAAAACACGGGACTGCAATTAAGTCTTCCCAAACAGAAACCTAGCATGCATAAAAATTCACTCAATCAAACAAACATTTTAATTCAATCAAAAAAATCAATCATCAAACTCAAGCAAAACACATAATCAATTATTCAAACATTTAACTTTTTTTTTTAACCTTTTTTATGAATATGATTTTCAAAAATTTGATCCTCCGGGTCAGAACCGGAGTGGCTTTAACCGGCTCTGATACCAAAATGTAACACCCGTCCCTCCATACAGGCCAAAACAGCATGTTATTCATCAGATCTTACCAAAACGTTTTCTTTAAACTTCACACACGAATAAAACATTATTGCACACAACTCCTGAAGCTTTACTCATCTGAGGAGAAAGGGGAAAAATAGGTGAGTAAAGAATACTCAGTGAGGGGAATAAACTCTGCCCACTGAAACATAGAACACTTTCTCAAGCTATACAACCATAATCATGACATATAAACTTAGACACAACAATCCACCTACAATGTTTTAACGTCTAACATCACATTCATAACAACTATCTTATCCATGCTAACACACACATACGTATCGTTAGGTCCAGTCATCCTCGTGACGACTAGAACCTCA
Source organism: Arabidopsis lyrata subsp. lyrata (assembly GCF_000004255.2). Taxonomy (NCBI): domain Eukaryota; kingdom Viridiplantae; phylum Streptophyta; class Magnoliopsida; order Brassicales; family Brassicaceae; genus Arabidopsis; species Arabidopsis lyrata. Next base: position 13,784,643 of record NW_003302549.1, on the reverse strand, counting down.
TGAGTGGAGGCTGGCCCTCGTGACTCAGACACTCCCATGCATTCCGGGCTCGTCAACCTTTCTTGACCAGCATGTAACCCGTCGGCCCATCACCGTCCACATTACTAAGGAGACCACGGCCCATAGCTCGATTCTCCCCAGTCATACATACATCACACATACATACTCATCATCATAATTAATATATCATATATAACATCACATTATCAAACATCATTACTAACACATATCAAAGTCAACAATCATCGTCATAACTTCACACCAATCTTATCCTATACAATCAGATCTAAACCTACACATCATGCGTCAAGGAGAATAATACCAAAAGAAAATGATACTATGCTTCGCAAATACCACCCTCACCTTAGCCTATTGAAGACGAAGACTCACTTCTCCTTTCTTTTCATTTAGGCATACTTAATATCTTTACTGCAACCACATGATCTTAAGTTCTACCTTGGTTCTCCATCAAAGGGGACCTGAATTCATGAGTCATTAAAGCTCTTGCAAAGCTTCAGCTAAAACCGAGCTCATTTACCCAACCAACAACACAAACTCGTTATAACTTTTTAGTTTTTACAAAACAGAAACTGAATTTGATCGAAAAAAAAAAGTTACAAAACAGAAACTGAATCAGAGAAAAAGTCTTTTCTCTCCTAAACCTAAAAACCCTTATTTGCCTTCTCTCCTACGAATTTCTATCTAGATCATATTCGTTTATCTCTTGAGTAGGTTTTAGGGTTTCTCGCTTCACAGGTTTTAGAGGAAGATGAATTATACGAGATTTGACCCCAAGGTCCAGCTTATACTTGCAAAGGCTCGAACACTTGCCATCGTATCGTCACATGTTCAAGTAACTCCTCTGCATCTCGGAGTTGGTTTGATTTCTGACAAGACTGGTGTTTTCTATCGAGCAATCACCACTGCAGGAGGAAGCGAACTCTTGGCTCAGTCAGCTGTCAAAGTCATCAAACAAGCCTTAAAAAAGCTCCCAAAACAGGTTCCTCCACCAACTGGAGCCATTCCTCGATACCCAAGTCGTAAGAATCTTCCAAAACAGACTCCTCCAATATCGAATGGGGCCATTCCTCAATATCCAGGTCTTAACATACCTCAAAATCCCATTCCCTTCTTAACTAGAACCATTCCTCAAAACAATGCAAGTCTTGTTATGGTCTTAAATCGTGCACAAACGAAGCCCGGGGAGACCAGTGTGGGAGTAGAGGCATTGGTGATTAGTCTTCTTGATGATTCTCAAATCAGGGATTTGTTGAAAGAAGCTGGTTCTGTACCAGAGAAGGTTAAGTCTGAGGTGGAGAAGCTTGGTGGCGAGGTAAACCTTCAGGCTTTGAAGACTTATGGGATAGATTTGGTTGAGCAAGTAGGTAAGCTTGATCCTGTCATTGGCCGAGACAAGGAGATTAGAAGAGTTGTTGGGATTCTCTCAAGGAGAACCAAGAACAACCCCGTGCTTATTGGTGAGCCAGGTGTTGGAAAAACTGCTGTGGTTGAAGGTTTGGCTCAAAGGATATTGAAAGGAGACGTGCCTATCAATCTTACCGATGTAAAGCTCTTTTCCTTGGACTTGGGTGCAATGGTTGCCGGAACAACACTACGTGGACAATTCGAAGAAAGATTGAAGTCGGTCTTGAAAGAAGTTGAGAATGCTCAAGGCAAAGTTGTTCTCTTTATCGATGAGATCCACATGGCTCTTGGTGCTGGAAAGGCAAGTGGCTCCACGGATGCTGCTAATTTGCTTAAGCCTATGTTAGCAAGAGGTCAGCTTCGTTGCATTGGTGCTACTACGCTTGAGGAATACCGAACACATATCGAGAAAGATGCTGCATTCGAGAGAAGGTTCCAACAAGTGTATGTAGCTGAGCCTAGTGTCCCTGACACTATCAGTATTCTTCGAGGGCTTAAAGAAAAATATGAAGGACACCATGGTGTTCGTATCCAAGACAGTGCTCTTGTTGTTTCTGCTCAATTGTCTGCGCGTTACATCACTGGTCTGTTGCGCGATCTTTCTATTTAAGATGTCCTTGGTTTATGATAATTATTTTATTTTTGCTGATTTGTGTTCTATTTCTGTTCTGTATTTGCTTAGCTCGACGTTTACCGGATAAGGCAATTGATTTGGTTGATGAGTCTTGTGCACATGTGAGAGTCCAGCTTGATAGTCAACCAGAAGAAATTGATTACCTTGAAAGAAAAACAATGCAACTAAAGATAGAGATTCATGCTCTCGAAAAGGAGAAGGACGACAAAGCTAGCGAAGCTCGCCTAGTCGAAGTATATTACTTTGAAAACATGTTCTTTATATATAAGTCTGCTTAGTAAGTGTTGTTTATATACGAGCTTCTTTGATTTGTTATTCTGCAGGTGAGGAAAGAGCTTGATGACTTGAGGGACAAGCTTGAGCCTCTTACAATAAAATACAAGAATGAGAAAAGGATAATTAATGAAACTCGGAGTCTTAAACAGAAACGAGATGAGCTCATGATTGCTCTACAAGAGGCTGAGAGACAATATGACCTTCCTAAAGCTGCTGATCTAAGATATGGGGCAATTCAGGAAGTAGAATCCGCGATAGCAAAATTAGAAAAGAGTGTTAAAGATAACGTGATGCTTACGGAAACTGTTGGGCCAGAGAATATTGCTGAGGTAGTGAGCCGATGGACTGGGATTCCAGTGACTGCACTTGACCAGAACGAGAAGAAGAGGCTGATTTCTCTTGCTGATAGGTTGCACGAGAGAGTTGTTGGACAAGACGAAGCCGTGAAAGCTGTAGCTGCGGCAATTCTAAGGTCAAGGGTTGGACTAGGAAGGCCACAACAACCATCTGGTTCCTTTCTTTTCCTCGGTCCAACTGGTGTTGGTAAAACTGAGCTGGCTAAAGCTCTTGCTGAGCAACTCTTTTACGATGAAAACCTACTTGTTAGGCTTGATATGTCGGAGTATATGGATAGATCCACTGTTAATAAACTTATAGGGGCACCACCCGGGTACTTGCTTATAACTCAAGCCTCTTATGTGCGTTTGTGATTAATGGTATAATGGAAACTCAAATGATAGTACTTTGTTTTTAGGTACATTGGTCATGAAGAAGGTGGACAACTAACCGAACCCGTGAGGAGACGACCTTACTGTGTTGTACTATTTGATGAAGTTGAAAAGGCCAATGTTACTGTATTCAACACGCTACTTCAAGTGTTAGAAGACGGGAGATTAACCGATTCGCATGGGAGGACAGTCGATTTCAAAAACACAGTGATCATAATGACTTCTAACCTTGGTGCTGACCACCTTATTTCAGGGCTTACTGGTGAAGTGACAATGCAAGTGGCTCGAGACAACACAATGAAAGAGGTGAAAAAACATTTCAGGCCAGAGCTGTTAAACAGATTGGATGAGATAGTGATGTTTCATCCTTTGTCCCACGAGCATTTGACAAAAATTGTTCAACTCCAAGTGAACAATGTTGCTAATCGGCTAGCTGAGAAAGGTGTATCTATGACGGTCACAAATGATGCATTGGACTACATTTTAGCAGCGAGTTACGACTCGGTAAATGTCCTTTTTCCTTATCATCACTTAATAAATATGTTGTGCTTGCTTTAGATTTTTACATTTGTATCACTTACGTATGATTATTATTGTAGGTGTATGGTGCTAGGCCTATTAGAAGATGGCTAGAGAGGAATGTGGTCACAGATATATCGATGATGATTGTGCGAGAAGAAATCAATGATGATTCCATTGTGTGCATTGATGTAAACGCGGATAAAACTGATCTTGTCTACCGAATAGATAAGAATGTGGTTGCGAAGAAGACAGAGCAAACGTTAGATGTTGTGATTCACTCAGAAAATAAGAGGGGAAGAAGCAATGAAGAAGATCACATCGTCACTTCAAACAAAAAAATAAAAAATGAAGTCATAGTGATAGATTGAAGAACGATCTTAAGATTGAAAGTTAGATTCATATTGCTCTACGCTCTGTTTTTTATTTTATTTTAGTTTATATGTAAGATTTGTGTTACCTTTGCTCATATAAGCTTTCCAAATCTTAAGAAGGATTAATCATTATGTTGGGAAACAAAAACAAATAAATGGGTTTATCGATCTTAAACCGGAATCTTTTCCGGGAGTTTGCAAAAGAAATATATACAAACTCCATGGTGGACCTTAAATTCTCTTTTACACAACTGGTTAGTGAGTTTGATGACTTTGTTCACCGATCATTTTACGCCCTAGCGATATACATGTCAAGAAATTTCTTCAGATCCCACCTATTGATGGTAACTAAGGATTATTACGATACATCCCTGTTATGATTTTGGTTTGTATGTGCATTTTTTTTATATGCAATCTAATGAATGGCATGAGGAAAATAGAAGCCAAGTATGCAGTGAAGAAGAACTGGCAAGGAGATCCATGTGTTCTTGTGGTTTATTCTTTGTTGTTTACTTGTTTTTCTGACCATTACAACAAGAAAAAGAAGAAGAAAAAGAAGATACAGGGTAATTCACGATCGCCTTTAAAGTGAATTCATTGACTATTCGAGGTACAATGTGTTTTAACTTTTAAAGAGAAGGCATTGGATTGATAGAAACTTGTCCCATTCTTAGAGTGTCCGAGCTACAATGCAAAAAGGACTTGCAAATAATTCAAATCAGACTTTTAAAATGCATAAATAATACAGGGGATGATGAAGTCACAAATTAACGTAGTTATGAGGTGGCTCCACCCAAACAATGGATTTGCTCAAAACGGTTTCTGGAGGGGGATAAGAGCTTTTCTCATCACCGACGGAGTAGGACACGTCATATCGCCCATACTTATCCCTATACGATAAACATATTTTGTTCCTCTGCTCTGTCGAGAGACCAGCTCTTGCAAAAGAGGAAGGGAAACTTGCAAATACTGTCAAGCCACCAAGATCTTTCTTCTCTTCCCATACATTGCGTTTAAAATTTAGTTTAAGCACCATTGGGTTGTTGTTTTTACATGTATAATTTATAAACTATAACAAAGATGTCTCCTTCATGCTCCGTCATCAATACTGGTATACGACCACGAAAGGCGGGACATGGTTTCACAGGAAGAATATTCCAGGTTGATTTAGACGGGTCGAAAACCCCAAGGTAGCCGCAGGTACTGAGACAGTAGAACATACCATTTGAGAAGACACATTTGCCCCATATGCGCTTGGGTAACTGATTCTTAAACCAATGGGTGGTCCATACGGTTTCACCAGGCCGCCAAGTATCGATCACAACAGATGCGCATGAAGATATTTGGGGGTACGAGATCACCATACAGCTAGCTGATGTAGGAGCAGCTGAGAAAGCTAAAGAATAGCTTCTTTTGTAGGGAGACCCCTCGGTTAAATAGAAGCTCTCCTGGGTAAACGGGTTAAGAAAGAGTGCATAACCGCTATCGTATGTTAGCAACCAACCATCCCTAGAACAAATTATTCCATGGTTTCTCTCCAACTCTGGAAATTTGAGCTTATATTGTTGAGACCGTAATGGGTCAAAAAGAATGTAAGTTTCAGCTGGAGAGTATTCGTGTTCTGCTCTTCTTTGTCGATAAAAAAGCCAAGGACGAGGCTGTAACTTCCGGACATAAACAGCTTTAATAGTTAAAGAGAGAATCGAAGAAGAAACGACGAAGAAGATGAATTTTTCATTGACTCTCTTGAAAGTTTGTTACAACAGAAACCTTCTATTTATACAAGAGTATTCCGGTTATCAACATGATTAACCGGTTTACACTAAACCAAACTTATATATCAATAGCCTCCCTCAAGATGAGATGTAAATTGAAAGAAGACTCATCTTGCTCAAAAGAGAATTGAATAGGGAAGGAAACAAGGGTTTAGTTAGAATATCTGCAAGCTGAGAAGTAGTGGTAATGTGCAGAGTCTTCAACAAACCTTGTTCTATTCGATCCCTAGTGATATGGCAATCATTCTCAATGTGCTTCGTTCTTTCGTGAAAAACCGAGTTATTAGCAATGTGAATAGCTGCAGTGGAGTCACAAAACATAGGTACTGGTTTCGTATGAGGTATTTGAAACTCAGCAACAAGTTTTACAAGCCACACAATCTCTTTACTAGCCATAGCCATCGCCCGATATTCAGATTCTGCAGAAGAAGCAGAAGCCATGTCCTGTTTCTTTGATTTCCAAGACACTAATGAATCACCAAGGAACATAAAATAACCTGATGTAGATCTTCTAGAGTCAACACAAGAACCCCAATCTGCATCAGTGTATGCCTTTAAACACAAATCAGACCTGGATGAGTAAAACAAACCCAAACCAGCTGTGCCTTTCAAATAATGTACCACTTTATAGGCAGCATTGAGATGAGACCGTTTCGGAGAGGAAGAAAACTGACACAGCTTGTTGACAGCAAATGTTATATCCGGTCTTGTGATCGTAAGATACATTAGTTTGCCAACTAAGCGATGATAAGTTTCTGGATTTTCTATCTCTGGTTCATCATTATGTTGAGTCAACTTCTGACTAGGTTCCATTGGTATTGAAGAAGGGCGACAACCTAAGAGACCCGTTTCTTCTAGTAGTTCCAATGTATACTTTCTCTAACATATTGATATGCCTTCAACAGATCTAGCAATTTCCAGGCCTAAAAAGTACTTCAAAGGACCTAAGTCCCTAAGCTTAAAAGCCTTTGCTAAATCAACTTTCAACTGAGCTATAACCTCTTCATCATTCCCAGCAATAACTATGTCATCAACATACACTAAAAGAGATGTGAAAACATTACCAGCTTTGCGGGTGAAGAGTGTATGATCAGCTTGAGACTTCTTAAAACCAAGATTCATCAATGTTGTACTAAACTTCAGGTACCATTGTCTTGATGCCTGTTTTAATCCATATAAGGATTTCTCAAGTTTAAGAACAGCATTGTCTGGTAAAGAGCCTCCCTTTCTTGGCGAATAACCTTGAGGTAAAGTCATATAAATTTCCTCATCTAGATCTCCATTCAAAAACGCATTTGAAATATCAAGTTGATGGAGATTCCAATTCTTTGCAGCTGACACAGAGAGTAGAACTTTCACAGTTGTCATTTTGGCAACAGGGGAAAAAGTATCTCCATAATCCACCCCTTCTTTTTGTGTGTAGCCTTTAGCTACTAAACGTGCTTTAAACCTCTCCAAACTTCCATCTGAATTGATTTTTACCTTAAAGATCCATTTGCATCCAATGGGTTTCTTTCCATCAGGTAAACTGCAGACTGTCCATGTATTAGTGTCTTCAAGAGCATCAATCTCAATCTCCATAGCATCAATCCATTCTTGTATCTGCTTTGCTTGTGCATAAGTTCTAGATCTGGATACTTATTTATTGCACAAATATAAGCAGTGAATTCTTCTGACAATTGAGCATAGTTGATAGATGCTGAAATAGGGGTACCTGACGTCCTTAAGCACATTAGGAACCGTATTGCAGTGGTAATCTTGTAAGTATCTTGGCGGTTTTGTCTTTCTCTTTCCAGACTTCTTTTTAGATGTTATTGCAGATGTTGTTTCAGACTTTGTTGTAGGCGTTGTTGCAGGAGTAAACACTGGAATCTCAACATCATTTGAAACTGGATCAAGTGCTGAAACAGAATCATCAGAACCAGATTCAATGTTAAAAATATCTGCAGGTACTCCATCTTTGGTCGCAAAAGGAAAGATATTCTCGAAGAATACGACATGTCTTGAGATATGAATTGTGTTTGTTTCCACATCCAGCAAATTATAACCTTTGTAACCTGCAGGATACCCCAAGAAAACACATGCCTTGGCCCTTGGTTCAAATTTGTGTCTCTGATGTGTGCTTGTTGATTCATAACAGAGACAACCAAAGACTTTTAGCTGTGAATAGTCAGGAATTTTAGAGTTTAGTAGCTCAAATGGAGACTTCTGTTGTAGCAGAGGAGATGGTAATCGATTGATCAAGAAAACTGCAGATAAGATGCAGTCACCCCAAAACTCCAAAGGGATATTTGATTGAAACATAAGAGCTCTTGCAACATTCAATATGTGTTGATGCTTCCTCTCTACTACAGAATTCTGCTGTGGTGTCTCTGGACAAGAGTGATACGATACAATACCCTTTTCTTTGTAAAGTTTATCAAATCTTAACTCAGGAGCATTGTCAGAACGAACTGCCTTCACACACGTCTGAAACTGAGTATTAACCATTTGAATAAACTCAGGGAATATCTGAAGTACCTCATTCTTCGTCTTCATCAGAAAAACCCAAGTAGCTCGACTGTGATCATCGACAATCGTTAAAAAATATATGTATCCTTCTACTGTAGGTGTTGCAAAAGGTCCCCAAGTGTCAATGTGAACAAGATCAAAGCTGTTAGGAGACATATTATTCTTGGAAGGAAATGATAAGTGCTTTTGTTTAGCTTGCTAGCAAATTGAACAATGAACTAACTCATCTTTATTCCTTTTATGAATTCCAAGAACATTATGTAATACATCAATCTTATCATATGATGGATGTCCTAATCGACTATGCCATAAGGCACTATCAACAACAACAGAAACCTTCTATTTATACAAGAGTGTTCCGGTTATCAACATGATTAACCGGTTTACACTAAACCAAACTTATATACCAATAAGCTTCTTCAAGCCATGTCTTGCAGACAATAGAAGCTTTTATGTTGGCTTTTAATCCGAGGCGGGATAATATATCCTGTAAGAGATCTGTCGGAATATTTTGATCCCACGATCCTGTATAACACTTCCTCTTCGATCTCCAATCTCCTCTAGCGTTTGCAATTACAAGGAGAAGAGGAAGACGAAAAACAATTTAGAGTTTTAATTAGTTTATAAGAGGAATTACAATGGATAAAGAAAAGAAAACCTAAACCCTAGAGATCATAAACCCTGAAATTTTGATTGAAAGGAGAATAAAAAAAATAGAAAACTCACCTCGCTTGAACAATGGAATTCACTCTCAGGGATTCTGGTTGGGTTTTTTGGGTTTGGGTTTTTCGGGTTTAGAAAACTAAGATCCATTCGGGTATTTTAAAACTTCGGGTTTGGGTCGGGTTCGGATCGGGTATTTTGGGTTCGGATTCAGGTTTACCCAAAGTATCCAAATATTAGAAATTTTGTATCCGACCTATGCAAAGTATTGAAAAATAATCAAAAAATCTATAAAACCCAAATATTTTAACCCGAATCTAACCCAAAGTAGCTAAAACACCCGAATATCTTAACATCCGAATAATTTTGGCACTTAGGTTATTACAAGTATAAATATTACTAATATATTATAACTATGTACTTATATTTTGGGTATGTTCGGGTACTTGTTCGGGTTCGAGTTCGGGTCGGGTTCGGGTTTTTCGGGTTGTCAAGTTTAGAATCCGTTCGGGTATTTTAAAACTTCGGGTTCGGGTTCGGGTCGGATTTTTCGGGTCGGGTTCGGTTCGGTTCTTCGAGTTCGGGTATTATGCCCAGGCCTAGACTAAATGTAGCTTTTCTGAAATGCAGATAGAGATAATAGGACTATTCATCTTGTTTGAGCTGTTGTAGAAATAGATTTGGGGATTTGGTGTTTTCATTTGGGAAAAATCTTTTTGGACATACTAACAGTGTCGTTAACGGGTGATAACGGATGTTATAGGTTCAGTTAACGAATGATGACGACATGTCTACTTTGGCCTGGTCAACGAATTCTAATGTTTCAAATGTTAGTCAACGATTAGTTCATGTTTTGAATGGCCACATATGAAGTTGATGTTTAAAATGGCCACAATTTGAAAGTTGATTAACAGAGTCGTTACGGGTGATAACGGGCGTTAGAAGTTCCGTTAACGACTGATAACGGCATGTCTATTTTGGCCTGGTCAACGTTAGTCAACGTTTATTTCATGTTTTAAATGGCCACATATGAAGTTGACGTATTGATTGGCCACTTTTTGAAAGTTGGGAGATAAAACGACATTTTTCCCGTTTTGTAAGTTCGTAAATATAATATGTGCATATATATATATATATATATATATATATATATATATATATATATATATATATCTCCCTCTTTCTTTAAGCCGTCAAAGAAACACAACCCTAGTTGTATGTTCATGTTGTCGTCGGAGTCGTGAGGTGGAGAAGGTCGTGAGGTGGAGAAGCAACTTGAATCCTAGAGCCACCGCCTTGTGTGTTGTTGGCGTTGATTGCCGCCGCCGTTCCAAAGCTTACATGGCCGTCGTTGTGAGAAACTATCGTGAGTCTGGTGGAGGAGAAGAGAGAGAGCGTGAGACCATGGCCACCGTGTGTCACCGGAGCAACTGTAGCTATCGTCGAGGCCGTTAAAGGTAAGGAAACCCTATATCTCTATAATAACTTGCAAAGGAAGTTTCTTATGTTGTCTTTTATCCCTTTCAATATTGAAAGCGTAAATGGGCTTATTCTATGTTAAATGGGCTTATTCTTCCTTTCTTTTATCCTCTCAATATTGAAAGCGTAAATCCGAGTCAATCCTTCCATTTTCCATTATGTCGATCTTGATTATTCTATTTTCACATAAAGGGAGCTTATTCTATGTTAAATGTAGGGGTGGGCATTTAAACCGAACCGAACCGAACCGACCCAACCCAACCGAACTCAAACCGACCTAAACCGAACCCAAGCTTAGACTCAAACCATTCGGTTGGGTTTATTCTCAACCCAAAACCGAACCGAACCGATAACCCAATGTGTTTATTTAATTAATTAGTTAATTATATTAATAATATTATAAATAACTAAATATGTGTTTATTTTTACTTTTATAATAATTTGAATAAATGTAAAATATATTTAATTATCTCTAAAACTCTAACTCTAAAAAAATTAGGGTTCTCCTTCTAACTTATAAAGAGTAAAACTCAAAAATACTTTCATATTTTATTCTTGATGACATTGCGTGAAGGAATCATGGAAGATTGGTATGTTACGTTGTTAATTGGATTTCATTTTCCTTTTCTTCTAATTACCATGGTTGGGTTTTTTAGGTTTTTCTTTTCATGGTTAATTTGAATTATTCAATTTAAACTTACAACTTGAAATTACTTTATCAATTTCAATGTTCAAACTTCAAAGACAATGAAATTTTTGGTTTTGTTACATTAATTGATTTTTTGAACCGAACTCAAACCGAATCCAAGTAAAACCGAACCGAACCAAACATAAACTGACCCAAACACAAACCGAACCAAACTAACTTCGGTTGAGTTTGGTTAGAGTTTTACGAAACCCAAATAAACCGAACCAAACCGAACTGAACCCAAACCGAACCCGAAGTTAAACCGAAATGCCCACCCCTAGTTAAATGGGCTTCTTTTATCGCGCCGAACCCGATTTAATGTTTCGAGGATACAATTTATTTTTGGTTCGAGTCGAGTTAACCGGTTGGTGCTAAATCATTCTCCTAGAAGTTATATAAGGCAAAAAGAGTTGTTAGTGTTAAAAGAAAACAATATTAAATAATCGTATAATTTCTATCTAAAAATATAAAGAAACAACTACTCTAGTTGTGGAAGCCCCCTTGGCCCATTGGTTGACTAAGCATTAATTAATGCTTCTACACCAAGAGGTCTGGGGTTCGAGTCCCAGATATTGCGATTTATTAACAAATTTGCAGATTAATGGAGGCAAATGTGCAGGAGATCTCCAGCGATGTACAATTATAGCAGTTCGCCAGGATTCTACACAGAGAGGAAAGTGTCGTCAGGTCGTGGATCATTGAAGGTAACCATCAAGAGTATGAAGAAGAAAGTGTCGTATGTCGTGGATCTAATAAGGGTCGGAAATAATTGTCCGTTGTAGAGTCGTCTATGTAAAAGTTCTCATAATTTGCAATAAATAATAAATCGAGACGTTAAAAACAAATAAATAACTACTCTAGTCACCACATTATAATTTGGAAATAATAGCGGTATAAAAAAATCTTGTACCACCAATTATTTATAGATTTTCATTACAAATTATATTTTTTTTTTACAAATGAATAATAATTAAACAAAATAGCATTATATAAAATCGCCAGAGTATAGTTTCAAAACCAGTTTATCTTAAAAACAAATGCTCACAACCAAATCCATAATATTCTAACTTGAGGTAGGGGATTGCTAGATTCCGTTCTTGGCCCCATTATGCATATTTTAAGAGAATATCCGGCTATGAGTGGAATATGGCAGCGTCTTGTACCTATTGGGAAAGCCCAGCGTTTCTTTACACAGTCCTTGTTGGAGTGGTTGTATGAGAATCTCAGCAGGGAAGTGCAAATGGAACATTACCCTTGGTCTACATTATTTGGGATGTCAGTTTGGTGGGGATATGGAAATGGCGGTGTGGGAACATTTTTGGAGTAAATGGTAAATGCAGGGACAGAGTTGCGTTTGTCAGGAAGTTGGCAAGTGAGGTGCAGGAAGCTAACTCATCTCTCAAGGGGTTGCGGGCGAGGAGGGGAAGAATAGAGCGGATGGTTAAGTGGGAGCCGCCGAGAGATGGATGGATGAAAATAAACACTGATGGAGCGTCACATGGTAATCCGGGGAGAGCCACAGCAGGTGGTGTGTTACGGGATGAGACAGGGACTTGGCGTGGAGGCTATGCTTTGAATATAGGCATATGCTCGGTTCCGTTGGCGGAACTGTGGGAAGTATATTATGGCCTTTATATAGCATGGGAGAGGCGAGTGACGCATTTAGAGTTGGAGGTAGACTCAAAGGTGCTAGTTGAGTTTCTTAAGACAGGGGTTAACGACACGCACCCGCTGTCCTTCTTGGTACGATTGCGCCATGGCTTCATTTCGAAGGACTGGAATGTCCGGATTTCTCATACATATAAGGAGGCTAATCATCTTGCCGACGGATTAGCGAATTATATATATCATATATAACATCACATTATCAAACATCATTACTAACACATATCAAAGTCAACAATCATCGTCATAACTTCACACCAATCTTATCCTATACAATCAGATCTAAACCTACACATCATGCGTCAAGGAGAATAATACCGAAAGAAAATGATACTATGCTTCGCAAATACCACCCTCACCTTAGCCTATTGAAGACGAAGACTCACTTCTCCTTTCTTTTCATTTAGGCATACTTAATATCTTTACTGCAACCACATGATCTTAAGTTCTACCTTGGTTCTCCATCAAAGGGGACCTGAATTCATGAGTCATTAAAGCTCTTGCAAAGCTTCAGCTAAAACCGAGCTCATTTACCCAACCAACAACACAAACTCGTTATAACTTTTTAGTTTTTACAAAACAGAAACTGAATTTGATCGAAAAAAAAAAGTTACAAAACAGAAACTGAATCAGAGAAAAAGTCTTTTCTCTCCTAAACCTAAAAACCCTTATTTGCCTTCTCTCCTACGAATTTCTATCTAGATCATATTCGTTTATCTCTTGAGTAGGTTTTAGGGTTTCTCGCTTCACAGGTTTTAGAGGAAGATGAATTATACGAGATTTGACCCCAAGGTCCAGCTTATACTTGCAAAGGCTCGAACACTTGCCATCGTATCGTCACATGTTCAAGTAACTCCTCTGCATCTCGGAGTTGGTTTGATTTCTGACAAGACTGGTGTTTTCTATCGAGCAATCACCACTGCAGGAGGAAGCGAACTCTTGGCTCAGTCAGCTGTCAAAGTCATCAAACAAGCCTTAAAAAAGCTCCCAAAACAGGTTCCTCCACCAACTGGAGCCATTCCTCGATACCCAAGTCGTAAGAATCTTCCAAAACAGACTCCTCCAATATCGAATGGGGCCATTCCTCAATATCCAGGTCTTAACATACCTCAAAATCCCATTCCCTTCTTAACTAGAACCATTCCTCAAAACAATGCAAGTCTTGTTATGGTCTTAAATCGTGCACAAACGAAGCCCGGGGAGACCAGTGTGGGAGTAGAGGCATTGGTGATTAGTCTTCTTGATGATTCTCAAATCAGGGATTTGTTGAAAGAAGCTGGTTCTGTACCAGAGAAGGTTAAGTCTGAGGTGGAGAAGCTTGGTGGCGAGGTAAACCTTCAGGCTTTGAAGACTTATGGGATAGATTTGGTTGAGCAAGTAGGTAAGCTTGATCCTGTCATTGGCCGAGACAAGGAGATTAGAAGAGTTGTTGGGATTCTCTCAAGGAGAACCAAGAACAACCCCGTGCTTATTGGTGAGCCAGGTGTTGGAAAAACTGCTGTGGTTGAAGGTTTGGCTCAAAGGATATTGAAAGGAGACGTGCCTATCAATCTTACCGATGTAAAGCTCTTTTCCTTGGACTTGGGTGCAATGGTTGCCGGAACAACACTACGTGGACAATTCGAAGAAAGATTGAAGTCGGTCTTGAAAGAAGTTGAGAATGCTCAAGGCAAAGTTGTTCTCTTTATCGATGAGATCCACATGGCTCTTGGTGCTGGAAAGGCAAGTGGCTCCACGGATGCTGCTAATTTGCTTAAGCCTATGTTAGCAAGAGGTCAGCTTCGTTGCATTGGTGCTACTACGCTTGAGGAATACCGAACACATATCGAGAAAGATGCTGCATTCGAGAGAAGGTTCCAACAAGTGTATGTAGCTGAGCCTAGTGTCCCTGACACTATCAGTATTCTTCGAGGGCTTAAAGAAAAATATGAAGGACACCATGGTGTTCGTATCCAAGACAGTGCTCTTGTTGTTTCTGCTCAATTGTCTGCGCGTTACATCACTGGTCTGTTGCGCGATCTTTCTATTTAAGATGTCCTTGGTTTATGATAATTATTTTATTTTTGCTGATTTGTGTTCTATTTCTGTTCTGTATTTGCTTAGCTCGACGTTTACCGGATAAGGCAATTGATTTGGTTGATGAGTCTTGTGCACATGTGAGAGTCCAGCTTGATAGTCAACCAGAAGAAATTGATTACCTTGAAAGAAAAACAATGCAACTAAAGATAGAGATTCATGCTCTCGAAAAGGAGAAGGACGACAAAGCTAGCGAAGCTCGCCTAGTCGAAGTATATTACTTTGAAAACATGTTCTTTATATATAAGTCTGCTTAGTAAGTGTTGTTTATATACGAGCTTCTTTGATTTGTTATTCTGCAGGTGAGGAAAGAGCTTGATGACTTGAGGGACAAGCTTGAGCCTCTTACAATAAAATACAAGAATGAGAAAAGGATAATTAATGAAACTCGGAGTCTTAAACAGAAACGAGATGAGCTCATGATTGCTCTACAAGAGGCTGAGAGACAATATGACCTTCCTAAAGCTGCTGATCTAAGATATGGGGCAATTCAGGAAGTAGAATCCGCGATAGCAAAATTAGAAAAGAGTGTTAAAGATAACGTGATGCTTACGGAAACTGTTGGGCCAGAGAATATTGCTGAGGTAGTGAGCCGATGGACTGGGATTCCAGTGACTGCACTTGACCAGAACGAGAAGAAGAGGCTGATTTCTCTTGCTGATAGGTTGCACGAGAGAGTTGTTGGACAAGACGAAGCCGTGAAAGCTGTAGCTGCGGCAATTCTAAGGTCAAGGGTTGGACTAGGAAGGCCACAACAACCATCTGGTTCCTTTCTTTTCCTCGGTCCAACTGGTGTTGGTAAAACTGAGCTGGCTAAAGCTCTTGCTGAGCAACTCTTTTACGATGAAAACCTACTTGTTAGGCTTGATATGTCGGAGTATATGGATAGATCCACTGTTAATAAACTTATAGGGGCACCACCCGGGTACTTGCTTATAACTCAAGCCTCTTATGTGCGTTTGTGATTAATGGTATAATGGAAACTCAAATGATAGTACTTTGTTTTTAGGTACATTGGTCATGAAGAAGGTGGACAACTAACCGAACCCGTGAGGAGACGACCTTACTGTGTTGTACTATTTGATGAAGTTGAAAAGGCCAATGTTACTGTATTCAACACGCTACTTCAAGTGTTAGAAGACGGGAGATTAACCGATTCGCATGGGAGGACAGTCGATTTCAAAAACACAGTGATCATAATGACTTCTAACCTTGGTGCTGACCACCTTATTTCAGGGCTTACTGGTGAAGTGACAATGCAAGTGGCTCGAGACAACACAATGAAAGAGGTGAAAAAACATTTCAGGCCAGAGCTGTTAAACAGATTGGATGAGATAGTGATGTTTCATCCTTTGTCCCACGAGCATTTGACAAAAATTGTTCAACTCCAAGTGAATAATGTTGCTAATCGTCTTGCTGAGAAAGGTGTATCTATGACTGTATGCATTGGACTACATTTTAGCAGCGAGTTACGACTCGGTAAATGTCCTTTTTCCTTATCACTTAACAAGTATATGTTGCGCTTGAGGTTTTACATTTGTATCACTCACTTACGTATGATTATTATTGTAGGTGTATGGTGCTAGGCCTATTAGAAGATGGCTAGAGAGGAATGTGGTCACAGATATATCGATGATGATTGTACGAGAAGAAATCGATGACGACTCCATTGTGTGCATTGATGTAAACGTGGATAAAACTGATCTTGTCTACCAAATAGATGAGAATGTGGTTGCGAAGAAGACAGAGCAAACGTCAGATGTTGTGATTCATTCACGGAATAAGAGGGGAAGAAGCAATGAAGAAACTTTAACCAAAAAAATAAAAAGTGAAGTCATAGTGATAGATTGAAGAATGATCAAGGATTGAAAGTTAGATTCATATATCTCTACGCTCTGCTTTTTTTATTTTAGTTTATATGTAAGATTTGTGTTACCTTTGTTCATATCAGCTTTCCAAATCTTACAATAAGATGGATCAATCATTATGTTGAGTTCTTAAAAAACTATCATGTTATTAATTTACTAAAATGAAAACAAATAAATGGGTTTATCGGTCTTAAACCGGAATCTTTTCGGGGAGTTTGGTGTTTCCGGTTACAGTCAAACTGTCGTAGTAATCCACAAGCACCTTCCAGCCTCCAGGGCACATAAATCCATCTGGAGGGTTCTCTCTGTTCTTTGCCAATGCTCTCATCTATCAAAACAACCACCAAATCAAGCTTTAGTCAGAAATCGAGTACACTTAAAGCTTAGTTACATTATGTCCCAAGTGGTTTGAGAAGTTATTTACCTTAGTGCCAGAAATGAACAAGAAATCCTGTGCCCTAGTGGGATCAAAGAAAGCCATCTTGCCTTGTGTCTTATCGTAAGCAGCAACCTAAACCAATTAGAACCAGAAATCAGAACTCAAAAAGCTTAAATCTTTTAAGGAGATACCGAGGTTGAGTATTATGCGATTTTGATGTATATACCCTGAAAGGAAGAATGTTGAGTCGTTCGAGTCCAGGAGCCATGCTTAGTACTTTCTTCCCGTGATCAGCATCATACAGGTCACGTTTCTCCACAGGATGACCCATTCCAGCTGGATCCCTACCCACAATGTAGAAGTTAGCACCGGCATTGATCCTAGCCTTTGCGTGCCACTGCACTTCGGTTGGACCAGCATATAGCATTGGAGATGGGAATATAGAAACCACAGTCGTCTCTGGATCAAGAACACCGTCCTCTAACACCTAATTAAGTCACGTAAACCAACTCAGCATCTCCTATAAAGAAACTAGTAACAACACACAAAGAAGAAAAGACTTTGCTTCCATTATTACCTTCTCGTGCTGTTTCATTCGCCAGCTTAAAGGAACATCATCCGCTTTCGTAAACCCTCCCAATGGATGAAGCAAAAGTATTGGGTTTTTATAACCCATCTCAAGAAGTCTCCTACGAGTATCAGTCATAAGAAGAGCATGTCCGTTATGAACCGGGTTCCTAAGCTGGAACGCAAAGACCGCATCCGCGCCACGCTTCTCTAGCTCCTTACGCAGTTCAAACGGCGAAAGCCTGAAACGATCAAGCCCATCATTGTACTTAACAGGTTCTAAAACCTCAAGATCACCACCAATAAGCCAGTTTCCAGCATTAGTTATCGCCTCTTCTACATAAGGCAAACCCGGTGCAGTCGTACCCCAAGTTCTCGCTATCCGTTCCTCTTTCGGATGTTTATAAATCTCAATACTGAAAATGTATACACAATCAACAACAGACCAATAAAAACCGAAACTTTATTCCTCAAAATCTTATAAAAACCTAAAAGAAACTTACTCATTGAGAATAGCGATTGGATTATCATCAGAATCAACAAGAGAGACACGTTTCGATTCACCAATTAGGGTTTTTTGTTGATCATCAATAGCAAGAACAATAGGCACAGACATATTAACAACAGATCCATCATCAAGATTGAGCAAATTGAAATGAAGAGTTTGGAGGAACTCAGATTCCCTCATAAACCCTCGAAGAGGACTAGCCCAACCTTCACTCAATACATGCATCCATTGCAAATCAATCGCCGTCAATCTCACTTTCGGCAAATCAGCCGCTTCGTGTTTCTTCTCTCGCCGTCGTGGCTCCGATACAACAAGATCTACAAGCTTCCCACCATCTGGCTCGATTAAGCCAGCTCGTACACGGAGGGTTGTTAGGTTACGGTTTCTTGAATACGAAGGGAATGAAATGGATGTGGTTATGGAATCGGATTTGTGGGGTTTGGTGAGAGGTTGAGAGAGGAAAGAGGTTGATTTGGGGAAGACGGTGGACATGGAAGCCATTGAAGGAGGAGAATCGAAAGCCAAAAACAGAGAGGAATGTGAAATTTTGAAGTTTTTTTGTTCTGTAATGGAGAATGAGAATCTTCGAAATGAATTTTGAAGTGGAAGATGAAGTGTGAGTGGGCTTTTATAGACCAATGTGATTTGTTTTAAGGACCGTCTTGCAAATGTATCTGGACACTTGTTTTGTTTTAGTATAAATCTATATTTATATTATCTATATATACATTTTTGGATGACTTTTAGCAAATAAATCATGAAGTTGATAAGTATTTACAATGGAATGCCACTGGTGGGTCGGGTTTTTGTTTATTTTTTGACCCGAAATCGTTTTAAACAGATCTTCCTTTAATTTTGCACAAAAAAAAGACATTAAATCTATATATACATTTTTGGATGACTTTTGGCAAATAAATCCTGGAGTTGGAATGTATTTACAAAGAATGCCATTGGCATTTATTATTTACTTTTACAAAATTTAAATAAAAGATATGAACCAAACAATATCTTGCCTAATTTGTTTTTAAAAATCTCTACACAATCTTTCCATATATCTTCAAAAAACTTTTATAGCAAATATTTATATTAACATTTTGCATAGTAATAAAAATACTAATTTATAATAATCAAAATATTCACATAGAAAAATTATATACACATACAAGAAAAAACTATATATGTCATCATTTAAGCCGTTGCTTTATTTAAATAAAATAAAAACACAAAAACCTAAAATCATATATTTTATATGATAAATTTAAAATATATATTAGTAATATAAATTTAAAATCATTCAAAGAACGGTATATCACGGGTGAGATCCTAAAATTATTGGATTTTATTACAATAATAATTTATTTTCTTGGATTTTATAACACTAATAATTTAGCTAATGGGATAATATAGACGGGTTTATATGGAATGACGGGTTTGGGTCGATATTAATAACGGTATATTAAGGATGAAATCCTAAAATTAACAATCAAAATACAATTATACAATCTTAAACACAAAACAAAAGAAACAATATTAACAAAACAAATACAACTTAAAATTTTTAGTTATTAAAAAACCGACCCACGGTATACTTCGGAGTCAAATATTCAAAATTTTAAAATCCACCATACATCGTTACTTAAAAAAAATGTATGTTTTCGTATCTATACTTTAAAAATTGAAACCTAAACAATAGTAATCATACACTAGATAATACATAGATAGATATCTACATTTAAAAATACAAATTAATATGATATATCTTCAGTTAAACTTTAAAAAATAACATTATATTTTTTAAAAAATATAGCCACGCGGTGTACCGCGGGTTAAATTCTAGTTATATATACATTTTTGGATGACTTTTAGCAAATAAATCCTGGAGTTGGAATGTATTTACAATGGAATGCCACTGGTTGATCGGTTTATTTTAATAACGTTTGACCCGGTTTATTAAATCGGATACTTCCGAAAATTCTGCTTCTAACATTTAATGAAACAAATAAACGACTAGGCCCAATATTAGGCCCATCTTAATCACGTTACCTTTTTTTATTTATTTGGCAAAACCACATTAATTAAATAATCTTAAATCAACATATAAAATCTAAACTTACCAATCTCCAAATATTTAACTACAGAATTAGTTACTATACTTAAACGACATATTGGATTCAAATCTTCCTAAAATATCTCAAACTTAATTCGATCATCAATTTATATATTCTTCACGTTATATTCCAAAACCAATTCACCATTCTTTCAGTCTCATATTTCCGATTGTATCTCCTGCAATAATAAATGAGATTCATATATTAATAAACTTCCTTACACTAATCTACATTTTATTAGCAAAAAATTTCAAATTCTCACTTTTAGTAATTTTGTTTCTCCTAAAATTCTATTCTTAACAACCTAACAAAACTAATTTCCTAATCACAATTCCATATCTCCTAACTTTCTTCTCTTAACAAACTAATTAATTCAATCCCACGAAATCCTCATTCCAATATCAACCTACAAATCTAGAAAATTAATCAATTTCGTTATTCTATAAGCATAAAGATGGTATATTCCTAACAAACCTATTATATTGAAAGATATTATTCCACACGTTTTGGTTCATGTAACCTAATTCTTTTCCCTATATAAACTCTACTCCTAAGCTCCAATATCTCTCACAAACCTAAAAAGCTCTAAAACCCGATATTGAAAACTTTTACCTAAACGAAATGGCTTGCACTTTTGCTTTCCTCAACGACGTGCGTCCCTACAAGACTTCTTGGAGGGTCCAAGTCAAAATCTTGCACTCCTAGCGCCAGTATATGCAGAGTACTGGTGAAACACTAGAGATTATCATCTCTGATGAACAGGTGTTAGTCATATTAATCTCTATTTTATAATTATGTTCAAAACACTTCACTTATTCCCTACTAATACACAACTTTACCTATTATTATTTGCAGGGGAAAAAAATGCATGCAACAGTAAAGAAAGACTTCACTTATTCCCTACTAATACACAACTTTACCTTTATGTCTTACCAATTTCAATCTATATATTCGAATACAGACAATTACTAACTAATATGTTTTTTTTTTTTTGTTCATGGAGATCACACGTTACCAATCAATTCAATCAAGATGAAGAGAAGGACACAACAATATCAGAGAAAAGACAATTAGAATCATATTACGTTGCTATTTTACTCAAACAGTGATTGTTACTTTCAAATGAAGAGGTTATGACTCAGGTTTCAATTTTTATCTACAACATTCTTTTACAGTTTCTTCCCTATGTCACTTCAATGCTAAGTTTATTTCATAAAATAGTTTTACTGGTAGAGTAAATACGCACCTGGAACGAACCATCCTTGCTAATTCTTAAACTGCAGTTTTGGTCTGCATAAAATTATTAGCAATTAGCAACATATAACATGGATAAATATTGCAATGACGTGGAAAACTTTTTCTAAACAACATCTGCACAATTAGATAGAATATTGTATAACTGAGAATACTTATATTTATACTTTCTATTATAATAGTTAGGGATGATATTTTCATAAAAGACAGTTTTAGATACACAAATAGTTAATTCGTACGATGTAATTGTTAAGACTCAGTTTTGCAGAGACTCAGTTCTTCTGTCCCAACTTCAGAGACTTAATTTGAAGAGATTTTAAAAAAAATCATCAAATTAACATAATAACAAACAAGCCATGGACAATGAAACCGAACACTTCTAAGATCAGAAAAAGCAAACAATACTCTAACTGAATCAGACCTTTCACTTAATCCTAAAGAATAGAATGAAAAGCATACCGAAATAGTTTCAATCTTCCATTTTAAAAATCACAGATTATCCAGTCCAGAAAGACAGAGAACAAACCTTAGTAGCGCCTATTACGTCATGTCTTGCCTCTTAAAGTGTTGCCATTTGAATCTAATCTTCTCTTTATAATATCATGTTTCTGTAATTCACACATTGCACAAGCTTAAACATGTTTCAAACACAAAAATTGTCACTGGAGTAAGACAGTGAACAATTTCAAACATACCACGTCACAAAGCAGTTCTCCACTAATATCCATAGCATCAACACTAAGAATCGAACATGGTAGAGCAGGAAAACGTATATCGAACTACATCATCAATGAAAAGTTATAAACATGTTAATCATAAATTATCCCTTAACTTAGCTAATCGATTAAGGGATTCGTAGATAGAGAAACGGAAACGAAAAGTATAAATGAACATATCTGTTCTCTATTGGGATCGATTTAAAAAGTAAATAAGATAGATTTGCAGATTTTACCTTAGATCCATACATAGAATCGTTTGGATTTGGGGTTATGGACGATTTGTGATGAAATCTTCTATTCACAGCTCTAATCGAGAATAAAATTACAAGATTCAGGAATAAAACCAGATGGATTCGTCGATTAAAAAGAGAAAAGGAAACGAAGTATACGATTTAGTTCTCATGAGCCCTGATGTTGAAACGGTGGAATTCGTAGCAAACAACAGTGTAACATTGATCTATTCTTTGGAGCAGATGAAGCAATCGATTGAACTTTCAGCTCCTTATGACAACGATTTTGTGCATAGAGAAAGAAAATCTTAGGTTATCGAAGAAGAGTGAAAATTGGTGCCGACAACAAACTACACTTAATTATCTACTCACTGATGAAAAAAAAAAATAAATAAATAAATTATCTACTCACTTTCTTTTTTTACACAACAATATAATTACCAAATGTGTCTATAGGATAGTTATTTTTTTAAAGACCAACATACATTTTTTTTAATTCGTAAAAATTATATTAGAATTGGTTCAATTTAATAATCAAAGTTTATAACAAAATTAACTTAAAACTATATTTGGTATGAAATTCATAATTGTTCCCACTCATATTTTCAATGCACAACACAACTATATATATTCTAAAGTGATACATTATTTATTTTAGAAACAAACAAAATGATCAAACATAATAATACTTAACTTATATTACAAAATTTAATATATTTAATTAGAAACTATAATTTCTAAATTAAGAAAACAAAAAAAAAATTCTCTAACAAATCAATCGTTACTTACGGAATTATATGTTACCATTCCTATATTTTTCAACCGTAAACCTAAAAAAAAAATATATATATATATATATAGATATATGGATGGTACATTTAAAATATATAAATAAATATATTTTTCTCTATTAATAAACAAAATAATTTATATTTTAATTTTTAAAAAAAAATATAGCCCCGCGGTGTACCGCGGGTTCAAATCTAGTATATATACACAATTAGGACCCCGTTATTTTTAAAATATAATTACTTAATTTTTTTGTAACTATCTATATATAACAATATTTGAGAAGTATTTTTGCTGACGTGTCGGACTCTCGGCTCTTGTTGAGTCCTTGATTTTACGTAATTACTTAATTACCCTTAATGAAATCTAATTAATTTTGGAAAAATTAAATTGAATTTCGGAATTAACCAGGAAAAAATAATTTTGGAAACAATAAACATGATAATTAACCAAAAAAAAAAAAAGAACAACGAAGTACCAGTTAGGAAGCTTTAATTGAATTCATCGTGTTCTTCGTCGTGTGAATATAATTCTTCTAAACGAAGGCAAAACGTGAAATCCTAACATAAAGCATATATTCATAGCAATAACAGAGATCTAATAATTTAGTGATAGAATTTCACCTGTTGATCTGTCGAAGCAGAATAGTCAAGCTTCTCATAGTATCTTGCCCATGTTATGTCTTTAAGACTTCAATACTATCCTGCACCCTATAATTCTAACCAATGAAAAGAACAAATATTTATTACCTTGGATACAGAGTTGACGAAGAAACCTTAGATAAAAACTCGACGAAGAAACTTGTAAGTGTTAATGTATGATGAAGCTTCCATGAACGTGAATTCGTGATAATAATGAAGAAACGTGTGAATGGAGACGGTTGATGGGTTTTTTTTTTTTTTTTTTTTTTTTTCTTTTTTACCTTTTGTGTAAACAGATCTGTTTCATAATTTATCGGAAAGGAATTATACCAAAAAAAAAAATCGGAAAAGGAAAATATTTATTATAATATTGATATATTTAAGATGATAATGTCAAATATCCGAAAATTATTAATCGGAGCATTAATATAAACATAAAAGAATACTATTCTAACCTTACTCAAATTAATAAGATTTAGATATCCAAAATTAATCGTAAACGGCTATTAATTGTTAAACTAATTAAAATAAAGATCAAACGTACCGGAATAGATGAAATTTTTGGTATGATCGTCGTGTTCGTCGTCGTTTCAATCTAAATATTTGGAAAAAAAAACGAACAAAAAAAATAATATGTAGATCAATGAAAGAGAACCCACCAATTTAGAAACGGTTATCACGCCATCGTATTGTTCGTCGGATGATTATAAGTCTCTAATCCGGAGATTGACTTGAACCCTGACAAAAACATATATTCATAGCATAAAATCGTAAATAGAAGGTAGAAGACCACCTATTAATCGGTTGTAACCTTGTGCAAACTCGATTTAATTTTGACGAATGAAATGTTGGTGTGGTGTCAAAACTTTCTTGGGGAGACTCGAAGATGAGAGAGCTGAAGTCAGAGATAGGCAGAGAGGTTTACATGTGAATTAAGGTATGGAGTGCTAACGTGAACATGAACGTGAACGGTTATCACGCCATCGTATTGTTCGTCGGATGATTATAAGTCTCTAATCCGGAGATTGACTTGAACCCTGACAAAAACATATATTCATAGCATAAAATCGTAAATAGAAGGTAGAAGACCACCTATTAATCGGTTGTAACCTTGTGCAAACTCGATTTAATTTTGACGAATGAAATGTTGGTGTGGTGTCAAAACTTTCTTGGGGAGACTCGAAGATGAGAGAGCTGAAGTCAGAGATAGGCAGAGAGGTTTACATGTGAATTAAGGTATGGAGTGCTAACGTGAACATGAACGTGAACGGCGGTGATTTTTGCACATAATAGCAATTAGATCGAGTTTTGGAAAAAAATATGGATCAGCGTGACATGACGCATATGGATACCATGCATGTCTATCTATTGTAAATCAAAAATTATATTATTGTTCCGCCTTATTTTTGAAACAGAAAGGAATTTTCCCTTAAATTTTAATATATTTTATAAGATAGTATCAGATATAGTAGTAAATCTAAAATAGTTGTTATTATTCCATATTTTTACGGAAAAAAGTAAATATTATTTTAAATAAACATGGATAACAATGAATAAATGGCAGTTTTACAAATATTTATTATTATGATAGTGATTTGCTTATTAAAATATGTAAATTTTCTTTTCCTTTTTTGTATTTATCGTCGAAAAATTTAGAAACCCTAAATCATGCACCGCCTCCTATTCAATATAAATACCTTGCTCATGGTATTCAATTTCAGATCATAACTAACCCTTGTTTTTTTGTTCTTTTTTTTCAAACTTTTTTTTGCTTCTACCTAATTTTAATTTTTCTTTTTATTGTAGAGTGGATGTATGGAGGGGACGATGTGAACTGGTGTATGGAAAATTTGGACCTAATTCAATGAATAAACAGGTGATCTTATAGTTTATATGTACAAATTTGATTTTTTTTTTTTTTTGTATTTATGGTTTCACTATTTTCACCACTAATCAATTTTTATAATCAAAGAGTTTGGTTTCAACTTTTGAGAAGGTAATCATCGATGGTTTGGTATGTTTCTTTTTGTTGTAAAAAGATGAGGTACCTCCCGATTTTGTTGAGGTACATGTTCTTATTATTTTCAAATATGTCTTTTTTCATAAGAAACACTCAACTTTTGATAACACAGTTGCCACAAAGTCAGAAAGATGACTTATTTCAGGGATGAATCTTCAGAGGAGGCTAATTTTTGTCGTTAATACAATTTAAGTATTCCTCTCTTTAGATTAGGGATAACAAACTTGGCTGTTAAATTCAGGAATTACTCTTCGTTGCCAATCTCTCTCCCCAAACTAAAATATTACATATATGGAAGTAGTAACTTAAAGTTTTTAGTATCGAGGTCATTCTAAGGCACTGAGATTCGGACTTTGGTATGTATAGGATTCGTTTTCCATGCACTAAGATTTAATTATTGTTTAATTTATTGGTTTTTAGGTTTCTTTCCATGCTCTGATGCGTTTTCGGGTGTGCCAATGGAAGCTTGCATCACTCTTTACTCCAAGCGTAAGTATGCTCTGCATTAGCTTCTTCTGTTCCATTGGTTATTATGGGTTTTGACTTTTGAGAAATATACAACAATTTAAAACCAGGTTTTGTTGTTGATTGGTTCGGTTTGTATACCATATTTTGCTAAATACATATGACCATAAATAAGACCAAAGGAGCTGGGTTAGCTCCTTTGCCAGCTAGGTTGACTTCGTCTCCTCCCCGTCTTGCGGATTTCCGTTATTCAACGGGTATATTTGAGAAGTATACGGTACTAAAACCACAACCATTGATCTTACCTTGATCGGTTCTTCCCTAGGATTTATACATAAAAGTAAATTGTTTTGTTTAATAATTTTCCATTGCATGAACTTTCGAGACAACAAGTGGACAGGAGTGTAATGTCATCAAAAGTCAAATCAAACACTGTGAGGAACATAATAGACAACGTTGGCTTCTTTCGCAGCTGCTCAACGTTGTCTCTCCCGATGGTCCCAACACTCTCTTCTTCTTTTTTGTCAACATTCAAACGTTGTTTAAAATAAATAAAAATGTTTAACCTTAATCATCTTTCTAGATCTTTAAATGCCTAAAACTTCAACTTAATCAGTCAGCAATCCGTCACGTTAATGATTTTGAAAGGAAGACTTTTGTTTTGTTTCGGTTAGTTTTGTTTGTTTAGTATTTTAATCACAAGATAACTCTAATTTCCCATTAGAGTTGTGTTAATTGTGTTGATTATGATTTGGCGTTCCAATTCTGATATTATTTTTATGTTGTAAATCTTAAACTGTTACGTTATTGTTCTATCTTCCTATGTGAGAAAAAAGTAAAATGTTTTAAAATTTTGACATGGATAATAATATAATTGTAAATCTATAATAATTATATTATCATTTTATTTATATTTTTCAAAAAGAAATATATTTATCTTAATAGATTTAATATGATAATGTCAAATATAGTTATAAATCTAAAAGAGTTATGTTATTATTCCATCAATTTATGAGAAAAAAGCAAATATTCTCTTAAACTTTTAAATTAACGTGGATAATAATAAATAAATGATAATTTTACTAATATGATAATGATTCGGTTTTAATCTTACCAAAAAACAAATAATGATTCTGTTTTAAAAATATATAAATTTTCTTTGTTTAGTTGTAGATATTGTCATATAAAATTTTCTTAGATCCTCCACTGCCTTAATTTTATGTAAATACCTTGCTTGATATTTAATTTTGATTTGATATCATAACTAATCCTTGCTTTTTTTTTCGGCACTAACCATTGAATTTTTTATACTGCCATTTAATTCTTGCATAAAAAATAATAATTAATAGTAGTGTTTATTATGAATGCAGGTTTGTTTTCCATAAAAACTAGATTGGATTTATGGAAGCACGCCATTGTTTCCAGTGCGAAGAAACAAATGTCGTATCACTGCTGTTGTGGCTCTTTAGTACTTTCGTTTCTGTTTATGGCTTTGCTTCGGTTGTATGGTTAGTCATCAATCATTGATCTTCTCATTGTTTGAATATTGTTGCATAGGAAAAATCTTCCTTTTTTTATGAATCTTTCAAAAGTTGGGTCCATGCTATTCTCAGTGATTGATTACGTTTATTGAATATTTGTGTGCTTCCTCTGCTGATATTCTAATTCATGCTTTATTCGTCGTCTTTGATACACTCTGATTAACCATTGTGGACCTCTAGAGTCTAATTTGCAATATTAATGCAAGTCTCTTTAACTTACGGATTATGAAGAGCATCCTAAGATCGTTTAATTTGATTCAGGCTTTATGTGGCTAATGTTTGGTCTTGGATGTGAATTAGTCTATCATGTTTCTTGGAAGGTAGGAAGCAATCTTGATGTTTACCAAAATCCAATGTGCTCTTTTGTAGCTCAGTTTTGAAATATGTACTAATTATTGTAGAGGGAACCCGAAACAAAGAGACCATATGTATGATTTTATATGCGAAGAGAAGCTCCGAATTTGAAATCGTCTCCACTCCGGTGATATGTGGCCATGGTGTGAATGAGTCTGGAGCCATGGTTATTTCAGATTCGGACATAACCGTAATTGTTAAACTAATAAAAATAAGATCAAACGTACCGGATTGATGAGAATTTTTGGTGTTCTTCGTCATGTTCTTCGTCGTATGGATCTAACAAAACAAAAAAAAAATATATACCCCAGAATTTTTTTTTGTTTGTTAATAGAGAGAACCCACCAATTTTGTAGCGTTGATTGTGACATCGAATTGTTTGTCGGATGAATATAAGTCTCTAATCCGGAGACTGAAGTTGAACCCTAACAAAAACATATATTCATAGCATAAAATTCATAAATAAAAGGTAGAGCATCACATAGCTTTTTCTTCAAAGCCAACACATCTCTCTTTGTAGCCGAATTACTCTCCAGTTTGGTATATACTCAAATTTTCCAATGACTTCCTTCTCGAACCTGGAGCGTTTTTGCTTTGCCGGATATTTTTAGGATATGGCTCTTATGTATCTCTTGTGAGTCACTTGATATGTTGTTTAGGTAAAACTTTTGGTTTGAAAGAGAATGATCTACGACAAGCATAATCGGTTATTTGTTATATATGTGGCCATGTTCATATTGCTTTCTCCACAAGCAATTTTCCAGTTTTGTAGCATTCGATATTTAAATTTAAAAGCTTCAATACGTTGTATACATGTGTATGTATGTACATATATGAATTATTCTCAGTTGCACATAGTGGTTTCTAAGGGATAGATACTTGCTCTCTGTAACCCTCTCATTTTTAGTACCTATCTTCAGTGTTTACTTTGCTAAGAGCTTCTTGATAGGCATACATCTTTGCAATCTCAGATCAATATACTACAAATACATATACGATACAGTTAAGAAAATGATATTTCTCTTACAACTTTTTATATGGGTTTTATAAACAAGAGATCAACTGAAGGGTTACGCAGCGACCAATGGCGAAGGTAGAGACAAAGATACTACAATAGGGACGATAAATATGACACGATATATACAAAGGAGATGCCTGTTTCTATACCATTGAAATTTTACGTACATAACTACTTCAAAGAGCAAGATGACTTACTTGATAGGTAAGAGATATGGTAAGAGATTATATTTTTCAATTATTTGTTTCCAACTACGAAAAACTCCAGTGACATACAATCTAAAAGCATGAATATGTCATAAAATCAAGAATACAACAAAAACCAGGAAGATGGGCCCAAATTAAAGTCTGAAACTGGACGTGGGGAACCCACGGACAGTGGCGGTCGGAGCGTTACAAATATGAAAGAAACGAGGAAGCGTGAATATGTCATAAAACCAAGAGTACTACAAAACCAAGAAGATGTGCTCAAAGAACGAAACTGGACGTGGGAACCCACAGACAGTGGCGGTCGTGGCATTACAAATATGAAAGAAACGAGTAAGCATGAATATGTCATAAAATCAAGAGTACGACAAAACAAAGAAGATGGGCCTAAAGACCGAAACTGGACGTGGGGAGCCCACGGACAGTGGCGGTCGGGGCGTTGCTAATATGAAAGAAACGAGTAAGCATGAATATGTCATAAAATCAAGAGTACGACAAAACAAAGAAGATGGACCTAAAGACCGAGACTGGACGTGGGAACCCATGGACAGTGGCGGTCGGGGCGTTGCTAATATATTGTTGGTTTAAATATATAGATTTTTTATATTTAATTCTATTATATATATCAAGATATAAACACTAATAATTGTTTGTGATTCAAAAACACTATTAATTGTTGATTACTAATAATATATATCAAAAGTTATAGCGTTTTACCATAATTCTATATTAATGTCGTTATAAAAATTAGACTCTTGACAAAATTAATTCAATAAATATCCCTAACTTGATAACCCTAAATATTAATTATTAATTCTGGTCTTAATCAACATACAACCCCGCGCTGGACGCGGGGACCTCCCCTAGTAGATATATACACACAAATATATTGAAATATTTTAAGTATTTAAATAGATATTACTGACATAGTTTAAGTAATTTTAAGATTATATTTAAGTATTTAATACATAAATATGAAATATTGCAAATAGCATTTGTTTCTTTTTTTCAAAGATCCGTAGACTATGGACTGACACATACAATATTGATTATATTAAAATTATTTAATATTTTTTTCAACAATATATTAATTAATTAAATCATACATAGAGAAAAAATACTTACAAAAGAAACATAAGAAAGTAAAATTTTGGAGTATCAAGCTAAACAGTCAGTTTTTAGATTATTCATTTGATAAAAAAATTTAGACATATTGATGTTAATTATGTATTAAAATCACGTATATATATATATATATATATATATATATATATATATATTGTGTGATTTACATTGATTTTGAATCCCATTTAAAGTTTGGAATGCATTAATGCCCATAAACTGATTTATGATCATCCGTTTGGTATTATCAAAAGTCCAACCCAAAAAAAAAAAAACTCATCCAGAAAATTACTTTAATACTAATTCAAAATGATATCCATAAAAGTGTATCCACGATAGCATTCCTAGGAAAACTTTCAATCTTTCGTTTAAAGTAATGACTTTAATTTCTTTTACGTTTCTTAACCTAAAACGATTCAAAAAAACACTAAACTGAAGGAAATATTTATTTACTTGGCAACACAAAACAAATTTTGTTTTAAAACACAAGAATTTGAGTTAGGACCAATTCAAGAATCGAACTTTATCCAAGAATACGTCGATGTTCGACCAGCACTTTGCTCATGATTCATGACTCATGACTCAATATATTGATGACGATATTATCAACTAGGCAAATAAATATTGTAATCACGTGAAGGACCATGCGACATCGTCAATATTCATTTATCAACAAAAAGAAAAAGATGATATCACCAATATTCTTTTTATATATATATCCCTCTAATTAATACTAGTATATTTTTACATTAATAAAATAGTATTTTTGCAATTGTGAAGGCATTAATATAAAAATAATGCCGGCTTAAGAAAAGTTAAAGTGTGTTAATTTCTTAAACTTAAAATCACATTTTGAGGACTCAGTATAGAGCTTATCACTTTTGACCTGACTTTATCTTGACCTGAAGGCTGAAGCTACCAGGAAATTATATCTGAGCTATTGTTTCTTTTTTGACGGCTAAATGATTTGTTTGTATATCTTTTGTCCATCCTTTACAGGTCAAAAACATAATTAAAAGTTTAAAACGATGATATTTTAATGTTTCCTCTTGCATAAAAAGCATAGAAAATGACAAAGCTGAATCAGTTTATTGGTGGCTGCTTTGGGCTCACATTCAACATGTGCAAATAAGAAATCTGAGGGTCGACCTACCCTCATTCATATACGTAACGTAACAAAAGAATAATATTACTTGGGCTTAAATTAAGGGCAAGGCCTTGTTCCAAATTGGGCTTAAAGATGTTATAACATTTATGTTCCAAATACAGCAAAACTAGAATCTAAATGTATGCGATTTACTCTTTAACTTATATCAACGTCAATAATCATCATCTTAGTTAAAAACTCCTTCTTTCATGGTTTAGTTTATCAAATGTATATGCATTTGATTTATACGAGATCCCAAAGAGTACTTGTACCTAAGTCTATAATCAGGAAAAGGTGTGAACTACTGGATAAATCAAAAATTAATTGTAATGTTAAATGAATGATGACCCTCGTATTATTGGTGCAGATAATCAAGAGGTAGCGTTCTTTAGTTACTGTTCAGACCTGGTGAAGATAGTGTCTTCTCCAACCGAATGGCCGGCATTTTCAGTGTATTTGGAGGAATTTCAGAGCGACAAGGAGGAGTTTTCATCTTTTTCTTTATCTTTATTTTCTCGTAGGGCTAATGTTAAGGCGGATAACCTGGCACGAAAAGTTCGTACAGAACCGCTTCATATCACCTATGTAAACAACATTCCTCAGGAATGGCTCTTTTGAGCTCTAATTAATTGCGGATGACAAAAAAAAAAAAGATGACCCTCGTATTTTTTTCGTTTACTCTTTTTAAAAACACAATAACCTCATAAATACAAGAGAAATTGTTAAAACTTAAAAATGCCCCTTTTTCAATATCCCTTTTCAAAAATTCCCCCTTTGAGAGTCCATTTTTAAGTTTGCCCTCTTTTAATTTTTAATGACCATTTTACCTTTATTTGAAACAAAATTAGGTCTACAAAATACAAAATATTTTTTGGCGGGAAAAGTGATCCCGCAATTTTCCCGCCAAAACACTTGTAAAACCTTTAAAACACCTTGTAAAATTTTTCCCGCCAAAAAATTTTTTTGCGGGAAAAGTGATTCCGCAATTATTTTGGCAAAATTTTTTTGGCGGGAAAATTTTTGGCGAGAAAAAATTACAAGGTATTTTAAAGGTTTTACAGAGTATTTATAAGTGTTTTGTAAGGTTTTACAATGTATTTTAAAAGGTTTTACAAGGTACTTATAAGGTTTTATAAGGTATTTATAACTTGTAAAACCTTATAAAAAAACTTGTAAAACCTTATAAAATAGCTTATAAAATCTTATAATATCTTATAAATACCTTATAAATACGTTGTAAAACCTTTTGAAATACATTGTAAAACCTTATAAATACCCTGTAAAAAACCTTTAAAATACCTTGTAAATTTTTCCCGCCAAAAATTTAGCGCCAACAAAATTGCAGAATCACTTTTCCCGCAAAAAAAAACTTTTGGCGGGAAAAAATTTTACGGAAAAATTTTACAAGGTTTAAAGGTTTTACAAGTTTTTACAAAATAAAATTTGTAATTTTGATGTGTGCACATTCTCATGTTTTCTTATTTATTTGTGATATCTTTTATTAAAAGAAGGGTAATTTAGTCATTTTGTACATAAAAATGGATATTTTAAAAAATCGACAGCCAAAAGGGGCATTTTTGAAAAGGGGTATTGAAAAAGGGGCATTTTTGTGAGTCTCCCTAAATACAATTCTCATATGAAAGTCGTCACAAACAAATACAGTAAAACCTCTATAAATTAATATTGTTGGGACCATGATATTTTATTAATTTATAGTGATATTAATTTATCTATAAATTAATATTTATTAATTTATAGTGTAAATTAATATTTATTAATTTATAAAGAGATATGTTTTAATTCTTAAAATTTTAGAAATAAATGAATTTATAAATTTTGTAGTTCTCGACTTGAAATTTTAATAGTTTAAAAAAACTTTTTCGAAAATAAATTAGACAATAAAATTACAAAGACTATAGATGAATTTATTTATACAAACGATATACGTAAATTCAAATTAATGATTAATGATCTCAATTGTCGTATTTTAACAGTTATAAGACTATCGTAATGAAAATGATGCATATTCAAAAATTAAAAACTTACAGAAAATCTTGACTATTTTATGATACAGTTATAGAGTATACTACACCACTATAATTTAAAACCACAATAGACCAATTGTTTTATTCAATAAAAGTTAGACATATGTTCTAACCAAAATTCAATTTAATAAAAAAACAAATAAAAGCATACCTTAGTATAACAACTAATATATATATATATATATATATATATATATATATATATGATTATTAATTTAGGATATTAATGGGACCATAGATTTACATAGAGATTCTAAAAAAATTATTATCTTATTATCTTATCTAATTTTGTCAAAATTTACATTGGTCGGACTTGAGACCGGACAATTTTATTAATTTATCGAGTATTAATTTATAGAGGTTCTACTGTACAAGCTACTATTGATTTCCCAAAGTTGTTCCTTCTCTTTGTCCACTCGAAGACTCATATTTCTGTGTTCCTCTTTGGGGATAATAAGGCCACTTGTGTTATGGGCTTCGGGGATTTTTATGTTCGGCCTTTCGAGGACCTTTAGAGTGCCTTAGTTCCTCACGAGTCACGTGAACACTTTTTCGTCTTGAACTCAAAACTCAAAAGTATCAAATACACACTTCACACTACTATTGGTCATAGTTTTTTCGTATTTGAAACTACAAAATGTAAGTAATATATGCGATAAGTTTATTATCCTCGGCTAGAAATCAATTAAAAAGCTAGCTAGTGTCTAATCTGGATATCTGTTTTCTCTCAAAATATATTAAGACTTTTAAGAGATTTAGCAAAGACAGTACCACACTTATCGATGGTATATCTAAATAATTGTGTTGTTATTAATTACCGTCCTAATGTGTTAAAAAACAGTGCACGTAGGAGAATTGGGCACGAAGCCATGAATGGGACACAGAAAGGATCAAAATAGTCATCATGAGTCTGCCATAACAAAGTTAAGTAATTTCCAACACGAAACGAGATTGAATACGACTTCTCTCTACCAAAAACAAATCTCCCAAGTGAATATTGTGAGCCATTAACTTGTTTTCAATATTTTGAGACAAGTTTCTTATTTTTTACGTGACCCACTTGGCCTTGGCCAATCAGAAAAAGACAATGAAGACGTGTGTCGTCTGTGTGTGATGAAGGAGGCCACGTCAACAATTTACTTGCACTTTTTCGACTAGACGTGGCCTCTCACTGATCTCAACCTCACTTTCCTCTCATTTTTCAAATTTTCATGGCTACGTGTTTTTGTGTTTAGCGTTCAACTCAATTCCGATATACTATATTTTCTTTTTTTCACATTTCCAACGATTTCATGAGAAATAATTCGATTTACAAATTTATTTGTATAACCTTTTTTTTTTTTTTTTGGCAAACTTTTGTATAACCTTAATTTGTTACACTATAGATGGAAAAAAATCTCATAAGTTTGAAAACATTTTTTTTGAGGAAACTTTTTCTTCCCAAAAGAGTAAAAAGTTTCAATTCAAATTTTCTTTTCTTTGATAGATTTGTTTCTACTTATTACTCTACTACACACCACAAAAACAAAAACAAAATACGTAATCATAGTATCCCATAAATCACTAAAGATAAATAAAATTCAGAAAATACTGGACCTATCATTTACCTTCACCAACTCTATAAATAAAGAGATAATTAATCCTAAGTTACACAACAAACCAGCTCAATCTCACTTCTCAAGTCTTAAGTTTATTCATTTCTCTCGCTTCTTCATTCTTCTTCGATCTTCGGTGTTTAAAAACCCTAATCAGAAATGGCAACGGCGTCGTTTAACATGCAGTCAGTTTTCGCCGCTCCTTCCGGTGTATTGAAATCATCACGTAACATCAGAAACACAAACCAACTCCTCTTCAAGAGGAATGCTCCGGTGGGAGTCAGATGCATGGCTCAGGTATATATATATATATACTACCTCATAGTCCTTCCACTTCCATACGTTACTTATTTGACTTTTAATCCTGACCGTTCCTTACGTTGACTAATTTTTTAGGGCGATCCTATCAAGGAAGATCCTTCTGTGCCCTCGACCTCGACTTCGGCTACTCCGCCGCAAATGCCACCGTCTCCTCCTCCACCAGTTAGCAAGCCTAAGGTATATATGATCTAATGATCAAAGTCATGTTGTTGTTGATAAAAACTAGATTTGTGAATTGAATAATTTGTTTATTGTTTAGGTGAGTACGAAGTTTGGAGATTTACTAGCGTTTAGCGGTCCAGCACCTGAGAGGATCAACGGGAGACTAGCAATGGTTGGATTCGTGGCGGCCATCGCCGTGGAGTTGTCAAAGGGAGAAAACGTGTTTGCTCAGATCTCCAACGGTGGCGTTGGGTGGTTTCTAGGCACAACGGCGTTGCTGACGTTGGCATCGATGGTTCCGTTGTTCAAGGGAATAAGGGCAGAGTCAAAGTCAAAAGGGTTCATGACTTCAGACGCCGAGCTATGGAACGGTCGGTTCGCTATGATTGGTCTCGTTGCGTTGGCCTTCACTGAGTACGTCACTGGTGGGACTCTCGTCTAAGGTTTTTGTTTTGCTAGTTTAAGGAAAAATTTGGAGAGAATGATATTGATATGTAACGCATAGTTTGATACTTTGATTAAATACTATGAGTTTTACAAGCTGTGTCAACAATCAACATGAATCAAAAATTATTTATTGGTTACCTACCTGAAAAAGTACTTCAACAGTTTTTCTTATATGATAATGTGAATGAAGAAGAAGAAAAAATAATTTTTAGCCTCTATCCACAAAGCTTGAGCGTTTTTGCAATCTTTTGAAATAAAGCCAGAGCCAAGAATAATTAATTATGCGCTCCCTTGTTATTATCGACCAATAGAGTCATCATGTGTCAGCCATAATGAAAGTTAAGTAACTTCCAAGACGAAACGAAATTGAATTCGACTCCTCTCTACCAAAAACAAATCACCTCATCTCAATTCAAGCCCATGGGTTAGCAGTCTGATCAAAGCCTAATCAAAGCGTCGATGATTCCCAAGAACAAAAAGAAAAAAGAAAAAAAGAATTAATGAACAAACAAAAAAACACTTAAAAAGAGGAAAGATCTGGCCACCACAAGGCTACGCTCGATGAATTATTGAATACAATCGGAAATATTTGTGAAAGTAAAATAAAAATTAAAAATCAAGAGGATTAGTGGCTTAATTGAAATCTTTCTGTGTGCCCAAAAAAAAAAAAATATATTGAAATATTTCTTATACGACGTCGTTTTGAGAGTAGCATCTTTTCGTTAAAATTTATGTGGGAGACTGAAACAAGACAGAGAAAAGAGAATCTCCGAGGAAAACAAAAGTTGATGGCGACATCTAAGCTTCAAGCTCTCTGGAATCACCCGGCAGGACCAAAGACGAGTGAGTCAACTCGGTTTCTGCTCACATTGTTTCATTAATAATTACTCTTTCTTCAGTTTCCTTTTTTTTTTTTTCCTTTTAAGTGATGAGACTTGAAAATCCAATTTGGATGTCTTGAGTCTTGACCAATCTATTTATGAATCAAAGACTGTAGTGAAACGTTACTATTGGAAAATGTTAGCAATGCTTAGAACATATCACTTTAAATCCTCTAATAAAGAATGGATTCTAATTGTAAAAAGTTTGACTCTCTTTTTTTCTCTAATTGAATCAGTTCATTTCTGGGCTCCAACATTTAAATGGGGTATAAGCATTGCTAACATTGCAGATTTCCAAAAACCTCCAGAAAATATTTCATACCTTCAGCAAATTGGTAAATTACTACTACTCTTGCTGTTACAGTATCTCTAATCTTCTTAATTATTACATTTTTTTAAATTTTATCTATAATTACTGTATTAGCTGTGACATGCACTGGAATGATTTGGTGTCGTTGCAGCACTGTAATTACTCCTGTAAGTTTTGTTTACTTCTCCTTAGTGGGATTATTATTATATATTCTGTTATCTTGTTTGTCTGAGTTTTAGTTTTTGTAATGATTTTGTGATTGGATGGATATTCTTGGTTTTGGTTTATCTGATTTTTTGTTGATTTTGACTTTTGTTTTTACAGAAAAACTGGAACCTGTTTAGTGTTAATGTTGCTATGGCAGCTACAGGGATATACCAACTTGCTCGCAAAATAAAGTGAGATCAAACCCACTTTTTTTGCTTGTGTTTACTTTACATGAGAAAACAAGAATCACATTTTTAACATAGTAACAAATTCCGGTTACTAGAAAACATTTTTTTGCTAAGAATTGAAACGCAAACGTCAAATGGAAACGCAATCAAAAGGTTTTGTTTGGCGTTTACAATCAACAAAGGAATTTTGCTTAAGATGTTTAAAGTTGTGATGATTCACTTAGAACTTTAGAAGTATATCTGTATATGCTATATACTTGGTTTTTATGATGTTGTCTATGATTTTATCTTTTTGATACATGGATGAAATGCTTATTAATTTATTATCCATTTTTTATAGGTATGATTATGTATCTGAAGCTGAGGCTGCTGTTGAAATTGAATGATGATGATGATGATGAAAAAGATGAAACATTTGAGATGATAATGTTGTTCATTAGTACTGTCTTGTTACTAGACCTCTCTTTTTCAGCATATGCCAATGTTTTATTTTTTTTGTTAGATAGTGATGGTACATTTACATGCTTGCTAAAGATGTATTATTTGGGACGGGAAAAGGGCCTATTTCCACCCCTACTATTTAGACGGTTCCGTTTTCTACCCACACAACGAGTTGGTGCTTATTTCAATAGTTTTCGTAACAAATTTCAAATTAACTACCCATACTCTGTGTTTATAGTTGAATTCAACATTGACTCACACGGACGTTAGTCAACCGTTAAAATAGTAGAGTCGGATGACACGGTGACAATTCAAAAGAGGGAAAAGGTCCTATTTCCACCTTTACTATTTGAACGGTTCCTTTTTCTATCCACACAACGAATTGGTGCCTATTTCAACAGTTTTTGGAACAAATTTCAAATTAAGCAGAATATCGAGCTATGGGAATGCTCACTGCTGAGCTCTTGTGGATCAAAGGTTTGTTGACGGATCTTGGAGTTGTGATGACACGTCCAATGAGCGTGTTTTGTGATAGTCAAGCTGCGATCCATATTAGTGCTAATCCGGTATTCCATGAGAGGACTAAACATGTTGAGGTTGATTGTCATATTGTGCGGGATGAGATTGTTAAGGGTACTATTTCAACGCAACATGTTTCGACTCATGCACAGATATCAGGCCTATGATTAGAATCGGATCAGGCCTTTGATTATGGGCTTTATTAGGTTTAATATTTATGTAATTAGGGTTAGTGTTCCCTAACTAGTATATATATGTATGTAGCCATCTTATATCAATAACACAGATTTTCCAGCATCGTTTTGTGTAATTATGACAACTTTATATTCAGGATTTTATTTAGATTTCGGTGATAAAAGATAAATCTAGCAGCACTAACATTAAATACATTCTACTAGAATGAAACACCAATAAAAATAATATCAACACCATCAAGTGTTTAGATATTCATCTCTTAATCCTTTATCAAAAAAAAAATGTCTTATATATAATTCGCAAAGATCTACTCTATATTCAGATTTAATATATAGTGACACTGAATTACAATGTATATATGATATATATTTAAAGCATAATTTAGATCTTGGTAAATTGGTAACTAGATCTCATATAACTTATATAGTTCATGGCTAATGTCAATTATTCAAGATAATTCAAAAACCTAGCAGATCAAAAACAGATCTGTATATATTTAAAGGAAATTTTCAACTTTACCATTAAAAAACAGAGCGGACCAATTATTATTTTTTTGTTATTCCATATCGGACCGAGATATGAATATTAGAATATGGGCTTCCAACTCAAAACCAATTGGCAATGAGTGGAGATGCCCATATATCTTATATACTAGTCAAGATTCCTTGTCCTTTCCAATGTGGGATAATATTATCCCTAATACGCCCTCTCGAGATGATGGCTCTAGCCATTGATCTCGGTATGCTCGGGCATGGACCGGCGGGCCAACTATTGGGCCGGGCCGATGGTGGATTGGATTAGGACATGTACGGATCGAGCTCTGATACCATATTAGAATATGGGCTTCTAACTCAAAACCAATTGGCAATGAGTGGAGAGGCCCATATATCTTATATACTAGTCAAGATCCCTTGTCCTTTCCAATGTGGGATAATATTATCCCTAATAATGAATTAATTCACTCACTGTCAACTGATATTTTAGATGAAAAACTATGTAGGCATGTAGCTTTACATTTTTGAATGAGCTACTCTTTTTTCAAAATTACTTTTATAACAATATAGGTGACTAAATTTATTTTATATCTAAATCATGGATATAAAGTCAACTACTGTTTCGTAGTTAATGCTAAATCTTCTTAAAATAATCTTGTCGTCACAAATTTCACGTGGTTAATTTGAAATTTGTTCCAAAAACTGTTGAAATGGGCACCAATTCGTTGTGTGGGTAGGAAAAGGAACCGTTCAAATAGTAAGAGTGGAAATAGGACCTTTTCCCTCTTTTGAAATGCCACCGTGTCATCCGACTCTACTATTTTAACGGTTGACTAACGTCCGTTTGAGTCAATGTTGAATTCAACTATAAACACAGAGTATGAGTAGTTAATTTGAAATTTGTTACGAAATCTGTTGAAATAAGCACCAATTCGTTGTGTAGGTAGGAAACGGAACCGTCCAAATAGTAGGGGTGGAAATAGGCCCTTTTACATGATTGACTGTTGAGTTTCAATGGTTTTAATAGTGAATGGTACATTACACTTTGATTGTTTCATATAGAAATTTTGATATTTGATTTGAGGACCAAAAA
This sequence comes from Arabidopsis lyrata subsp. lyrata, assembly GCF_000004255.2. Lineage (NCBI taxonomy): Eukaryota > Viridiplantae > Streptophyta > Magnoliopsida > Brassicales > Brassicaceae > Arabidopsis > Arabidopsis lyrata. Next base: position 13,743,996 of record NW_003302549.1, on the reverse strand, counting down.
GAAAAATTGAATAAATCATAATTTGGTTACAAGATATTTACTTACAAACCAAAATTGAACCGAAACCAAAACATACAAAACCTATCTATAGGGAATCAAATTTTACACTGGTAACCTTTTTTTTCTTCTATGCAACTAAACATACTATTACTGGTTACTAAATCCAACTAACATCAGCCTTTAGTTTCTCAAGATTAATTAGGAATTAGATGAAATAACTCTTATCTCTCAAAAATTCTAGCTCTTAGTCAATATGTCTATTAAAATCTCAAAAGGAACTATATATTTCAGGCATTAGTCAATTTAAATCTTCAAAATCAAATTCAATGAATCTTTGTCTTTGTGTCATCTATTTTTAATACAAACCAAAATTATTTTCTTCCAAAGAATCTTTTACCAAATATCATTTCCAGTCTTTCTATAAAAGTAACAACTTTTTTTTATCCTTCAACATTTCCCGCCAAATTTCTCACTAAAATCTCCCCTTCTCCCACCAAAGTTACCATCTTTCTCTCTGTCTCTCTCTCCTTCTGCGTCACCATCCATGGCTGCTACTCCGAGTTCGAAGGCAAAAACCATCCAATCCCCAAACAAAACCCCGACTAACATTTATCGCAAATGGTATCTATCTCCTTCTTCAACTTCACTCACTCCTCAAACACCAGAAACACTCACTCCTCTTCGTAGATCTTCTCGTCATGTTTCCCGGAAGATCGATCTGGGAAATGATCCGACCGATCTTCCGGGACGAGAATCAATCCAAGAAATCAATCTAACTCCCAGAAAACGAACCACTGATGTTGTTGCAGAAACTCTAACAACTCCTAACAAGAAGAAGAAGAAGAAGAAGAAGAAGAAGATAGCTGAGGAAGCTTCGTTCTCTCCTACATCCCCAAATCGATCTGAGACGATAACGAAGAAGAAGAACAGAGTTTATTACAATAAAGTTGAATTCAATGTAACCGAATTTGAAATTGGTGATCATGTTTACGTTAAGAGAAGAGAAGACACGAATTCAGATGAAGAAGAAGAAGATCCAGAGATCGAAGATTGTCAGATGTGTTTCAAATCAGATACTAACATAATGATTGAATGTGATGATTGTTTAGGCGGGTTTCATTTGAATTGCTTGAAACCGCCATTGAAAGATGTTCCCAAAGGTGATTGGATCTGTCAATTCTGTGTAATTAATAAGCCACCACAACCACAAGGGAAGAAGAAAGCGGCGAGAACGATGAGGGAGAAGCTTCTTTTCGGTGATTTATGGGCGGCTCGAATCGAGAAGTTGATGATGATGGTGGTTGTGTGTATTGGATTAGAGCTCGTTGGTATATGATACCTGAAGAGACGGTTTCGGGGAGACAACGGCATAATCTGAAACGCGAGCTTTATTTGACGAATGATTTTGCTGATATAGAGATGGAATGTCTTCTTAGGCATTGTTATGTCAAGTGTCCTATGGAGTTTTCGAAAGCGAGTAATGATGGTGATGATGTGTTTTTATGTGAGTATGAATATGATGTGCATTGGCCATAGTTTCAAGCGTTTGGTTGAATCGGCTGATGAAGATTCCGATAGTGATCAAGAATGGAATGGTGGTAAAGAGGAGGAGATTGATGATAGTGATGATGAGGAAGAAAGTGTTTGTGCAGATTCAAAGAGTAAGAGAGGTTTAACGTGTGCGAATGTTCGTAAAGGGCGTATCTTTGGGCTTGAAAAGGTGGGAACTAAGCGGATTCCGGAACATGTGAGATTTCATAAGAAGAATGAGTTAGAAAAAGCGAAAGCTACTTTGTTGTTGGCTACAAGTCCTAAGTCTCTTCCTTGTAGAAGCAAAGAAATGGAAGAGATCACCGCATTTATAAAGGGTTCAATCTTGGATGATCAGTGTTTAGGAAGATGTATGTATATTCATGGTGTTCCCGGGACTGGGAAGACTATTACTGTGCTATCTGTTATGAAGAATCTAAAGGCTGAGGTTGAAGCGGGAAGCGTAAGCCCATATTGCTTTGTGGAGATCAATGGTCTCAAATTGGCTTCACCTGAGAACATTTACAGTTTTATCTATGAAGCGCTGAGTGGTCATCGCGTTAGTTGGAAGAAAGCTCTACAGTCTCTGAATGAGAGGTTTGCAGAAGGAAAAAGGATTGGTAAAGAGAATGAAAAGCCTTGTATACTTCTCATCGACGAACTTGATCTTCTAGTCACTAGAAATCAGTCTGTTTTATACAATATTTTGGATTGGCCTACCAAGCCTAACTCCAGATTGGTTGTGTTGGGAATAGCAAACACTATGGATCTTCCAGAGAAGGTGCTTCCTCGGATTTCAAGCCAAATGGGTATACAGAGACTGTGTTTTGGTCCTTATAACCACATGCAGCTACAAGAAATCATTTCTACAAGATTGAAAGGAATCAATGCTTTTGAGAAGACAGCTATTGAATTTGCTTCGAGAAAGGTAGCTGCGGTTTCAGGAGATGCAAGACGTGCGCTTGAGATATGCAGGCGTGCAGCAGAAGTAGCGGAGTACCGTCTAAAGAAGACTAACAAAACTGCAAAGAGTCAGCTGGTGATTATGGCAGATGTTGAAGCAGCCATTCAAGAGATGTTTCAGGCACCGCATATTCAAGTTATGAAGAGTGTATAGAAACTGAGTAAGATCTTCTTGACGGCTATGGTTCATGAGCTTTTTACAAAACAGGAATGGCAGAGACAACTTTTGACAGAGTGGCAACAACAGTATCGTCTCTTTGCTTAACCAATGGAGAAGCTTTTCCGGGTTGGGACATTCTTCTCAAAATCAGTTGCGATCTTGGTGAATGCAGAATCGTTCTCTGTGAACCTGGAGAGAAGCACAGATTGCAGAAGCTGCAGCTGAATTTTCCAAGTGATGATGTTGCTTTTGCATTGAAAGACAATAAGGATCTTCCATGGTTGCCCAATTACTTGTGAGTTTTTGTCTCTGTTGAATCATTGAACGATCGGGCTCTCGTCTAAGGCTATTTATAGCTAGTTTAAGGAAAATTTGGAGATTGATATGTAACGCATAGTTTGATTTCTGGTGTATAAAGTATAAATATTGTTACAACACAACCATAATGACAGAAGCCACACGAATCAAAGTGTCTTCATTAAGTGTGTCTTTGGATGACATTAAAGACAACAGTAAACATATATATCCAACATCAGACAGAAATCTCTCTTTATTGTATGCTAGTTTATAGAGAAATCTGATGCCTAAGACTGAGAGTCCTCTACGCTGACGCGTCTATGGCACCGCCCCCATTCACCTTGACGAAATTATCGACGTACTCTTTCCTGTAAAATGGCCGTTTCAATATCCATAAACAGTTTTCTCTGTTCTTTGCTTGGATGAACAATTGCAGAGTAAGCTTTTGATGAGACAAAAGGGGAAACACAGAACATTGTACCTTGCAGGGAGATGGTCGTGTGGGCGATTGTATGGTGTCCACACCGGTTCACCCACGAAAAGCCGCATTGCCTGTTTAATATGAAATTCTGATTATTTAATCAACCAAATATATATATATATATATGATGAATTAACGACTCGAAGAAGCTAACATTGAACCTTGATATAGTTGTCTGAGTCCACGGTGAAGCGATGATATATTCCAGCAGGTAAGACTATCATACCTCCCTTCTTTACCCATACTCTAATCCAAGCTTCATTGCGATCCCTCACATCAAAGTAACCTTTTCCCAAAAAATGAAACATTGAGAATATATATATATATATGTCGACTTTAATCAAGTAAAGTAGCTTATAAAAGTACTTACCGCTTCCTGCAACGCAGTAACGGATCTCTTCATCAGTGTGCAAATGTTCTTCGAAAAAGCTCTTTACTTTCTCTTCATAGTTTGGAAGCTTTTCCGGGCATACCTCACAAAAGTCCTGAATTTAAACACTATTCCATCATCACCAATATACAAACACACAAAGAAAAATGTTTATAATTTAACAAGTGATTAACGTAAAAGATTTTTTATGTCCCTTTGAATAGTTAATGTTAACGGAAGGCGAACCAGAGAGATTTGATAGTTAATGACAGACTCTCACGTCTCAACCAAACCCTACTACTTGCTCTCTAACCAACTCACACCCGCTACAATCTACTACGTTCCGTCCTTGGCTAGTTATAGAAAAGGCTTGAGCAGCTGAACGTCATCAAGTAAGCCCACTGTATATATTGAATTTTCAAAACAGCACTTGTCCGAAACTAAAGATCTAGCATCAAGTCTAAGGGATAACAAACAAAGATATAAGAAAGTATCAAATAAAGGTGACAAAAACAAACCATGTAGGAGTAACCACGAGATTCGCGGATCTTTTTCAATTCCTCATCGGTTTCGTAGTTATCAGCATCAAGTCTCCAGCTAAGTACTCCCAGCTCTGTAGACAAACATTACACATGAAAAAAAAAAAGACAATAGAAAGTAGTACAGAAAGAAGAACATTTTCGACACACAAAGACCTGCAAGTTTATCCAAAGATAGAAACTCCTTAGGATCCTTGTGGTGAGGAAGTCTCTGATCCTCTTCGCTGTCATCCATATACCAAGCCTGGATCACATCTTCTCTTCCATCCTAATCAAAAAACACACAGACAACAAGAAAACATAAATTTCTGATGCTAAGCTCGAAAGAGAAAATAAGAAAAGGCACTTAATCATTTATATACCAAGCCTGAATCATTTCTTCTGTTTGCTCCTAAGCACATCACAACATGTGAAACTAGAAAACATCAATTTGATGATAGTGATCAAACTTCAACACTAATTGAGAAAAATGTTCTTGAGCAAGTAATTTCGATATGTTAAGTAACATCAAAGATAAAGAAAGCAAACTAAATAACTGTATAAGCAAAAGAAGTAGCGATAAAACGAATCAGACAGAACATAATTCAGTAGATAACAAAACCGAACCTAATCGGCAGCGATTCATGTTTTCATGACGGAAACAAGAAAATTTCCGATGAAGATTGACGAAATCAGAATCAGAACCAAGAGAATATCGATTACCTTAACCACTTCACCCATGGTTGTTTGTTCCTCTTCGTCGTCTCGTCGTCTTCTTCGTTACGCCTTTTATTATTCTTCTTCGTCTTCAAATCCACGCGATTTATGTTTTTTTTCTTTTGCGACAAAAATATAGAAAAATGCTAAAAGACTAAACTACCCTCCTTTCGCCGGCGTGCGGCGAGGGAAACGCCGCCTCCACGTAGATCCGTTTCAGACTATTTAACACATTTTTAAGTTTTAAGAAAATGTTAATGCGTTAGTTAGAATCATATCCTTTGATTGAACTTAAATCACTCATCTATACACAAAAAGTACTCCCTTTGGAAAAAGTTTTTTTTTTTTCACAATATAAGTCGTTTTCGAGTTTCGATGCAAATTATATATTATTTTAATATTTTATGATTATTTATATTATGTACTCTCTTTTATGATTGGTTGAACTTTTTAAAAGTAGATGTTCTTAATTGGCGTGAGTTTACCTAAAACGACTTATATTACTCCCTCTGTCTCAAATTATAAGATGTTTTAGCATTTTTTCTTTGTTCCATTTTATAAGATTTTCCCAGATTTCTTTGCATAATTTATGTTTATTTAGTATGTTATGACCATTTAAATTATGCAGTCTTTTTTTCTATTGGCTGAATTCCTATAAAAAAAGTAAACATTAATTATTCTTTAATCTTTGTGCTTTTATACAAAACATCTTATAAAATGGGAGAAAGAGAGTATGAAACGGAGGGAGTATTGTAAAAAAGGTAACAAAGGTAAAGTTAAAAAATGGGTTAGAAATGGTCAAAAGAAGTGAAGTTTGGTGTCAAGCTAAGACTCAAAGAGTAGAAGACAGTTTGGCTAAAAGGTCTCTCTCTCTCGTTAAAAGTGTGTCAAATAAGACAGCATTTACACATAAACAAAACCAGAAAATGAAAGATCTTCTTTCATCTTTTCCCTATCTTGTCTCTAATCTCTGTGACTATATCCTCGCCAAAAAGAATAGAAACACAAGAACTTACCACTAACCTACTAAGCTACTCAAAACTATAGACAAAAAATTATGGGTGCAACCCGGAAACACAAAAGAAAGAGAGGTTTCTTCATATCTTGAGCTTATAAGAAAGCAAATGTTTCAACCGGTGATAGCATCTCCACGTTTCGGCATCTTGTTTAAATGCCTGGAGACCAACCGGGGGGAGTTATGAGGGAAATCATCCAAACTATTTTAACAAAGCTCTCCATATGATTCTCTTCTTACCTTCACTGTTTAGATCAACTGAAAGATTGGGACTTTTTGTCTGGTTTTCAGGTGACTCGCTTTGCAGTGGAGATCCTGTGCAGCCAAGGTTTTGTGAATATGCAGCGTTCATCCGTGGCTGACGATTCAGAAACATCTCCAAGCTAGAGGACGCAACTCCTGGACACTTTTTAGCCTTTGAGAATTTTCTGCACATTAAAAAAACATCAGTTTATAGCGATTTTGGAATAAGCGTAAAAATATAAAAGCACCTGTCTTTCCGCTTCTCACGATATCTTTGCAAAGACACCTTTCTGTTCGCCTGACCCTCCATATCTTAAGAACGACCCAAAAAACATAAGAAAGCTGGTTAAATTAATCAACTTCACAGGTTATATAACATGTAGAACAAAAAGCAAGTCAAATTTATTTGCCTCCAAGTTAACAAGATTAGCATAGCATTGCACAGGTGAAGATGTGTTGATCAAATTTTGCTCTCAGAATCATTAAGGTATTATGAACACTGTTCATACCAGAATCACGAGAAAAATTCGCCTTCTCAAGGCCATTTTGGGGAAGTTCCACCATCTTCTCTGCAATAAGAATTCACAATTTCAATTTAACTCTCTACTAGTTCAAACTCAACAATGAAGAGGGAATGTGGAATCACTATCACAAAAAGTTGCAAGAGGCGTTTGCATATTTTACACAAGGTAGTATAGGTAGCACAATGCAACATTTAGACATGCTTCCTTGGTCAATTTACCCATGCCTTCTTTCAAAGATGGACAAAACAAAAGCAGTGTTTGGCAACTAGAGAAAAAAAAAAAAAAAAAAGCTCTACTCCGTCATAAAAGCTGGTCCATGAACTTTTCCAATTTGATGATACACAAAACAAAATCATTTCAAGTCTGAATCATCTATCTATCAACTGAAACAGATCAGATACTTTAGCAAAAGCTTACCTTTACTTATGCGCTTTGAAATCATTCTACTCGAAGCAAAAATACCATTTTCAGGCAAATCAATTGGATTGGCTGCAAAGTGCATAATTGACCGGGCCTGCAAACCAATACACAAGATGAATGATCCAAACCATGCCATCAAAAAGTTCTATTATCAGGCTGGACAGAATAACGAGATTTATTTACCTTTTCAGGTGGTACTCCATCATACACATTCACTTTGCCACTATAGAAAATCGCCATTTGCCCAACCAGCGCACTCGTTTCAGCTGGGCTTCTGATGCAACATTACAGACAAGTAAACAGCATTGGAGTGGTTAGCTCGTTAATATAACAAGAGGCACATGTCAGCAAAACTTTAAATCAGGCTTTCGTAGATGATTAACCACAAATACCATTGAGGAATGAATAACTGAACTTTTACCATCATTTGAACTGAGTTCATCTTCACCAAAACCAAGAAGACTAAGATAGAACCAAGAACACCTAGATATACTAACTACATATACAGATAAGCCCCTACGACTGCTTACTCTCCTTGGGAGGTTACCTAGTTACTGTCAGACCAATCCACCATTTCTATTACTAAGAATGTCACAATGCAACATTCCAGCAGAAAGGTATCGCTTAAATTCAAAGACTAAAATGTAAACCTGCAGGTATCTTTCTCCGCTGCATACTGAGCAGAACCGCCGGAAAACTCAGCTGATTTTGGAGAATCCCTTCTGTGGCATGGGCCGTCATCTTCCTGAAAAGGATTCCGGCCACACTCTCCAAGCTCGTTAGTTGTTGTAACCTATAGCAACAATATCCATAAATCAGTACCGACTAAGGAACGATTCTCTCAACTACTTCAGAAACTATAATTTCACTTCTTCTTTTTTCAGTGTGAATCAAAATCGAAGTAAATAGCTCACGCGAGGCGGATTTGCCGGCTGAGAAACGTGGATCTTGCGGAGGATACCGGCGCCGGAATCGTCACCGGGCTCAAAGAGAGCTTTGAGGGATAAAACTTGCTGGATCGCCTGAGATTTGTTCCACGAAGGCCTTCGCATTCCTGTTTCGACACGTGTCAGCCGCCATTCTCGGGAAAAGCTCGGAGAGAGTAGCGAATTTAAAAATTAACTCAAGTAGGCAAAATCCGAGAGGAAGATCCTCCCGGAGAAGACAATAAGACCGGAAAAAATGGAAGAAGAAACCTTTGTCTTTGAGGAATTTACGGCAGTCTTCGCGAGTGAGCTGAGAAATGTCTTCTTCAGTGAGTAGCTTCAGTGGCTTCGCAAGTATAGACTTCGCCGACGAAACTCCGACATCCATCTCCGCCTCTTCACCGGAATCCCGGCGAGAGAGCAGTGGCGTTTCAGTAATAATTGGAGGATTTGGGGGTAAAATTAGGAACAATGAGAGAAAGCGGAGCAGTGAAGAGAGAGAGAGAGAGAGTGAGGTCGAATAGTTTTCCTATGGGAGTCAATTTGGGGGAATTGTTCCCGGAACAGGGAAGCTCCCTAGACTGCCACGTAAGCTTTAATTATTATAAGCCTTAATCATGGCTGCTAAACTTGCTAAGTACACTTTTATATCCGATTTATTTTCTTTCAAGTTTCAACTACTGTATATTGTCATCCATACAAATAGTGTTAAGAAACCTATAGAAGTTGTTAAAGGTTTGCTTGCGTTTATTGATCTTGCCAAACGGCTTATATACAAGAATGTGTTTAACCTAATCGAACATGTACAAAGCTTAAACGTATGGACTAATTCAAGATTAGTCGAGGCCCAATATAGCCCAATACCCCCCCCTCAAGGTGGAGTGTGGAGATTTCGAACACCCATCTTGTGAAGAAATGCCTCAAAGACCGTCCTTCCCAAGGTTTTAGTCATAACATCTGCGAGCTGCGAAGTCGTGGAGACATGCTTAGGAACAATGGCACCACGTATGATCTCGTCACGAATGAAATGCTTGTCATTCTCTATGTGTTTGGTGCGCGCATGATAAACCGGATTCTTGGCTAGGTTGATCGCAGATAGACTATCGGAATGAAGAATCGTAGGAGCAGAACAATCAATTCCCAAGGCTGGTAACAACTGACGAAGCCACAATATTTCACAAACCGTATCGGCCATGGCTCTATATTCAGCTTCTGCTGAAGAGCGTGAAACAACATCATGCTTTTTCGTCTTCCATGAAATTGGGGATCCTCCTAACTGAATAAACCAACCGGTGAGAGAACGTCGGGTTGTAGGACAAGAGCTCCAATCGGAGTCACACCAAGCAGTGAGAACAAGAGGTGTATTAGCTTGAAGAAAAATCCCTTGTCCCGGTGTATTTTTCAAGTAGCATAAGACTCGTAGTGCAGCTGTCCAATGCTCTTCTTTGGGCTGACTCATAAATTGCGATAAGATGTGAATCGCATATGATAATTCAGGCCGTGTAACACCAAAGTAAATTAACTTACCAATGAGACGACGGTAACGTGTAGGATCAATAAGTGGTTTTCCCTTCGCCAATGCAAGTTTGTGGTTTTGCACCATTGGAAAAGCAACCGGCTTAGCACCTAATACACCGGTCGTGGTAAGTAAATCCAGTGTGTACTTCCGCTGACATAAATAGAAGCCCGTCGAATTTCGAGCGACCTCAATACCGAGAAAATAGCGGAGAAGACCAAGATTCTTCATGTGGAAACAATCACTCACATAGCACTTAAACTTCTCGAGGATGGCAAGTGAACTCCCTGAAATAATAATGTCGTCGACGTAGACAAGGACATTAAGCGTAGAGGTAAAATCTTCAAACGTGAATAGGGAGTAATCGGACACGTTTTGAATAAAACCATATTCTTTCAAGGCTGATCCCAATTTTGCAAACCAACACCGAGGCGCCTGTTTTAAACCATATAAAGATTTTTTAAGACGACACACCTGTGATTTATCCTCCGTGCGAAAACCCGGTGGAAATTGCATATACACTTCCTCATCAAGATCACCATGTAAAAATGCATTGTGGACGTCCATTTGATGGACTTCCCAGTCATTGGATGCGGCTTGTTGTAAGAATGCTCGGACAGTGACCATTTTTGCGACCGGAGCGTACATCTCGTTAAAGTCAATACCCTCTGTTTGATTATTTCCAAGAACGACAAGACGAGCTTTATGGCGCTCCAACGTACCGTCAGCATTATACTTTAATTTAAAAACCCATTTGCAGCCCAATGCCTTCTTTCCCTTTGGAAGTGTTTCAACAGTCCATGTGCCATTGTCTTCAAGAGCAACAATCTCATCTTGTACCGCATCTCTCCAATTTTCGTCTAGTATTGCATCTTTATAGAACTGCGGCTCAACTCCGGAAGTGATAGCCAAAAGAAATGCTTGGTATGGTTCTGTAAACCGTGAACTAGACAAGAAATTGTCAATGGGATATGGAGTTACCGAAGGATGCGGTTGATGAAGCAACATGGTGACATAATCTGCTAGCTTCACCGGCGGATTCTTTTTACGAAGTCCTGGTCCTAGTTTTTCAGGGCTGGGAATAGACGGAGCCGGAGAATCATTGGAGACCAGAGTTTCAGTCGAAGCCGGAGAAGAAGATGAAGTCGAAGAAGTTGGTGATGCCAATGACTGTTCCGGTGAACTCAACACAGGAGACAGAGGCGTAATCGACGCAACAGGTGATGGTGGTTCAGATATTGAAGTAGACTTCTCTATGATAGAAGTTGGTGTCGTCGTGACTAAAGATGGAGCTGGTGTCACAGTCTGTGAAATTGGAGTAACGGGTTCGTCGGTGTTGCTAGGTTCTCCGGAGGTGACAACGTATGGTGGTAATGTTGAGTCTGGAGAAGAAGAGATGATATCCGCAGCTAATGAATCATCTTCATGAGCTAGAACGATAGGTGCTGGCTGTGAATCCGTTATTTCATCATTTTCTAGTGTATCAAAAGGAAATTCATCTTCCTTAAATATGACATCACGTGAAATAGAGACTACTCCAGTCTCTAAATTGTACACTCTCCAACCTTTTTTCGCAAAGGGATATCCCAAAAACACAGACTTTGTATTCCTTGATGCGAATTTATCGCCTCCATGTTTCTGATTATGGACAAAACAGAGACACCCTAGAACTCGTAAATGATCAAGCGGAGGAGGCCGACCATACACCAATTCAAATGGTGTTTTCCCGTGTAAAAGCTTCGTTGGAGTTCTATTAATAAGATACCCCGCAGTAAGAGCACAATATCCCCAAAATTCAATGGGTAAATTTGCTTGGAAACGAATTGCACGAGCAACGTTCAAAATATGTTGGTGCTTGCGTTCGACGCTACCGTTCTGTTGTGGCGTTCCAACACAAGAAGTCTCATGAATAATTCCCTTTTCTGCAAAGAAATCTCGGAGACATATAAATTCGGACCCATTGTCACTACGTACCGTGCGAACTTGAGTAGAGAATTGACGTTCAACAAGAGCCAAAAAATTTTTAAGATGCATTGGAGCTTCTTGTTTAGAGGTGAGAAGGTAAATCCAAACCGCACGTGAATAATCGTCAACAATGGTTAAGAAAAATCGGGATCCACATAGTGCCGTAGTTCGATATGGTCCCCAAAGATCACAGTGAATTAGATCAAAAACCTTGTGAGAAGTAGTATTGCTTAATGGAAAAGAATCTCTTGAATGTTTTGCGCGAATACAAATCTCACAAGAGTGTGAATCAAAAGAACTACTACTAGAAAGCTGCAACAAATTCAATACTGTAGAAGAGGGATGTCCTAAACGCTTGTGCCATAACTCCAAAGGTTGTAAAGCCATTCTTTGGACTGCCGACGCAACCGCAACACCTCGAAAAAAATATAACCCATTTCTCTGCTCACCCGCACCAATCACCGTCCTCGAAATGCGCTCCTGAACCACACATAGACGATCAGTGATCTGAAACACACAACCACTGTCACGAGTCAGCTGTGATACGGAGATTAAATGACATTTCAGCTCATCAACTAAATACACGGCATATAATTTCAGAGAAGATCCCAACTGAACTGTTCCTTGACGTGTCGAAGTAGTAAATCGACCATCCGGAAGTTTAATCAAGACGGGGGACATATCACAAACTTCATTCAAAAAATCTAATGAACCTGTCATGTGGTTAGATGCCCCAGTGTCAATAATCCAAGATTCAAGAAACCACGTACCGTTAAGACGATCTGTCGATGTTGATTTTCTCTCTTCAAGCATTTGAACTAACGACTTCCACTGGTGATCATTCAGCCCACTTAACCCCACTCTATCAGAATCAGTGATCGCGGTGGTATTTAATGCAGAGACCAAAGGACGAGAAACCACCATGGCATTAGCTTGACCACCACGAGAAACATCCGCAGATCTGCGACCACGTGAGGACTGTATTGGAGCTGAAGTTGTCACACGACCATTGTTGGATGCGTGATTCGATTTGTTTCTCGGCTTCTCAACCCACCATGGTGGATATCCAATCTTTTTGAAACAATTCTCATCGAAATGACCAATTTTTCCACACAATTTGCAAGTGTGAGTCCGGTGGTCCTCATAGGAGACTTGTCGTGACTGTGATTGAACCGCAAAGCTCACTCCATCGGTCTGCTCAGCGTGAAAACGACTCGCCAATTTTGACTCATCCTCTTGCAGCAACACATTGTATGCCTCTTCCAATGATGGCAATGGAACACGAGAAAGAAGTGATGATTTCACTGTGCCATAAATCGATTCGTCAAGGCCCATCAACAATTGGTGCAGCTTGTCCTCTTCTCTCTCCTTGCGGACGTCCTCCATTGTTTTTGCTTGTTGATAATCTGACAAGCTTTTCCACAAGCTCGAGAGTTTGCCGTAGTACTCATCGAGACTTGTTCCTTTTTGGCGACAAGTTGCTAATTCAGTTTTCAATCTCTGAACTCTCTGCCCATTCTTCATGCCATAACGTTTTTGAATATGTGTCCAGAGTTCGTGTGGATCATCCAAGTGAGAGATCGAGTCTGAGATGTTTTCTTCAATGGTCAACTTCATCCACGAGACCACCAAAGCGTTGTTTGCAACCCAGTCTTCGAAATTTTCAGAATCTTCTCCTGGTTTTAGAATGGATCCATCAGCAAATCCAAATTTCTTCCGAGCAGTTAACGCCAATCTCATGTTCGTTGCCCACGCTTCATAGTTCGGACCGCGTAGTAAAGGTCTCGAGATTATGATGCCGGGATTATCACTGGAAGACAAGTCATATGGAGAAATTGTCTTTCTTTTGGTGTCAACGGAAGTAGAAGACAGAGCAGAGCTCGTTGAAGAAGAAGATGATGAAGCACTCATTATCTTTTAAGAAATTTTCTTGTTAACAAAAAATTTAACAAAGATTAGGTCAAAGAAAGAAGTAAATAAGCGGAATTAATTGAAACCTAGATCAAGAGAGGTCAGATCTAGGCTCTGATACCATGTTAAGAAACCTATAGAAGTTGTTAAAGGTTTGCTTGCGTTTATTGATCTTGCCAAACGGCTTATATACAAGAATGTGTTTAACCTAATCGAACATGTACAAAGCTTAAACGTATGGGCTAATTCAAGATTAGTCGAGGCCCAATATAGCCCAATAAATAGGAGAATAAAATATGATTTATTCTCTACTCTTTTAAGACTTAAGACTCTTAACCACGAAACCACATTTTTCTGCCTTCTACAACAACCAAAGGAACCATGATTCAGAGTAAACCAGAGAGGTAGAGACACAGTGACAAGAACGATCGTAGCAAATAAAAAAAGATAGACATATTGCACATACAAGAACGAACGTAAGAAGATACGATCCCACTGTAGTCTTTTCGTATATTCGGATACGACAAAGATGGTAAAGAGAGACATATCAGAGAGTGTAACTAAGTTTACAACAACTCAAGCATACCAAAAGCCAGCATTCTCCACATGCATACATATAAATATCCAATACTTGAGAGGAAAGCTTTCTTTATTGTAGGCCTTGTTTATAGATCCTGAGTTCAGAAAGCCAGATAGAGAGAGAGAGAGAGCTCTCTAAGCGGAGGCGTTGATCATGAAGTTATCGATATATTCTTTCCTGTAAATATCACATTTCTTGCCCGTAAATTAACAGAATTTCTTGCTTGATGAGACAAAATGAGGAAAAACAGGACAGTGTACCTTGCAGGAAGATGGTCGTGTGGCCGATTGTATGGTGTCCACACCGGTTCACCCACGAAAAGCCGCATTGCCTATTTTAACAAGATACTTCAATTTTCTAAGTAAGCCCAAAATACATAAATAAATGGCTAGAAGAAGCTGACATTGAACCTTGATATAGTTGTCTGAGTCCACAGTGAAGCGGTGATATATTCCAGCAGGTAAGACTATCATACCTCCCTTCTTTACCCATACTCTAATCCAAGCTTCATTGCGATCCCTCACATCAAAGTAACCTTTTTTCCAAGAAAATAAAAACATGACTACTATATCGAATTAAAAACAGCAAGTGAAAGTACTTACCGCTTCCTGCAACGCAGTAACGGATCTCTTCATCAGTGTGCAAATGTTCTTCGAAAAAGCTCTTTACTTTCACTTCATAGTTTGGAAGCTTTTCCGGGCATACCTCACAAAAGTCCTGAATTTAAACACTTTTCCATCATCAAACCAAGACTCGAGCACATAAAACTGTTTGCGAATCATCAACTAATTTCCCTAAACACATTCACTTCAGTAAGTGTTACAATTGAGTAAACCCCCTAGAGAGTTAAAACAAGACATTTTCAAAAGTAAACATCTAGCATTCAAAGTCTATGTAAACAAACCATGTAAGAGTAACCACGAGATTCGCGGATCTTTTTCAAATCCTCATCGGTTTCATAGTTATCAGCATCAAGTCTCCAGCTAAGTACTCCCAGCTCTACACACAAAAATTACATGTGAAACAAATAGAGAAACAGAGAGAAGAACATTGAATTAAAGAGACAAACAAACCTGCAAGTTTGTCCAAAGATACAAACTCTTTAGGATCCTTGTGGTGAGGAAGTCTCTGATCCTCTTCACTATCATCCATATACCAAGCCTCAATCACTTCTTCTCTTCCATCCTAAACAAAAGCACATCAAAAAGGGATTAGATTCCTTGGGAGGCAATGTTCAGATATTAAATCTGATTTTAGCTATAAAACTGCAAACAATTCGAGAAATCTTCAATTTCAAAACTAAATACAATACGAATTGCAATATTTGAGCAAAAGAAGTAGTGATGATTCGAAAATGAATCAAATCACAAACCGGAACCTAAACGGAGAACAATCAATCGGCGATTCATGCTTGCATCGCGAAAACTAGGAATGATCGATTAGCGAAAACCAAATCAGAAGCAGAGGAGAGAAAGATAAAACATACCTTGACCGCTTCACCCATCGTCTTCCTCGTTATGCCTTATTATTCCTTCTTCTTCTTCAAAACCACGCGATTACTCAATTCTTCATTTTTTTTTAAACAGAAGAAACCAATATAGAAAAATTTAGTCAAAAGACTAAACTACCCCTAGAGATGCCTTTCCGATTTTGTTTGGGGTAAAAAACAAACAGTAACTTAAGATAGAAAAGTTGCAAAAAGTCTTAAAAATAAACAAATCAAGGGCTTATCTCATACATATCAATCACAAAGAAGTTGTGTTACTTGGAACCTCAAAGATTGGTGGTATCAATAAGGTCTCTCATTATAAGACAAGCATTTACATAATACAAAACGCCACATTCTCTCTCTCTCTCGTCTCTCTAACCTACTCAAAATTACAGACCAAAAAAGATGGACGCAACCGGTAAAACAAAACAAGCCAAGACCCGTACTGATCCAGCTCAAATCTTTAAGCCATGTTTCTTCCACAGTGAACGAGAACATTCATTGTTTGCTTTTCTTCCTTTTGTACATGGCTAACTTGTT
This sequence comes from Arabidopsis lyrata subsp. lyrata, assembly GCF_000004255.2. Taxonomy (NCBI): domain Eukaryota; kingdom Viridiplantae; phylum Streptophyta; class Magnoliopsida; order Brassicales; family Brassicaceae; genus Arabidopsis; species Arabidopsis lyrata. The sequence continues at coordinate 13,727,831 of NW_003302549.1, read as the reverse complement.
AAAAGAACATGAAATTGTTCTTCTGTGTAAAGCGCGCCTTTTGACCCGTAATAGCATCTCCAGTTTCTTTTGGCACCTTGTTAATTATCTAGAAACAAGCGAATGAGAGTTTTAAGGGAGATCGTTGGAACCATTTAACAAATGCTTGTTCATACCTTCACTGTTTAGATCACTGTTTAGATCAACTGAGAGATTCGGGCTTTTTGTTTGATTTTCAGGTGACTCGCAGAGCCCTGTGCCGCTAAGGTTTTGTGAATATGCAGCGTTCATCCGTGGCTGACGATTCAGAAACATCTCCAAGCTAGAGGACGCAACTCCTGGAGCCTTCTTGGTCTTAGAAAATCTTCTGCTCAGAAATAAAGGTTCAGCGATTTGGAATATAAGCACACGGCATAATTGTAACAACTACCTGTCTTTCCGCTTTTCAAGATATCTTTGCAACGACACTTTTCTGTTCGCCTGACCCTCCACATCTTCAGAAAGACCAACAAAAAGAACAATGGTTAAATTAACAGAATTTCCAGGTCATACAGAACAAGCAAGTCAAGTTTATCTGCCTTAAGTAAACACAATTAGCATAGCATGTAGAGGTGAAGAGGTAGATCAAATTTTGCTCTCAGGTGTTTTATGCATCATTAGAATAATAAGTTTCTATATGAATCTTAAAGGTAATCTGAGCACAGTTTGTACCGGAATCACGAGAAGCAGCTGTCTTTTCAAGGCCATATTGGGGAGGCTCCACCATCTTCTCTGCAAAATGAAATCACAATTTCAGATGCTTTCAAAAAAAGATGAACATCAAAAGTTGCTATCAAAAAGGGGGCAAGAGGCATTTGTAGACACACAAGCTAGTTGAGGTAGCAGCACCATTACAGCTTTTAGACATGCTTCTATGGTCATTTAACAATGCCTCCTTTCAAAATTGGACAAAATAAAAGCTGTCTTTGGCAAAACAAAAAGAAAGAAAGACTCATCTTGAGATGCAGCTGTATTCATTTTTCCAGTTAGATTATACACTTAAAACAAAATCATTTCAAGTCTGAATCATCAATCTATCAACTAAAAAGCAGATCAGACACTTTAGCAAAAGCTTACCTTTACTCATGGGCTTCGAAATCATTCTACTAGAAGCAAAAATACCATTTTCAGGCAAATCAATTGGATTAGCTGCAAAGTGCATGATTGACCGCGCCTGCAAACCAATGTACAGGATGCATGATCAAAAACATGCCATCCAAATTTATATATTGTCAGGCTGGACAGAAATAATGTTGTTCATTTACCTTTTTAGGTGGTACTCCATCATATACATTCACTTTGCCACTGTAGAATATCGTCATTTGCCCAACCGGCGCACTTGTTTCAGCTGGGCTTCTGCTGCAACATTTCAGACCTTAAAACAACTAGTTTGAATAGCATTGGAGTAGTAATTATAAAACATGCACATAATATCAACAAGCCTTCGTACATGGACTACCCTAAAACTCTTGTTCGTAAAAAGAAACCATTGCAGAATTCACAAATCATATTGACTAATGGACAAGTAAATGATTTTTCGTTCACTAGCAATATATAATCACATCAAGGCATACCAATCCTCCAACCAGAAGAGTAAAGAGTAAGACAGAACCAAAAAGATCTTCCTGAAACACCAACTACAGATAGAAATTAAACCTCTATCTGACTCGTTAAACCTAAATTCAGTGTGACCAATCCACCATCAAAGCCATGATCCATATAGAAACTTTCTATCTCTAAGGATGTGATATCAAACCAAATACTTCCTAAGATCACAATGCATCACATAAATTCAAAGAAGAAAATGTAAACCTGGGGGAAACAGGCTTGTGGCCATCTTTATCCGCAACAAACTGACCAGAATTGCCAGAAAACTCAGCTGATCTTGGAGAATCCCTTCTATGGCACGAGCCGTCATCCTCCAGAATCTTGCCACAAGCTTCGAGCTCGTTGCTTGGCTCAATCAACGTTGTTGAAACCTGTGAACAAAAGTACACACAGAACCAACAATTTTCCCTAAATCAGCAGCACCAACCAAGTAAACGATTCTCACTCAGATTTTCACTTCTTTTTCTATGCGAATCGACGAGAAATATAAGCAAAATCAAAGTAAAGAAAAACGCTCACGCGAGGCGGATTTGACGGCTGAGAAACGAGGATCTTGCGGAGGATTCCGGCGCCGGAATCGTCTCCAGGCTCGTAGAGAGCTTTAAGGGATAAAACTTGTTGGATCGCCTGAGATTTGTTCCACGAAGGCCTGCGCATTCCTGTTTCGACACGTGTCAGCCGCCATTCTCGAGAAAAACGAGCAAAAAAAAGCTCCGAGAGAATTTCAAAAAATTGACTATGTACGATGCTTCTCTTCAAAATCCGGACAATAAGACCGGAAAAAATGGAGAAGGAGGAAGAAGAAACCTTTCTCTTTGAGGAATTTGCGGCAATCTTCGCGAGTAAGCTGAGAAATGTCCTCTTCAGTGAGCAGTTTCAGAGGTTTCTCAAGTATAGACTTCGCCGGAGACACTCCAACATCCATATCCTTGTCAGATTCCGGCCAAACGGCCTCACCGGAGCCCCGACGGGAGAGCAGTGGCGTTTTCGTAATTATTGGAGGGTTTTGAGGGCAAAATTAGAAGAGCGAGAGAGAAGAAAAGAAAAAGAGTGAAGTCGCTGCTAATAGTCTCTCTATGGGCTTCAATTTTAGGGGAATGGTTTTTGGAGCAGCGAAGCTCCCTAGACTGCCACGTAAGCATCCTACTAGTCTCTCTATTATTTTGTTGATTAGTTTGTGGCTTTGTGCGTTAAACAGTGGAATAAAAAATAAAGGTAACAAAAGTTTATGTTAATTTAAAAATGATTATAGCAATGAGTGACAAAGATAAATTACACGAAAGAAAACAGAGATTATTTTTATAATTAGAAATAGAGTATCTACTACTATCTTGTTTGTTTATTGAGTGGATGTCAATTTATTGAAAATCGCATACGATCAATTTGCATGTGATATTTTGATTAATAACTAATTAATCTATAAATGGATAAGAGTTATTCCAAAAATAGAACAAATTATCTTTTGTTTTTTGTTTGTATACTACTTTGGACAATCATCAATTCTTGGTTAGTGTTTTTTTATTTGGTTTTGCAATTCTTGATTAGTTATCTATCTCTAAACAATGGAAGATCATGTTACGACTTATACGATTATTAGTTAGTAGAAGATCAACCAGCTACAAGTTTTTTATTATAATCTGAATGAACATTTATTAACAAAACTTTTTTTTTTTCTTTTTCTCGTTTTATATATAATTTTGGTTCAAATATAATAAATGGTTCTTTTTCAAAAAAAAAAATAAAAAATAAAAATATAATAAATGGTTGATCAATTACTTTATATTCTTTCCGTTTTACAAAGATTTTAGTTTTAATGTAAAATTTTGATTAAAAATTCATTTTTAACCCTATTTTTTGATATATTAATAAAAATTATGTTATTTAGTGTATAAAGAAAAAGTAAAGTATAAATTTTAATAATTTTTTTAATATGTGTGAAAAAATATAAAATGACATTCTTTGTGAAATAGATATTGTGAAAACTCAGCGTTGCAATAGATATTGTGAAAACTCAGCGTTGCAATTCTAACCCTTTTTTTTTCTTTATTCTATCATCGTCTGTCGACCCATGCAATTCTAACATTAATGTATATGTTATCTCTCTGCTTGGTTCGAGAGACAATGACAGGATACTATTAGAATTTTTTGTTCGAACTATCAGCAAGGATTTGGGAAATATTAAGCCCGGGCGAAAAAATTGCTAACCAAATAACCGGCCGAGCCGAACCGAACCGAAAAAAATCGAATCATACTCGAACCGAAGTTTTTAAAATAACTGAATGGTTAGTAAAATCTCCTATCCAAACTAACCGAAACCGAACCGATAACCAAATGGCTAACCGAAATATCAAAAAACCTATAAATACCAAAAAATAATATCCAAAACTATAATTATACTCAAAATATTAATTATTTTTAGAATCAAAACAATCAAATACTTTAAATAATCAAAATATCCAAATATTGTTTGTTATATTTGTCAAACTTAAATACTCTTTTACAAAATTGAATCAAATTTTAATTTTCTTTCTAATATTTTTCTTTTTTGTATTTTCTTTTTGTATTTTTAACGGTTAATTTTGGTAAAAACTCGAACCAAACTTAACGTAATAAAAGTTTGGTTAGTTACAGTTCTGTTCTAAAAACCGGCCGCCTAGGCGCTGATCGGGTGGGGACCGCGACGATTTTGTCTAAATCGGTTTCGGTCGCCTAGCCCAATTTTTTTTTTTTTGAGCTAAAATTCAAAACGTCCCACTTGTGTTCATAATTTGTATAAAAATCATAAGTTTGACCTTAAATTCTTGTTTTCATGTGTTCAATGCAATTTTAAAAACAAAAGTATATAAATTTCTTATTTATAATGGATTAATATGTTTTTAAAATATACGAAAACCTTAAAACTAGTCCCCGATTAATCTCCGTTTAATCTCCGATTTTCTTGGTAGGCGCTAGGCCCACCCTCACCGCCCGACTAGCGCCTAGCGATTTTTTAAACATGGGTTACGGTTATCTATTTAAATATCCAAACCGAACCGAACCGAATGGAACCAAAATTTATAAAATATCTGAATGATTATTATATTACCATATCCAAACTAATCGAAACCGAACGGTTAGCCGAATGCCAGGCCTAGGAAATATTATATCGGAAAGTTCCATGACTGATGTTGAATGTTTTTAAAAGATGTTGAGACAAGGAGTTTATGGGAGAATCTCCAGCATTGCAACACTTCCACTCATATATCATGCAATCATCGCCGATTTTTGCAAACAGAAAATCATTCCAAACATTTTGCAAACATATTAATCTTCAATGTAAAAACAACCAATCAAATCCTAAAAATAAAATATCTATGCATGTTTTCCTTAAGAAAAAAAACATTTTATAAACATTAATACAGTTTATTAAGCCAATTTACTAGTTGGTATTTTTAAAATGGTTTTAGCTTTTTTGTCAACAACATGTGCTATGAATTTGGATAGTAATATAACAAAAACACTAGCACAAACCATTATACCAAAAATCTTGTCAATCCATATTTATAGTAGATCATTTTGATGCATGTAAATGAAAAATGTCTCACCACGAAAAAAACGAAGACTAGTCATTTTCTGAAGTGAATACCAAAACAATTGAAAAATACAAGAGATAGACTAATAAATTGACAAGACGAAGGAGAAGAAATATATTTTCACATGAGTCTGACCAATATCGATTCTCCCATAAGCCTTTCTTGGTCTTGCGTGACATCCCTTCTCATTATCCAATATTTATTTTATATAAAGTGATAATCGATAACAATGCATGATCATACATATAATTATACTCGTGATGTTCGATAAGGATTCATCCAATGCTCGTAACTGGCAAGATATCCATGCATGAATAAGCAAACAGTTAAAAACTTCTTTAAAATACAGTTTCGTCATCCATACATGATTACATTCTACATTACAATATTCATATGGTGATGTCCCGAAAATTGATTATATAAGTAACCATATTATCAATGTACTATTGATTCATGTGATATTGCAACTTTTTCTTTTTAGATTACTAGAAATTTTGAATAATGATGCATAAAATCTTTTTGGATAAGAGAATAGAATGTCTAAACTTTCTTTCTTTTTTTTAACATCGAAAGTCGAACTTGTGACTTTGAAGTTCACTCGCGTTTGAAAAGGTTGTATAATGTACCAACAATTGAAATCCTAATACATATTTAAGTGCTCTTCAAAACTATCTATTACTATATCCTACCGTTTTTTTTCCTTATTGTTAACCAGAAAGTTTCAGATTTTTGGCTCATAGTTTAGTAATTATGTCCGGGTCTAGCATTTGATGATACTTATAATGAATTTACAAACGTAAATCATCTCTTTTCCAAATATAATAGCACTTAAGACTCGACCTCATATCCAGTAGCACTGTTACAATACCCTTCTAGCCGTTGACAGCAATGTAAAATTGGGATATAGAATTGACTATTGAGAGTAGTGGAAGAAATCAAATAAAGAAGAGGGAAACAACAAAAAAAAGAGTGGAAATAGGAAGAGTCGTTATCGAAGAAATGGATCCAAGTTGGTACCATGCCTTAAATCTCTAAAGAATGCATCTGCCATTTCTATCGACACCACTCACCAAAATCCTACCCAAATTTATTTTTTCTTAATGGTTTTTAAACTATATATTGTTGACCTAATTATGATGTGCTTCAAAAAAAAGAAAAATCAATATTGAATGTTTGTAATTGACCACGAATATAAGAGGTTTTGGAATATAACATGTAAGCAGTAAACTACTACCGAATTACTGGTTTGAAAACCACTACTTTATTATAAGAAAATGATTATTGAAAAAAAAAAAGGGATGAATAGTGATTGAAGAACCGTACTGGTTATGTATGTGCAGGGAGAGGGGTCGCGAGTGCGTGGGTCGGGTACAGAGGATGAGTCAGTGAGTCAGGACCTGTTTCCCCCTTTGTAGGGACACTTACCATCCTTTAATGGGCCTCATCTTATCATAGGCCCATTAACATCATGTCAGTCTTTTTCTTGGGCCTCATCTTTGTTTTATGGTTCTTGCGATTTGATGGTGACTACAATTGGACGACCGCAAAACAACCCAACCTTATATGCTGTCTTTTGTGGACAAATCTTTTTTTGATATCTATTGTCTCAAAATAAATGATAGAAGTCCGATCAAAAGCATAAAACAATCTCTCATGATCAACCATTAAAAGAAATAAACTAGCAACAACCCATGTTCCACTTACTGATATACATACACATATAGTCAAAGATTTATGCAATAATTTGGACTTTATCAAAAAGATTTACAAATCATATAGACATATAGTCAGTTTTGATATATATCTTGGTTTTAAATTTTTTGTAGTTCTTTATTTCCCATAAACTTTCAGTTAAAAACCAAATGACGACGAATATATTGACTCATATCTTTTATAGATTAGCGTAGTTTGCTTTTTCACTTTTAATGTGAGACTTCTAAAATGAATCATTTTTACTCCTTTTTTTGGATCGAACCTCGATTTGGTTTTGGTTTGGTCATAACTTTCAACTTGAAAAATCACTTGAAAGTGAGTCGATTGATTTATATACTCCTCATATGTTACTTCATATCCCATATTTTTTTTATGTAAGATTCTTAACAAAATCAACTCATAATGATCTAGTAGTGTACACCCTCAATATTGAATTAATTCAATCATTCTACTTCGATTGAGGGTGTACACTAACTAGATCCTCGTATGTATGATATAAACTGCTAAATAAGGATTATAATGCAAAAAAAAATATCATAATCCGGAGTATATACATTTTGAATAAAATACAAAATTATCATATATCCAACTCCAGATTCGTGTGCATGTCTACGTATCCCCGGATGCGATCATGCTAGAAGAGTCAAGGCCCCTACACGATATGACAAAACGAGTAGGAGATACGTGACACCAAAATATACTAAAAAGCTGAAACTAATTTATATAAATGAAGTGAGAGATACATATCAACATTACACAAGAAAGAAAATGAATAAAATAATTTTAATGTAGGACTGAAAACCTAAAAAGAAAAAGAAACATCAAAAGGTTGCCAAAATAAAAAGAAACATGAAAAGAAAACCTGACCAGAAATTTCCATAAAGCCCAACCTATTTATTTTGCCTACACTCTGAGCCCCACTCATTAGTTGCTCAACTAATTTAATTACTTGTCATAATTGTTAATTTGGAACCTCTATATTTTTGTTTGAACTTTCACTTTTCAGGATATAATCTCTCTGGATCTCTTTAAAGAGAATCCCAATGACCATAGTTTGATTTAAGGAAGGGCAAGTTATAGGAATGGAATAAGAAATATTATAGAATCTTTATAAAACATACTTTAAAAAATATATAATGTTAAGAAAGAAAAGAAGGTTAATATTTAAGTGAACACTCTCACAGTCTCACTAAAGTATAATTGAATATATAAAAGCAGGAGAAAAAAAAATACAGTCAAAAAGAAAAAAAAAAAAAAAAAAAAGAGATAGCAATTTGAATTTAATACTTGGATTCCAAATCCAAGCTCATGGGTCTATTCTACTGTTCACAGTCACACACACACTCTCTCTATCTAAGCTTCTTTTGACTTAAGACCAAAATGAATAACCCCAAACCCCAAACACTCAAACATAAACCCAAAAAATCTCTCTCACAGAGAAAAATAAAACACACCATTTTAACCACAACACTTGTCTCTCTGCTAACGTACGCATCCTTGCCGGTTCTTGACTAATGGGCGCCTTCCGTCGCCGCCGCCGTCACTTTCTTTTAGCTTCACTCGCCGCATTTGCTCTCCTCCACCTCTTCTCCGCCTCCTTCGTAGTCTCCGCCGGTAAGAACCCAATAAAATGTGGTTTATTTTTCTTGCAACTCGAACTCGAAATTTTCTTGATTTCATACGAAATTTTGGTTCCAGTTATTACACAAGCTATCTTTTTTTAGTCCAATGGTTAAATATTTTTGATGTGTAAATGGCGAGCGAGTTAACTCAGTGGTGGTTAAATTTATTTACCAGATGGTAGATGGATTGGTCAGAGAACCGGGTCGGATTTACCGGGTGGGTTCGTGGAGAATAATAAGAGGTTTGGTGGTCCGGGTTCATCACCACCGACGTGTAGATCGAAGTGTGGGAAATGTCAGCCGTGTAAACCGGTTCACGTACCGATTCAACCCGGTTTAAGTATGCCATTGGAGTATTACCCTGAAGCTTGGCGGTGCAAGTGTGGCAGCAAGCTCTTCATGCCCTAAACTTTGATCAATGATTAAACAATTCACGGAAAAAAAAAGTGTTTTAATTCTTTTTGTTTTGTTTTTTGTTCCTCATTTCTTGTGCTTGTCTGATTAATTATTGTAATGAAATCTATATGTTAATATAAAAAAATTGGTCATGTGAAGAAATTGAGGACTTTGGGAAAAGGCAAATTTTTGAGGGGTGATAGTACCGAGAAAGAAAGAGAGTACTCATCATTTTTACCCTAATGACACTTGCTTCATTATAGAACCAAATGATATTACTTGCTTCATTATAGAACCAAATGATATTGCAGATGTCTAATTCAGGTAGTGTTTCTATCTTTTCTTTGTTATAACTTGTAAGAAAATAAAACTGTCATACACAAAACAAATCGTTTGTAATCGGTGAAATGAAATAACAATGGTTTTAGACGGGTACGTATAAATAGTGAAATATCATTATATAGTAATGACAAAAAACATTTAGCTAAATAGAATTTCTGTAAAATAATAGTAAAACGTTTTAAAAATTAGGTTTAACTAGATTAGTGACGTAGTGTTTTTTGAGTATTTTCTGACACCTCTATATATATATATATAAATTGTTTTTAAAACATCAGCATTGTAACAATATTTTGAATGGTAACTACTAATTAGCACAAATTTCGTTATTTAAATGTGAAAACCATATAGAAATAGACAACACGGTATACAATTGATGAACCAACTTTAACAATTTTTTAAAAACATATAAAATGAAAAGAGAAGGCTATGTTCAAATATCTTTTGTACTGTTGTGAATTAAATCCCTTGATTAAATTTTTTCTTCTTTTTTTCTGTCTTTTGAAACTACATTTGGTAAATTATTCGACAAAATCCGCCAGAAAACAATTGTGAGTGATGGATTTATTTTGTTTCCATTTTGTGTTATCAGTAAAATCAGTGATTTGCCCCTTATTTTCAAACAAATCTCTCTTAACAAATCAAATCCTAATTAAGTACTTTAATTTGTTTGTCTGGTTATGCATGTTTGTTTGGACCCATAGGTTTTTGTCGACAGCTATGTAGATTTCATTATTGCTCTTTGATGATAATTTATTAATTTTTGTAAGGTATCAATGTAAATCATGATTAATATTTATATCGTACTTGCACGTGTAAGTATGCAGCAGGACCATATTATAAAAAAAATGAAAACAAGTAATAAAATATTATTATAGAAAACGAATGTAAAAAGTAGTAAAAGCATTTATAGTTTGGTGTTTTTCCCATTTTCACTACAAAGCCGCATATGTACTCGTGTCGTACTGCATACTCTGTTCCTTACATATAAGTTTGCAATATCTGAATTAACTTCTCTCTTTTATTTTTATTTTTCCTTATGAGATGTACTAATTCATTCTACTTTTGATTTTAGTATTTGGAAAAGTATCGACTGGTCTCATATTTATAGCTTGATTTTACAATTTTCGTTTTAAAAGATTTAGAGGAAATAAAGAACCATTGACCTATTAAAGATACGCCAATAATTTGTAGATGCCTAAAAAGCGTAATAGTTACAACAATAATTGTATAAGTCGGAGAATGATGAGTTGTACTCTAGACTTAGAGATGTTATGATAATTATTAGAAGCTGGTTTTACGTATATGCGCAGATTATGAAACGTATTATTTTCGGGAACGAACGGACAAGACTTTATAGTCCTAGTCGGACAAGTCATGGTTATAAATTTGTGTAGATGACAATAAAGTTGGAGTATGATTTTGATTATGAGCTTTGAAAATTGGAAACACGTAACCATTTACTAACTTCTAACCACTGTCCTATTGCTCGTGTGGGCCATTGTACTCGACCCAAACGTTGACTAATAATAACAACTGCATGGTGTTCTATATCATAAGTCATAACGAACATATTTGTAAGATTTTACAATTTTCACTACTTCTTTTGTGGTTTTGATTTTATTTATAATCCTTTATTTTCTTAATTTTATATGATGTGACGTTCTACATGAAGATCATTGATAATCCATCGACGAACGAAATAACATCAGGGGACTTTTACAGAAATTCTTAGGTTCTTTCATACTGTGTTTTTCACATTAAGAAAAAAAAAACACATCACTCATTTACACTTTTACAGCACGTGTTTTTGTCAACTTTGACCAAAATTGTGTTATATGGCAAACAAGTCCAAAAGTTAATGCAAAGGTTGAAGTTAGAAAAATGAAGCAGTCTGAATTTTGTTCGGAAAAAACAAAATTGATTCCCTTTTGTGGGCTTAGGACCTTCTATTTTAACTAGTGTCTCTTATTAGGGTGAGACGAGAGCTTTTGTGGAAAAAAAAAGTGTTTCGTTTGTGAGTTTGTCCTGTTTGCGCAGCCGTAACATAAAATTAGATCTAATCGTCCTTGTTTTCTTTGTTTGTTCTTGAGAGTTCTTCCAAATTTCTTGGTTTTTCGCTGGAAGTTGGTTCTGTTCTAGGTGGTGTTGTAAGCTTGATTGTGTTGCAGTTCGAAGTGGTTGTTAGCTTGTTTGTGTTGCCGTTCGTTTTCGTTCTTGTTTTCTTGGTTCGGTGGTTTGAGTTTCTTCTGAGAAATCAAAGTATGTCTGCAGCTATGGATAAGGCCATGTTGGCAATGTCGTTGGAAGAAGAAGAGGAAGAAGAAATCCCCTTTGAGATGCCGGATCTGCCGGAGTACTCGTCGTGTGAGAGAAATGTCCTAAGTCTGGTAGGAAGACTTCTGAATCCTGAATGTCAAGTGATGAAGCATCTCATTAGAGACATGCCAAGAAAGTGGCAAAAGTTGGGAAAAGTTAGAGGAGTGGCGCTTACTAGTGAAAAATTTCAGTTTATCTTCAACTGTGAGTTTGATCTCCTAGATGTGCTCAATAAAGGTGCTCATACTTACAATGAGTGGTCGATTATGGTGGATAGGTGGTATGAGTATCCACCAGAAAATTACTTGATGTTCATGCCCATTTGGGTTCAGATTTGGAACATCCCAATCAACCACTACACCTTTCTGGCCATTTCTTCACTTGGAGAGTTAATCGGTCAGGTTACAGAGGTTGCCTTTGATCCGGATGTGCCTCAAGTTCTAGAGTTCGTCAGAGTGAAAGTTCTTTTCAATATTTCCAGACCTTTACGAAGATCCAAAGTGATAAACATGAAAGAAGGGACCACAGTGGTGCGTTTTGAATATGAAAGAGTACAAAAGAGGTGTTACGAATGTCAAAGGTTAACTCATGAAAGAGAAGCTTGTCCTTTTTTTCTAAAAAGAGGTCAAGATGCAGCAGCAGCTAGAAGAATGGGTAAACCTGTGGAGAAGATAAAGAAGCCTCCAGTCCTGAAAGAATCAGATCCTCTGTTTAGTGTCTTGAGAGAAGACCAAGTAGGTGTTGATGTTTCTACGGGTAGGCCGAGAATAGCAGCTGAAGTCCTAGAAGGTATGAGACAATACCTTATGATGGCTAATGGAGAAGACATTTCCATAAAGATGGCAAGAGTGAAGAAAACAGTGGGTGAAGCTGAAAAAGATCCTATTGCTAAAAAATCTGTTTTGAGACTTGAACCTCTTCCAATTTTGCATTTGGATGCTACTGTTGGAAAAGGAGTGGTATTTGGGTATGATAGTGAAGCGTCAATATCTGCTTCAACTGAGCTGAGTTTAGTCTCCAGGTCTTCTACTCCCCATTTGTCTCAAGACCGATCCTGGTTGGTGGAATCTAATTCTAATCTTCCCTTTGTGCAAGATTCTAATTTTCTTGCCTTGTCTCAGCCTTTTCAGAGTAATCCAACGGTTTTTAGGACCGGTTTCTCTGAGGCTGGTCCGTCCGGGTTTACCTCTAAAAAGGCTAAGGCTAGGAAACGTCCGACGAAGAGTGCAAGGAAACCCAAACCTTTCAAGCCTCCAACTGAGGGTGAGGTCTTAAAGTTAAAAAAGGGGAAGTCTGTAGGTTCTAATGACAAGAGGAAAGCAGCAGAAGAGGGAACAAGCACTGCAAAATTCTCAAAGCTTAATCCCAGAGAGGTGATCCCAAAGGAGGGATTGCCCAATGCCCAATGAGCATCATGAGCTGGAATTGCCAAGGCTTGGGACGGTCTCAAGACTTGGCTTTTCCTCGTCTTAGGGAATTGCGTAAAAAACATTTTCCTGAGATGTTGTTTTTGATGGAAACGATGCATGATAGGGATACATTGGTGGATGTTCAAGAGTGGCTGGGTTATAACAGAGTGTATACTGTGGAACCGATAGGAAAGTGTGGTGGTTTAGCGGTGTTTTGTAAGAGCAGCGTGCAAGTGGATGTAAAGTTTGCAGACAAGAATCTGGTGGATTTGCATGTTCAGTTTGGAGCGGTCTCCTTTTTTGTTTCTTTTGTATATGGAGACCCAGATTTTAAGAAAAGACAAATAGTGTGGGAAAGACTCAGCAGAATAGGCGTGGGAAGAAGAGAAAGTTGGTGTATGCTGAGGGATTTTAATGATATTCTTCACAATGGTGAAAAGCTTGGTGGACCTAGGCGGTGTGACTCTTACTTCAAGCCTTTCTCTGAGATGCTAAGATCGTGTAACATGGAGGAGTTACCTAGTCAAGGAAATAGTTTTACTTGGGCTGGAAAAAGATATGATTTGTGGATTCAGAGTAGGCTTGACAGAGTTTTTGGTAATAAAGAATGGTTTGTACAGTTTCCTGTTTCAAACCAAACTTTCTTGGACTTTAGAGGATCTGACCATAGGCATGTGTTGTTGAAGTTGCTTTCTTCGCAGGATACTTATAGAGGACAATTCAGATTTGACAAGAGGTTCCTTTACAAACCCAATGTTGAAGAAGCGGTGATTCGCGCATGGAGTACTGATTCCTCTAACTATATAGCTTCTGTGGCTGATAGGTTGAGGTTGTGTAGGAAGGCTTTAAGTGCTTGGAAAAAGTCAAACTGCACGAATGCTAATGATAAGATTCATCAGATGGAAATGGCCCTTGAGATCGAACAGTCTTCCTTTTTTCCGGCTTTGAATCATATTCATTTTCTGAAAAAGGAACTTTCCTTGGCTTATAGAGATGAGGAAGTTTTCTGGAAGAAGAAAAGTAGAGCTCAATGGATGAGATGTGGTGAAAGAAATACTCAGTTTTTCCACGCAACAGTCAAAGGGAACAGAGCAAAGAAGAGAATTGAAAAGCTAGTGGACATAAATGGTAATTTTCAGAAGTCGGAGGCTGCTAAAGGAGAGGTTGCTTGTGCTTACTTTCAGAATTTGTTCACTTCTTCTAATCCGGCCAGTTTCTCTAGTTGGTTTTTTGGGTTTCAACCTCGCGTCTCTGAAGCAATGAACAACTGTTTAGTGAAAGAGGTCTCTGATGAGGAAATTAAGGATGCTGTCTTTTCCATTAAACCGGCCAGCGCTCCTGGGGCTGATGGTATGTCCTCATTGTTTTTCCAACATTACTGGATTACGGTGGGTAAACAGGTTTGCATTGAGGTTAGACAGTTTTTTGAGACTGGAGTCTTTCCATCTGAGTGGAACTATACACATCTCTGCCTTTTACCAAAGATCTCTCATCCGACTGATATGGTTGACCTCAGACCTATTAGCTTGTGCTCGGTATTGTACAAGATTATCTCCAAAGTTTTGGTACAGAGGCTGCAACCGTTCTTACCTAATCTGGTTTCTGAATCGCAAACAGCCTTTGTTTCTGAAAGACTCATTTCTAATAATATTTTGGTAGCTCATGAATTGGTTCATGGTCTAAATGCTCATTCCTCTATATCTTCTGAGTTTATGGCGGTAAAGTCAGATATGTCAAAAGCGTACGACAGAGTTGAATGGAGTTATTTGAGATCTTTGCTGGCTGCTTTGGGATTCCATGAAAAATAGATTAACTGGGTAATGTTTTGTGTTTCTTCTGTGACATACTCAGTTTTAATAAATGACCAACCCTTTGGGATGGTGGTTCCCCAAAGAGGATTAAGACAAGGGGATCCTTTATCCCCTTTTCTTTTCGTCTTATGCACTGAAGGTCTATCTTATCTCCTGAATGTGGTGCAAAGAAATGGTCTTATCGATGGTATTCAGTTTAATGAAGGTGGACCTTCCATTACCCACCTCCTCTTTGCTGATGACAGCCTTTTTCTTTGTAAGGCTAATCAAGATCAGAGTTTAGTGCTTAAGAAGATACTTGAGGTTTATGGGGCTGCTACAGGTCAAACCATCAATCACACAAAGTCTTCCATTAGCTTTGGATCTAAAGTGAATGATAACCTCAAGCTTTGCATTCAGAACTCTTTAGGGATTCATAATGTTGGGGGAGCAGGGACCTACTTGGGTCTCCCGGAGTGTTTTAGTGGCTCAAAAGTGGAAATGTTAGATTATATCAAAGATCGTCTCAAGACAAAGCTTTCTGGGTGGTACTCTCGCTTTCTGTCCCAAGGAGGTAAAGAGATCTTGCTGAAATCGGTAGCCCTTGCCATGCCGGTGTTTGCTATGTCTTGCTTTAGATTACCAAAGACTACATGCTCAAATCTCTCGAGTGCAATGGCTGAGTTCTGGTGGAGCTCTCTTGAACATAATAGGAAAATTCATTGGTTAAGCTGGGAAAAGTTGTGCCTACCAAAAGATAAAGGTGGTTTGGGATTCAAGGACATTCAGCTTTTTAATCAAGCTTTATTGGCAAAACAGGCTTGGCGTCTCTTGCATTTTCCAGATTGTCTGTTCTCAAGAGTTATGAAAAACAGGTATTTTCCTGAAGTTCATTTTCTTGAGGCGTGTTTAGGTCAGAGACCTTCTTTTGGGTGGAGGAGCATTATTCATGGTAGGGACCTGCTTATCAAAGGGCTGCAGAAAAGAGTTGGAAATGGTGCTTCATTAACTGTATGGGTGGATAGATGGCTAGTTGATGAGGATGGCCTAAGAGCTCCTTGGATTAAAAATCTTTTTATTGATCCTGGACTAAGAGTTAAAGATCTCATTGATTTTGAAAGGAAAGATTGGGATATTGACATTTAGAGGATCTCTTTTTCTCTGATGGTGTTGCAAAAATTAGGAAAGTTAAACCGGTGGTTGACTCTGATGATTTTTGGGTCTGGAGATATAACAAAAGTGGTTTTCTGACGGTCAAGTCAGCTTATTGGCTAGCTATGGAAAATAACACAAATGAGGCTTTGCAACAGGCTAATTTTCTTCCTTCAACAAACCCTCTAAAGGAACAGGTATGGAAATTGAGTACTGATCCAAAGATTAAAGTTTTTCTTTGGAAGGTGTTAAGTGGTGCATTACCTGTGGCTGATAAATTGGCGACGAGAGGAATGAAGATCGATCCTAGATGCCAAACCTGTGGGTTTGAGGGTGAATCTATTGAACATGTTTTCTTCTCCTGCCCTTTATCCAGGCAGATTTGGGCCCTTTCAGATTACCCGGCACCTGAAAATGGTATGTCTTCTGGATTGGTTTTCTCCATTATTCAACACTTCCTCATTAATAGAGACAACTTGAGATGGCCTGCTGCTCTTAGGAAGAGTTTTCCCTGGATAATTTGGAGAATCTGGAAAAATAGGAATCTTTTGTTTTTTGAAGGAAAGATTTTTTCTGCTTTGGAGTCTGTGGAAAAGATTAAAAATGATGTTGAGGAGTGGTCTTTGGCTCAGGAGGTAGATATTGAAAGGGGTACTGTAATGACAAGTGCTGATGTTGGAAGACCTAATGCCCAGATTATGGCAGTACCTCGCTGGACGCCTCCACCCATTGGTTGGGTAAAATGCAATGTTGGTATGGCGTGGTCAAAAAGGAACTTTTTGGTTGGATGTGCGTGGGTTCTTAGGGATGATAAGGGATTTGTTTTGTTACACAGTAGGAGAGCCTTTACAAACATCAGTTCTAAGGATGAGGCTAAAAGGTTAAGTGTGGTTTGGGCAATGGAAAGTATGATAAGCCATAGAGTGAACCATGTTTTCTTTGCTCTGGAGGATGCTGAATTAGTTGGTGCTGTTCTTAGGCCAAACGCGTGGCCATCTTTCAGATATCAATCTCTTGAAATGTTTTCCTTGCTTAGGTTAATTCAAGATTGGAGACTTGAGTTAGAAGAATCGTTAGCCAATAGAGGAGCCTCTCTCATTGCCAAAAGTGTCATTAGAGACTGTCGGTTACAGTCGTATGTTGCGGTTGGTCATCCGACTTGGTTATCTTCTGTGTTTTATGATGAGAGAGTTTAGTCCTCTGTTTGTGCTTTTTGTGCAGTGCTCTGCGTCCTTCTCAATGTTGGAATTTTTGGTAAAGGCCTGTTTCTATAAAGGTGCTTAGTTTAGAATTTTGTTTGAGGAGATTTCCCTTTTGTTGTACCCGTCGGGGTTGTATGATACTTTGGTTTCCTCTATTAATATAAATATGACAACAGATGACAAAAAAAAAAAGAAAAATGAAGCAAAGAGATAAAATAAAAGAAGAGCTTTCAAGCCAGCGACGTATCATTTTTTTTAATAAATTATATTGATACCGTATTTGAGCTTATAAACGTTAGGTCGTTCAAAAGTGACTAAGCTTAAAAATTATTTGTGAAGTGGCTAACATTTTCTTAAACATAGATTTTAAGCGCTTAATGTGTGATTGGTAATTTACGGACCTAATTAATTGTGAACCTTATTCGATACTTAGTTCTTCAAACAAACAAAAAAACGAATGCATTTTAACGTGAAGAAAAGGCAAATAATTACTGTGTTTATACGAAACTGTAAATAATGATATTTTTTTGGCCCAATCGTTGCCTAGGGAGTCGAGCTTTCTCTCTCGCGTGCAGACGACTGTTTAGATCTAGATCTGTCTGTCCTGTTCTTTGAGCTTCATCGCTGGCCGCCGGCTTGCCTTTCGAGAAACAGTGGTGAGGCGGATTCCATCTCCGTCAATGGGTGTGGTGTCTTCTCCGGCGATGTAGCGGTTCCTCTGGTTTGGCGGTGGAGATCTCTGTGCGCTAGGCCTCGGTTAAGGACGCTGGTGGCTGTATCGGAGATCCCCAAGGCTCAGCCGGCAAGCTTGACGGAGCAGCTACGGCGGAAGTCGTTGGGGGAGCGGTGGGTTATATTGTTGCGTTTGGTAGTTAACGACTAATCCCGGCAAGATTGGTTGGCTACCGCGGATCTCGGGTCTAGAGGGTCTTAGTGAGCCGTTAAGCCTCTTGATCCGCCGTGGTGGTGTCTACTAAACCGGATTGATGGGATTTCGTCTCGGAGGAATTCGGAGCTTCCGGTGGTGGTTTGGGAGGTTAGATCCCAGTTTGTTGGTTGCTTGGCATGTGACCAGACAACGTGGAGCCGGTCGTCGGGGAGTTGCGCATACCGGGAAGAGTGTGGTGGGTTTGGTGCGTCGGCGGCGTGAATTCGTCGGAGGGAACCGGATTCTCCCACCGTGTTTTTCATGTCTCCGATGCTGCCACAAAGCTGTCCTCTTTGAATCCCCCGGAGATTGTGCCGCTGACTCTTTCGCCTCCGGTCGTCAGCAAGATCCGAGTCTCGAACCGTCGCCGGCGTTAGGTTTCCGTTTTCCTTGTTTTTGTAACTGTGGTTTCGTTTGTAGGCCCAAAAGCCCAAGCCCGTTATGGGATTTATTAATATAATTTTAGTTTTTAAAAAAAAAAAAAAAAAAAAAAAAAAAAAAAAAAAAACTGTAAATAATGTCAAAGGAGATTTACAGAGATTTAATAATCAAAAGAGAAAAAAAAAAAGCAATAATCAAAAGAGATTTACAGAGATGAGACTGATGTGATGGGTTTGGTTGGGTTGGTGGTGGACTGTACAGACATAGCTTCCACTTTTCCTATAAATTATTTTCACTCTCTCTTTTTGTTTTGAGAATAACTTTGTTTGTCTATTCGCCGAGGAAAATCTAGTATATTGTTTATACTAAAAATGTTTTAGTTACCAAGTGTGGTTAATTAGTTTAACTGGTAAAGATTCTATGCAAATTTTAGAGATCGCCGGTCCGAGTGAAATTTGGGACGAAACTAATATTACATGTTGTGGTTTCGGGTCTGAGTGGATTAACCTCCTGAAATTCAAAAAAATAAAAATGCTTTTTGGTTCCATTATTAATTAGTAAGTTAATGTCCATGTTTAGAATTCTGGTAGGTGCTAGTCTTGTATTCGGGTTGAATCTTGCTCCTAGTAAAAAAGTCGGAAACTAATCAAAGATTATCGGAGACTAATTTAATATCATTGTCTGAATGGTGATGATATAAAAATTTGGATTCGATTACTCACTAAACTAACTCTTACAGTATACTTTTTCACTCTTAAATTTAAAAACAAAGTCAACACCTAACCACTTAGAAACAAAAAAAATTCTTCAATTGTTTTAAACTAATAAAATCCAAAACTGAACCACAAATCATAAAAAGAGGAAAAAAAAAATGACCCGCTGCATTCAAATATCCGCCAAGTCCCTTTCTCCAATTAAGGCTTAGTGTGTAAATTAGTTGTTGACTACTTTTGTGTTTCTCTTTTCTTACGAACTACATACTAAAATATTTTTAGCCAAATTTTAGCGCCGGCAAACTCAATAGTTTCTGATTAAAAACACTAAACCAGATATAAAACAACCAAGAAGAATAAAAAATATAACCACTACGAGATACACCAATTTTGATTGATATATAGACTTCAAACCACACAAAATTTGGACTTTTTTTTATTACCTACGTACACAGACTAAAAAACTTGATCAACAACCACACAAAAGCAATTGTTGTCCTCTGAAATTCTAACATACAGTTTATGATCCAGATGAATGCTTAATATGAGACAAAAGACTTCTGCATATATTCATAGCCTTAAAATAGATCCCATAACTTGCACCTACAATCGTGGTATATCTATAATTTATTGTTATATCTATAAAAAAAAAATCACGGTAATTTTGATCTCATATTAAAATGATAGCAGTTTTTGTTGACAATTTTGTTTTAGTGATTCTTCGTGGTCAAACGAGCCAATATCTAGCAACTAAACAACAAAGCCAATATGGAAATATGAAAGCACTAAAAAGAATATAAACGAGAAGCATTTAGTGTAGTGTTTTTAATTTGCTTTAGGAATCATGTAAAAGTTATTAATGGTAATAATAAACGAAGGATTAGTAAATGTGGTCACTTTATAAAAAGAACAGAAAATGAGAGGTGCATTGTCAAATCTATCGCATCAAACGATACTTTTTCATATAGTTTTAGATAAACATCAGAGAACAGTCCTTGAGTAGGTTCATAGACACCGTCCTACACTTGGAAACTTCAATTAATTCTTCTCTACCCCACTTTTATTATTAATTTATCAATTTCTTCATGCACTCAAATGTATTCTTTGTAAGTTGAAACTTTTCTCTCATTATTTGTACAAGAACCCAATGGGCTTTAGTCTCTAATATTATAGATTCGACCCTCTCGTTCTACAATTGTTAGAGATGGTTACACTTACTTGGTTTACACATATATAGTCGCTCATAGTTTCCATTGATGCCTTGTTTTCTCTTGTATACTTGTTATTGAGAACCAAAGAATAAAAAATCAATTGGTTGCTAACAAGTGTAACATGTCATTAGCATGGATGGTAATTTAATAATGATGTTATATATAGAATATTTAAACTGAATCAGTATTAATCTCGTCGAAGAATTTTCCCGGTTTACGAATAACCAAGATATCTATAAATAGTACAATAAACTTTATTCCCATACAGTGTGGTCCCTTGTCTATTACCATGCAAAATTTGAGTTTACGACAAATAACACAAAGTTAAAAAAAAACCTCCATGCGTGAACGACACACCACAGTCATATAAAGAAGCACTAAGTTACTACGTCATAATCTAATTGGTTCAGTCTAGTGAATAAAAACGACGGAACAGTAGTCACTCTCTTAGTTAAGTTTCCTGAGCAAACAAATCAAAACCTCTTTCTCTCTTCTTCTTCTTCTTCTTCTTCTTCTTCTTCTTCTTCTTCTTCTTCTTCTTTAGTGGTTTCTTTGTTTCGTGATTTTAATAACAATGGCCAAATTTGACATTAAAAGTGGTGGTATCGATCTCTATCCGGAGATGAAAGAGAGTTCAGAGCTTCGCTGGACTTTCATCAGAAAAGTTTATGTCATCTTGATGCTCCTTTCTGCCTTTTATCTCGGAGTAACCGCCGTTGTTTCTTTCGTCGATCTCATCACCAATCCCGACCACCCCCTCGACTTCTTTTTCGTCTTCGTCGTGCTTCATATCCTTCGTTAAGTCTCCTTTCACATATTTCGTTTTTTAAAAAAAAAAATTCAGTTGATCCTTCGATTTCTTGCTTAGTTAGGGTTTATAGCTATGCTAATTGGGTTAACTATTCTCTACATTTATCCAATTTTTCGGCATCATCGTTGCTTATTTAGGGTTTTTGAGTGACTTTATTTGTGGGAATGCGATTCACCAAAAAAGCTCGAGATTCTATCGATATAAATCTATGAATCTACAACCAATTAAAGTGTAGTTTTCACTTTAGCTACACTTGTTTTGTTGATCTTGTACAATTTTAATTGTTTTGTTAATTCATCGCTTGAATGCTTATAGATTTGATGGTGTTTGTGGTGTTGTGGCACTCTTTGCTTTTCTTTGAGCTTTAAGTTCCAAAGAATCAGTTTCTTGAGTTAATTGGGAGTGAACATTAATTGTTAAGAACAATAAAAGTGGGTTGTTGTATTATTAATGTTATTGTCATGATTAAACATTGTTCACAGTGAAAGAACTAGCAGAAACTAGAAAGGCATGGGGAAACTAATTAAAGAGAATGCACGAGAAGATGAGACAGAGATCCGACTAGTCCAAGCTATAAGGACGTGTCTCAAAACCTATCTATGATTTGTTCTTGAATTTTCTAGCGTTTGATTTGTATGTAATTGTTGAAGAATCTATGGTATTAATCGTTCTCTTTTAAGAAGATTCTGAATGAAGTCTCTGTATTTTGTGGTTATGTTTAATGACTTCAAATTCTGTCAAAACTGGTTTGAAGTTCTGCGCTTTTATTATTTTATCAATTTCTTCATATGTAATAAAATGGTATAAGTTCATAATTCTTTGTAAGTTGTAATTTTTCTCTCATTATTTGTATAAAAACCTAATGGGCTTTTAGCTAATTGTACGTTGGAGTCGCCCATAGTTTCAATGAATTTCAATAGGCACCAAATTATAGATTTGGTCTTCCCGTTCTATTGTTGTTTGAGATGTTCGTTGGTTGGGTTACACATAGTCGCTCATTATAGTTTTCATTGATGCCTTGTTTGCAATTAGCAGCCAATGATTTTTTATTCTTTGTTTCTCAATAAGAGTCCATGTTCTTTCATTAGTAAGGAGTGAAATTTCGTCATCCACCATTTCTTCATATTTTGATATCTACAGTTGCAACTTCTTAGATTGTTTGGTAGGCTTTACATACCCTCCATCTTGGGTCATAGACTCATAGTAACCCATATATATGTTTATTTTTCAAAAGCTAGATAGTAGTTTAATAAATTTCTAGCCCTGTAACTAGATAGTAGTTGATACTCGTTCTGGTCTCATGAGTACTATACTTCTATATACATATATATATATATATATATATATATATGTATCTATAGTATGTTGATATAATCTTTATTTTCAGGTTCACAATGTTTATCTGTTTTCTCAACTAACTCCATTTCCAAAATTAATCGACTTATCTTTATACAATGTATCTTCTTCTTCTTTTTTCTTTTTTTAATACAATGTATCTTCTTAAAATATACTAACATGACAAATGACACAATTTTTTGGCCTTTTATCAGTGAGATTCTAACTTTTTTTTACACCATTTCGATATCCTACAAACTCTTATTTCTTGACTTTTGGGTTAAGTATAGACTTGCCTTGATCCACATGTACAAGCTATTTAAAAAACCAAACCTTTTGAGATTAAACAAAGCCTTAGTTTAGTAATTAATAACCAAAACCATAAGATTGGTTAACGTTTTTTTGCTAAATGAATCTAACGTATGTAAAGAAGAAACTCTACCAATTCATATATTAAAAGGAATAACAGATTATGAATTGTTTCACTACTATTATATGTCTCTTTTTAAGTTAAATTTCGATTATACAGTGATCTTTAATTTCTAAAACAATTAAAATCATACATTAATTACACTTATATATATCTTTAAAAAGAAAAATTGTCATAGTATATATACGCAATTAGTTGATATTACCAAGTATAAAGTTAGGTAACAAGTGTAATGTCATTAGCATGGTTGGTACTGAATAATAATGATGTATAGAATTCACTGAATCGGTATTAATCTCGTCGAAAAGAATTAAAATATATAGCATTACAATTTACATATTTATATCTATAAAGAAACTTTATTTCGTATAGCATAGTCTCCTTTCCATTTCCATGCAAAAATCTTGAGTCACGACAAATAAATAAGACAAAAATAACCCGTTACACCACAGTCATAAAGCAGCGCCAGGTAGGCTACGTGTCTTAATTCCAT
The DNA here is from genome assembly GCF_000004255.2 of Arabidopsis lyrata subsp. lyrata. NCBI lineage: Eukaryota > Viridiplantae > Streptophyta > Magnoliopsida > Brassicales > Brassicaceae > Arabidopsis > Arabidopsis lyrata. The sequence goes on along the minus strand of NW_003302549.1, from coordinate 13,704,389 downwards.
TGGTACGTCTCGAGAAGCAATATGACAGCGCAGTGACTTTAGCATAACCCGTAACTTACCTCTTGATTCTGGAAAAATGAACTTTCCCGGCAATGTTTTGGTTACACAGTCACAGTCAGAGTCACACACCCGCGAAAAAACGCCGTCCTTTGTATTCCACGTGGCGAAACATAATTGGGTAGTTAGATTAACCACAGTGACGGAACAGTAACACCAGCATTACCCTTTAATTTTCCAGTCACTTTCTTTCTAGTTTCCTGAGAAAATCAAAAACCTCTTTCTCTCTTCTTCTTCTTCAGAGCTTTGTTTCTTTGTGATGTCAACAAAAATGGCGAAATCTGACATTGAAACTGGTGGTGGTAACGAGCTTTATCCGGGAATGAAAGAGAGCTCGGAGCTTCGTTGGGCTTTCATAAGGAAAGTTTATAGCATTTTGTCTCTTCAGATGCTCCTCACCGTCGGAGTCTCCGCTCTTGTTTACTTCGTCCGTCCGATTCCTGAGTTCATCACAGAGACTCACCGTGGCCTCGCCGTCTTTTTCGTCATCCTCATTCTTCCTTTCCTCCGTTACGTCTCCTTTTTACATATTTCGTTTTTTTTTGGTTCTTTCTCTTGTTGATCTTTCGATTTCATGCTTATTTAGGGTTTGTGCTATGCTTGATTCATAATCGTCGCTTAGGGTTTTGAGTTACTTTATTTGTGCGATTCACCAAAAAAAAGCTTTGGATTTGATCGATATAGTGTTCACTTTAGCTACTCTTGTTTCGTTGTATCTTCTATAAAGCTATTGTTTTGTTAGAGTGATCTGGATTTTGATGTGATCTGGATTTGATGTGTTTGTAGTGTTGTGGCCTCTGTTGGCTTTTGAGAAGAAGCATCCCATAAACTGCATTGTCCTATCCATCTTCACGCTCTCCATTTCCTTCGCTGTTGGGATTTGCTGCTCTCTCTCCAAAGGTATGGATACAGAGAATCAGAGATATATCATACTTGGTCTACTTGTTGGAGTGATGACAAAAGACAGATTGTCTCTAATACATTTATAGTCTTGGATTTTTCATTGTGGATATAGTGTTTGCATCTAGATCTTTGTTTCAGATGCAGTCTTGGTAATGATCTGAAAAAGAAGATCAGGGCAAGAGATGTGATTCATGCTTTTTTGGTCAAGAAACTTATTTAAGCTAACTCTGTTTTCTATAACTAGAGTTACACTATTTTATTGCAAAAGAACAATGTGAATTTGATTGATGGTTAGATCTAATTTCCAAGTCTTGTGAAAACAGGGAGGATTGTTCTGGAGGCTGCAATTCTCACATCTGTGATGGTCTTTGGGTTGACAATCTACACCTTCTGGGCAGTGAAGAGAGGACATGATTTCTCCTTCCTTGGACCATTCCTCTTTGGTGCACTCCTCATTATCCTCGCCTTCACTCTTTTGCAGGTACTAACTAAACTAACTCTCAATCAATTCATAGTTTTGGGAGTATTGAGATATATATTATTACAAGGCTAAACAATGAAATGAATGCAGATATTTCACCCTCTCGGGAAGCTATCTTCGATGATATTCAGCGGAATAGCTTCGATCGTGTTCTGCGGATACATCATCTTTGACACAAACCAGCTTATCAAGAAACTCAACTACGACGAGTATATCCCTGCCGCGATTCGTCTATACCTCGACGTTATGAATCTCTTCCTCAACCTCCTCGGCATCATGAGCAACACTCAGTGACATGTAGTTCATCTTCTCTGATGACTGATGGTGTCGTTAATATTAGACAAAGATTTATCGAATATTAAGAACACATTAATATAGATATTGTGAGTGTTTATGGCTTGATAACCTTGTTAACACTACCAAAACATTCTTCTTAAGTGTTTGCATGTGACAAATGATTTATTTGTCTTCTTGTGAGTATAAAAATATGCTCAACTTCTATTTGCTTAATGGATATTTCAACAATAATGGGACAAAAAAGAAGCATATTTGATGTTCCCAATAAATAGAGAAATTGGACCCATCAATTTTAAAATATATATCTACTTCAACTTTTTTTTTTTTTATACAAAAAGACCACCAACAACAAAACAAAAAACTAAGAACATAGAAATTACAGATCACCACCCCCACTAAGTTTTGTTTACCCAAATCCTTCCCTCACCTTTGTGTTGAAATCTTGACTGGTAGGTCCATTTTGTCCTATACCCAACCCAAAAAACCATTACCTTAAAAAGAACCCCTAAAATTTAAAACTGATGACCACATAAGTTATAAAACTCACACTTAAACCAAGCAGCCATTGAACATATTTATTCACATCCTAAACTTCCTCTCAGCAGCAAGAACAAGAAGCCTTGACACACCTTGAGTCCACATTTCATACTCCCTTTGGCTTTTGACTTCGAATTCAACATCACCTCGCATAACCGTCTTCAAACCGAAGTATCTAAGATCATCTCCTCCCTCTAGCAAATGTCGTCCGGGCCAGGCCGGGACATTCTTGATTACATCAAGCACAATGTCTATAACAAAATTGGAAGATAGTAAAATAATTAATAAAAGAGTCTTCAAGTTCACATTCAAAAGAAACACAAAAAGTAAAAGATTGAAGGGATTTGATCCTATAGTTACTTTAGTAACATATACACTTTTGCTTTTTCATTTGTTTTTCCTTTTTCGTCTCAAATCCCCAAATCCAAAGCAGACCCACCGCAAAGTTTTGAATTCTCTTTACCAGGGTTCTCACATATAATTGACTCATTGACAGTAGATAGTGACAAAAAGTTAAAGCTTTCAATATCAAACTAATCAATCAAAAAATATCCTTTGTTTTAAAACCATTAGAAGAATCATCTTCAATGTCTTGGAAGGAATTAGAGAAATCTCCTACCATTCTAATCAGGTTTTACGGAGAGTGATGTTAATTATACTTATATATGTAATAAGAGTAAATGATCACTTACTCTTTTTCTTCTTGGTGAAGGTTCCTCCAACATGCCTGCTCTTCATCTTCAACATAACCTATAAATACAAGAAATCAAAACAAAATTAGTGATTCTCTAAGAGATGCTTAAGCAAAGACAAAAGTGGATCCCATGATTTCAGTATCATCATCATTTTCATAACAGTGCTTTTTTATTTTAGCTTTAGTATTGTTTCTGCTTTCTCTTCTTTTCCTGCCGTTTGAAATATCTCTTTTCTCATCTTTTTGTGTGTTTCATATAACAAAGTTAACATCCATGTGAAGTAACTAAAGATTCCCACTGATTCACAAATAATTTGGCTCTCTCTTTAATCTTTTTCATCAGATCAACGATCATTTCTAAAGTGAACCGAAACTCGAGGCACCATAGTAAAAAGAATCTTTACCTGATTCATCTTGTTGATGTAAACAGATACTATCTTCCAGTGGAGATCACCTGCAAAAGTCACACAACATCATTAGACAAAAGATTCAAGAACTAAAATGTTAACTTTCAAAACATAAGATTGAATTTTTGTTACCTTTGCGAGTGCGTTTGAGTAATTCGCAACCTCTAGCGAGCCATTCTCTGCTACAAGTTCCCAAGAAATTCTCCTGTTGTACAAGTTCACCACTGTGACTACTGCTTGAACTTCCATTGCTACCATTAACATTATTGCTGCTTCCTCCAGTGGAAGTGAGTCCTTTATCCATTGGAATCACTGATGCAATGTTCCACACTTCCTTCATTGCCCTTGCCTTCAATGTTTGCACTCCTCTTAAAGCTACACACCAAAAATACAATCAAATTACCCAAATTAACTTTGATTCCTACATAAAGTTTCAATTTTGAGCCAATCCCTAAATCAATTCTATCATTTTCTTCATCAAAATCAGAACTTTAGCAATCCCCATTACACCTAAAATCAAATGATTCTATTTCTCCATCAAGTTCCAACTTTTGAGTCAATCAATTGCATAAAAATCAAAACTTTATTAAAACTAAACAAACCTGTTGCTGCTCCGGCGGTGAGAGTCATGATATCTCCGGCAGAACGAACATTGACGGCGGAGCTAACAACAGAGGCCAAATACTCTCTCTCAGCTCCCATAACTTCAGCAGCCTCCACACACTGAGCAGCCACAAGGGTCGCAGCGGAAGCAACCGCCATGTCAGTTTTAGCCATCTGCTCATCCTTGCCGCAACTAGAAGACGCAGCAGTAGCTGCTGCAATGGCAGCAACAGCTGCAGCAACGCCGGCTACAGAGACAGCAGCGTGAATCTGAGCATTATGAGCCCGAGTCTCCTCTTTCTTCTTCTCTCTCCGATCCTTAAGCCACCGTCCCACCGTCTTGGACTGTGTAGCTGTGGCTGTTATAGGTCCCGGAGTTGTCGCCGTTGTACGGAACTGAGAATTTATATTGTTCAGTGAATTGTTGTTTGCTCTACAAAATTGCTGCATTTCAAGATTAAAGATTTGAACTTTAAAATCAGTGATTCGCCAGAAATGGATAAACAAAAGAGTGAAGCAAAATCTAAAAAAGGAAAAATCTTTGGAAGAAGAGTGATGAACAAGAAAAAGACAGAACCAAATCAAGTAAAGGAGATTGCTTTAGACCAAAGTGTCACTAAATACTTATTTAATTCAGTGAAAAAAACAATTTGTTAATATGGGTTTAAGGAATAATTTCTGAATAAATAATCAAATTTTTAAATTGATTTGAAATGATGAATAATCATCGGAAACAGTAGTGGAAGAAAGACATGATCTCTGTGTATGGTTGGATAAAGAGAAAGCTTATAATGAAGATTCTTTTTTTATTTTCACTGTCCCTCATTGTACCCAAACTTGTCAGTGACGCAGTAAAATTAGAAACATTTACATAGAGAGTAACAACAAAACTCAAAAACCCAGATACATGCTTTAGTAAGAAATTAAACACAGATTTTGTCAAGAAATTGAACCTTAATGTCGTCGGATTCGGGAGGAGACACAGGAGGACTGTCGGTCAAAGAACCGTTAAGTGGACCACTACTGTGAGATAGCCGACCAGATGTTCTTGGTGATACTTCTTGCTGCAAACAAATTATTAAAGAAGATGAGACAAAAGTAGAATCAAGAAGAGAGATGATGACAAATCCATAAACTTGTTATTATGTTTTTAGGGACCCAGAAAGCGAGTGTGTAGATAAAAATCATAACTTTTTTTTTCGATTAATAACTATAATTATTGCGCGTGAATTTTTCCTTCATTAATCACACTAATAAAGAGAGATTCATGAACATAATTTGCTAAAAAATGAAACTTTATTTGGCAAATTCCGATGAACATAAAGAGAGAACAAAAAAAATAAAAAATTAAGAATCTGAAGACAACAAAATAAAATTTGTCAACATGCTTTGTTTTGTCCGGAAATGCTCTGTTTTTATTTGAAAAAGACTTACAGAGTGAGACAAGATACGATCCATGACCATTTGAGAAGTTTCAGAACAAGCAAAGGAGAAAGGGTTTCCGGTGACAAGTCCGGTGTCTTCTGTGTCGCCGTCGCCGTTTACGGCGGAGATGGGTTGTTCTTCTTCTTCGGTTTTGGAGAGGAGAATCTGAGGGTTGGGTGGTGTTAGAGCCTTGGAGACTTCGAGAGCAGAGACGCTCCATGACCGAGCTAGGAACTCCATCGGTTCGAGTGGTGTCTCCGGTGGACGGTAAACCGGGTCGGGTCTCCATGTCGGAACCATGGGTTTTTCCATTTTCAGAGAGAGAGAGAGATATAAAGAGAGAGTGTATTTGGGAGAGTTTTGATGGAAGTGAAAGGTTGTCAATGGAGATGCGATTTATAGAGTGACAAGTGACAACGAAGCTGTTTCTTTTTATCACTCTCTCTGCTTTTTCATCTCTTCCGTTTTCTCTTGCTTTTTCCCCTACTCTCTCTCTCTCTCTCAAAGAAAATTAGCTAAAATTTTGTGAACAGAAAAATAAAATAAAATTAGCTCGTTTATTTTTTTGTAAATTATCCAAATATACGGATTTTTTTTTCTGAAATGGGCCATCACTACGTTTTAATCGAGTAATTTTTTTAAAAAATATATATACATATACGATTCTTGTAAGGACCATATTCCAAAAAGAATTTGAGAAATTTTCAAAAGTTATTATTGCAACGATTTATATAAAAGAGAATATCACTTATAAAGATAAATTTTGTTTGTAAAGTTAAATGTTATTTTTTTTTCTTTGGCAACTTGTTGCATTTTATTTGAAATACAGGATATAAATAGAAATTATTTTAACTATTAACCAAAAAAAAAAGGAAATGAATAGAAATATGATTAGATATTTAGATATTTTTCGTCTTTCCCTACCAAAAAAAAAGATATTTTTCGTCTTTTAAAACAAAAATGTTGATTTTACACCACCAAAAAGTTACTTACATGGTAATTCGAATCTCATCTTTTAGATAAAAGTAAGAAATAGAGTTTGGAACTAATTGTTCATAGAGCTCAACAATTTATAAATGGAAGAATAAATTATGACCTAGTATACTTGCAAACCATTTCTGCATTGTTTTGAAAACTTTGCCACGTTTCATTTGAAGAACTGTTGATGTTTCTTGAAATCGAACGGAGAACAGTTCTCTACTGTTTGAGTTTATATAATCGAATGATATAAAAAATAATTGGCCTGGGTTGGAATGACAACGATAATTCATATATAATAAATTTATTACCTGAAATATATGGGGACAAATGAAAGAGACTTATAAATAGAAATGCAAAAATTTAATTGAATTTGATAAGTGTGTTTGAGGTTTTTTTGTTAGTATAGAGGACATAAATGAGAGAAGAGACCTCTCACCATCTCGTATCTTTCATGAGTAAACCTACGAAAAGCATGGAAGAGAAAGCCTCTCGTCGATCTTGACCTTGATCTATCAACTAACTACTTGGAGTATATTAAATATTCGATGGATTGAAATTTTCTATGACTTTGATTTGGTATTTAGCTTGTTGCATTATACATGGTTCGTCACTCGTTATAGTTCTCTTTTATGTAGGAACAAAAGTTCATCTCTCTGTACTAATCAAAACTGTTACAAGCACAAACATGGACAATTTTTTTAGTCAAAACTCAAACCAATCTCAAAATCTGTAGAAAACCGGATATTTTGTCATATAAGGGTATACAATATCACTACAAGAAATATTGCGGAAGACGTCGCTTTATTAAGGTCGGTTTATCAAGTGACGTGAATAGTTAAATTTGGAAGCAGATTAGTGTCATTTGTATAACCGACGGTAGTATTAAAGTTCTCATTAATTAACAAAATAAGTGACCTGAAAAATAAAAGGAATCTGTTTTGTGACCTTTGTTGATCACAAAATAAAAATAAAAATAAAAGTTCTCATTAATGATCAAGAGAGAAACCACAAAGATTATAACGGTGAACTCGTTCCCTAGTCTTTTTTTTTTCTTTTTCTTGGTATGAATGTTAACTTTTAGAGTAATTACATTGCATACCCTAAGACTGAAAAATAATTAAGTCAAAGGAGAAGGAGTGGTTTCGTAAATAAATGGTGTTTTGGTTTAATGACGAAATGACCAAATTACCTCTACAATCTTCATCCTTCATGTTCTTGAGATGGCCGGAGATGGAGAGATCTCTTGTTCATTGTTTTATGGCCGTCGTGGTAACGCTTTATTCTCTCGGTCGTGGTTGCCTATTCCAGCGAACTTAGGTAAGACTTTCGATTTTTGCATGCAGGAATTAGAATTCTCCGATTAATTTGTTTATTTATCAATTTTGAATTTGTCTGTCTCTTCAGGGGGATTTTGATTATTATCCATGGATTGAATGAACACAGGTGAAAAAAGCAATCATTTTTTTTATTTTTCTTGACTCTGTTTTTCGATGAATCCCTAAATGAATTTGTGAATTGTTATTAAATTGCAGTGGAAGAGATTCTCAATTCGTTAAGCAGTTAAACTCGAGTAATTTGGGTGTATACGCAATGGACTGGATTGGTATGAAGACGAAATATTGTTCTTTTCATTATTCATATTGGATCGATTGCTGAAGCTTCGGGATGGTGGCGAGACGAATATCGGAGAAAGAGCAGTGGATGGTGGTGATGTGCCATTTTTTCTATTTTGGAGGATATTTTCGTCCGAAAGTTTATGGTGTGTCAGTTTCTCTCTCTTGTTTTGCAAAGAAAAAAAACTTGTGTATGCCACACCTAATTATTTCTCAAATAATTAGCATGCAACTAATTGACTCTAACTTTTATACCTTTTTCGATTTGAGATAGATTTTTACTGAGATAAACAAGTAGCGGAAAAAAAAAAATTAAAAGACACAAGCAAAATAAACAAACAATAAAAGACTAAAACACATAACGGAAAGCATAAGCGAAACAAACGAAGAAAAAACAGCATTTCCAAACCGAGTCTTCTATTCAATCAAATTTGAATCACATGTTCTTAGTTTAGGGACAAATTTTTATCATAATTAACATCGAGTTAAGAAATTACTTAGTATCATACATCAAATTGAGAAAATTATTTTTAAAAATAATCATCATTATAATGTCGTATATGGTTATAGATAATATTTTTAGGTCCAAAATTTGATGGAATCAAATTAATCTCAAATGAAACTAGGCAATTTACTGAATATCGTATTTCTTTGTTTGAAGTCGATCGATGTTGAGTTACATTTAATTAAGTATAGTATCAAAATCATTCCCAAATTTTATCAGGAAAAATGAAGTAGATTTCATTTTATGTCAATGGCCCTGTTGGGGGAGTGAAGCTGCGACTGTGACACGAACAAAGGCATACATCATGTTGATAAGAAAAAAGTAGTTTTATTAGTGTAGATCTAACTTACACTCAAAAACTAGCTAAAAACTGGAAGTTTGCTATATATTTATATATTGCCCCACAAATTATCAAAATCTCGATGTGGAATATATATTCTAACATCGCTAGAGATAGAAATCACCGTCGCTAGCTCCGGAGAAGATGTCGTTGATATTTCTAGCGACTGATACTTTGCCTTCATCCAAAACTAAAACCAGTCGTTACGACTAAAATTAAAAGGGATGAGGCTTTCTCTTTTTTTTTTTTTTTGGTCGTTGTTGCAGTGATTCGGTGCCAAACACGACCACTATCAGTGCCAATCTCAGCAAGATGTCGCCCAATCTCAGCCACATTTTGTGATAACGTTTGTAAATCAGAGAACCTACAGAGATTGGATGAAACTTTTCAAGCGATTCCATGTTAGCAAATTTCGTCTCTAATACTAGTTAGAGGCTTAGAGCACTGATTCTTACTCTTCCATAATATACCAAGATGAAAATACTGTATGAGCATCTTACTAACACGAAATTAATCTAATAAGGTTTGAGAATGTAATTTATCTTGTATATATACACAATGTTTAGATAAACAACATGAACAAATTCTTTGTGTATTAATAAAATCAAAATCGTTATATACATTTTTCTAAAATTAACCTTACATATTTAGTAAAGTATATACCTTTATATGCCAAAAAAAAAAAAAAAACCTTTATATTTTGGACTTGGGAGTAATATAGCTAACCTCAGATTTTTAAGACGATATATGTGTCTTTATATGGTCAAAACATCAAATATTATGTAGTTATATATACCCGATAGAGAAACTCGTAATTCTAAAATTACAAATATACGTATATTAATTACCCAAACAGAAACCGTTGGAATTACAAAAAAATTAAGAGTAAATTAAGTTGGAATTGAAGTTCTTCTAATTGAGTACACAAGTAAAAAAAAAAGAAAGAAAAAGATATGCGTAAAGAAAAGCTAAAACGGTACGTCGTGTTGGACCGGAACTACACTGCACTGCAACTAATTTGTACGTTAGATTAGATTCTCAAATATGTGATCTTCTTCTTCTCTACTTGCATGCACAGACACTGTATGTGTCCGTACATTCAGTTTCACAATATTCCTGTTAAATGCTCGCGTATTCAACTATGATCACTTTACATAGTTTTTCCAAATAGTGGTGTATATGTGAAATTGTGAATTATAAGTGGTGATGTTTAACAGTAAATATATGGTGGTACAATTTTGGATTATAAGCGGTATATGAGATTTTTTTTTTTTTTGTGGGTTTAGGTTAGAGTACTCTTAGAGCTTGAGTTCTGTCAATTTCATTTAAGGATCTCCACCATTATATTTGAGTTTCGACGTGAAACTTCTTTTGTTTTTTTTGGGTTTTTCATTTTAGATGTAAAACTTTTCTACAGTAATTAAAACAATAAAACACATCTTGACAACATAATAATAAAAAATAAAGAAATACATAAAATGATTTCATAAATAATGAGCCATAAAACTCTTCAAATGAATGATCATCGCCTCAGGAGAATATGGTCCCCAATCTTGATATGTAACAGACACACTACTCGATCAGCAGTTAGTAGCAGGACTGTTCTCATCTCATGCGTTTGTGATTGTGGTTGTGATGTTCCCTGATTTCAACTATATATTTAGTACTATCTTTTTTCTTTATTTCAGATATATGCTTCTATATTAAGGTTTATCATCATATAACCACTCATTGCCTATTTTCTAATATAATTGAGATATTTTTAGATTTTGTTTTGATTAGTTTAACACTAATGACCCTCTATCTCTCTCCTAAACCTTATTAAAAAAAGTGGTTCCGAGGAATCCATGGGAAATGTAGCTGAAGCTCATGATTTCTAATGGTCCCTCGTAATGACCACTACCAATTTCACTAATGCTTTCCCTTCCTTTATCTATTAAGTATTTTCACATTATCAGAAAAAAATTCCACATAATCAGCTTATCCTTTTCTTTTCTTTTTTTGAACTCGTAATAATCAGCTTATCTAAATCAGAATTTCAAAAGAAACATATTTATAACATAAAGAAAAAAGTTAGAATCAATTATGGATTTGCCATTTTTTAGGATGGCATTTGTGAATTTTGCCCTTTTTTGAATAGTTTATAGATTTTGCCCTTTTTCAGGCTACGGAAACATGCGTTTTATTCTTTATGTTTGGGTTTAGTCGGTTGTGGTTGTTCTTAGGGTTTAGTATTTTGTATAAACTACGTATTTTTACCAAAAAAAAAATCCAAAATACGTACATTTTTAAGTGTTAGAAAATGGCATATCCATAAGATTTTAGTAAAAATGGCAATTTCAAAAGATTTCTATAAAAAATGGCAAAATCAACAATAATCCCAAAAAGTTAAGTGTTGTGGTTTAATTATATTTTTTCCTGTGTTCAAAAAATCGCTAGGCGCTAGTCGGGCGGTGAGGGTGCGCCTAGCGCCTAGCAATAAAATCGGATATTATATAGGGATTAGTTTTAGGGCTATTTAATGTTTTAAAAACATATTAATCCATTATAATTAAGAAATTTATATAATATTGTTTTTAAAATTGCATTAAACACATGAAAACAAGATTTTAATTTCAAATTTATGATTTTTATACAAATTACGAACATAAGTAAGACGTTTTGAATTTAAGATTTAAAAAAAAAAAAAAAAAAATTGGGCTAGGCGCCGTCTAGGCGGACGAAAAATCGGAGATCCGATTTTTCTCACCGATTTGGACAAAATCGCCGCGGTTCCCCTCCGATCAGCGCCTAGGCGGCCGATTTTTAGAACAAAGATTTTTTCTACTCACTTAGTCTACAATAATATGTATGTATATATATATATATACACACTTCGCAATGATGTCTCCGTGACACATATATAGAACGTTTGATATGAATTTAATAGATGTGACATTAAATACAAGAGACCCATTGGGCATATATATATAAAAGAATGATAGAGAAATTAATTTTATTTGTGGTTATGCGGATGGGTGGATGTGTTGGGACTCCACAATAATCTCTATCTTCATCATTAAAGTTTGACACTATTCCTAATTTCCTACATATTTTATTCCAAGCCCGATTTTAATCGTTTTGACTATTCCCTTATGTGTTCATGGAGAACATCTATATCCATTTTAATTTTGTATGTATCATGATGATTTATTATAACACATATATGATTAGCTTTCCAATTTTTCTTATTTGTTTTCAATGATTTTTTAGGCATATAGTAGTCTACAAACCTGGTATATATATAAAACATTAATCAAAATGAATTGAATTCACAGTCTTGTCGAATCTACGAGCCACATGGCTCCTCATACTCATAGCCTCATACGGAATATCGATAAACTGATAAATCTATCTACTTCAGAATTTGATGACCATTTTACCAAACTCGGTAAATATTGAATTCTACAATAAGCAGTCAACACTTTATAAAACAGAAAGAGACTTAACCATACACATCACATAAACAACCACATATCAACTACTCTATTGTCTTTCTCTTACAATCTAATCTCATTCTTTACGATTTAAGGTTCACCAAACGACTCCACATATGTAAACCCAATAACCACGGGCATCTTTTTTTGTGGTACATCTATATATTTACTTCCAATGGTCAATTTATGAATGATCATGTAAAAAAAATGTATTTTGTTCAATAAGAAATAATAGAATTACATATTTTGCAGTAATTAACATAGGATAGTTCATTTTTAATTATTTTATAAACATAATATAAACCTGGTTTTTTTTTATCATTTACATCTAACTTTATTTTTTTTGGGGCAACCATTTACATCTAACTTAACTTAAAAATAATAGTGTGAAATTCATGATACGGCAATAATGACGTTCAACGCCACTGAAGAAAAGAAAGGAAAAGGCCAAGACCAAGAGATATTCCCTCTTTGGTCTTCACCAACACAAACGCATTGTACAATAGGGCCAACGGAAAATAAAATGAAATTAAACAACCGGCTGCATATTCTTTTGAGTTAAGCAGGTAAGAGAATTTTTTTTTAATTGTTTTAAAAATGACATCAGTATCTTGTTACATATGCAGGTCGTTTTAAAATGACATCAGTATCTTGTTACATATGCAGGTCCGTACACTACTAAATATTTGGAGGTCTAAACCAAAGTAAATAAATAGGGCATTTCGATATTTTAATAATTTTAAACACAAACGGATTTAAACTTAGAAAATCCAAGTCATTATGAACCGCTCGCTAAACTCATGTAAAAGATTGAACTAGCGGTTTAACAAACTTTAATCTTTAAGTTTATATAGAAATATTATGATTCGAGCATCAAAGTTGAAATTCAATGATAAAAATGATTGGAATATTTGATTAAAAACAAGAAGATACTTTACAACTACCCCTTCTTCTTGTTGTCCATTGTATATTCGTTGGGTAACCATATGTCAAATTTGATTTTGATATTTTGTGATTAAAAAATGTCTACATTGATCACCCTTACACCTAAATATTTATACTGAATTTTACGCAAATAAACAGCTACTATTGCTGCGTTTTCTTGTACATCCTTGACGGAACTGAGAAATTAGGCTGATTAAATAAACAAAATAGCCACATAAGTAATATGAATTAATGACTTGGGAGTTACGTAATGTTCAAAATAAATATAAAACACTAAGGGGGGTGTATTGGAACAAGAATTTGAAAACATTTGGTGGAATTTGCATATTTTAGGTTTTTGAGAGATTTTAGTTAGTTGTTAGGATATTTGGGTTGATTTGTTAGATTTTTTATTGGTGGTTTTTGGAGATTTAAAGAGGTGATTTGCTATAATCAAGGATTTATAATTAAAATTTGGGGTGATTGTAGTAGCAGAACCAAAATCTAACAGAGGATACTATGAAACTAGATAATATCGATATCGAGAGTAAAGCTTTAAACATTGCTTATGCCACGAACAAGCTTTCTACACAACAACGACTCTGTGCAAAACAACTTCCTCTAACCAACTATTATTTGCTTAGATATATTGATTCATAGATTAATTTAACACAACAACGATAAAAGGAGAGAAAGAGATATGAGAACAGAAGTCAAATAAGAAGCCATGGAAAACAAAACTCAGATTTATTATAGTTAGCCAAATTTAACTTTTTTTTTTTTTTGGTAAAAGGTTAAGTTAGCCAAATTTAACTTGTTTATAATTAAGGTCATCGATTGAGAATTGCTAATGCATCAATACATATATTTTTTATAATCTATACTAGACTACTAGTATAATCGCAGCACTTTTTGTGACGGGTGGGTAAAAAAGTTTTCGGGTATATCGGATATCCGACCCATTTAAAAAATTCCTTCACAAAAAATTTGTTGGGTCGGATTATATTTAACTCAACTCATACACCGGATATTCCATATTTAATAATTTAGATTTTTAGAAGATTTGATTAAGATTTATAATTATGATTCTCCTATCATCTTTGTTTGATTTGTTTTTAACTGTTTTGAATCATCATATAATACATAAAGTAAAAAAAAAATCAATTTTTTTCTACATATACTGTGATTCGAAATTTTAAAAACGGACATATATTATCCAATTGACGAAAATGTGTGTTCAACGTTCTACATCGATTAAAATATTTAGACAATGATTCAGAATCATATTATAAATAAGAACATTAATAAAATAAATGGGTTTTTTGGCGGGATGGGTTTGGCGGGACGGGTTTTTGAATCAACAATAATAAAAAGATTAAAATATCATTAATCCGCCGCTTCAATACGGATTTAATCCTTTTTTTTTTAATACAAATCACATGACGGGTTAAGAAATTACGGAACGGGTTATATTTCGGAAATGATTTATATGGCGGACGAATTTGAATCAATATTTATATACCGCTTTAATACGGGTTAAATCCTCAGTTTATTAATAATTATCTCGTGGACTCGTGGTATACCGTTACTTAATAACAATTGTAAACTATAATATAAATAAATATGTTATAAGGAGATACAATTTACAAAATATTTTTATACTAACTTTAAAATTAAATCATCCCGCGGTGTACCGCGGGTTAAAATCTAGTTTAACATACTGAAACAGAATGTGAACCTTATTTTCTTTGAGTGATGAAAAAAAAAAAAAGACGAGAGACGGACCATCGTGGAATATCTTTTTTTTTTTAATGAAATCCTTCCAAATAACATCTATGGAGATGTGATTTTTTTATGTCTATTTTTCAACTAAAAAAGTTATCCAAAGTCTCTCAAAATCACTGTTGAGTATTTCTTCTAAAAGTTTTTGTTAAGTTTGAATAACAGTGGATTTGATATAATTTTTATAAATCCTTGATTGAATAACAAGTGATTGTGAATTCTTTTGGATGATTTTACATAAATGTCAAGTTCAATAACATGAGATTTAGAAAGGTATTTATAAAACACAAGTTGAATAACACATGATTTTATGAAAAAAACCAATTTTTTAAAAAATCCTTGTTTCAATATACCCCCTAAGAAACAAGTTCAACTTAAAAGGATGTGACCGTATTATTCCAAATATCAGAAATTTGCATTAATGTTGAACACTTGAACCTAGTGATACTATCTAGGTCTGGACAAATAAACCGAACCGAATGTACCGAACCGAAACTGAAGCAAAAAAATCCAACCAAACCGAACTAAAAATTTGAAAATAACCGAATGGATACTAAATTCTATAACCGAAAGAACCGTAATCAAATTGGTACCGAACCGAAATATTTTGGATAACCAAAAATATCCGAAATACAATTATATTTTCAAAAATATTTATTTATAGACCAAATAATCAAAATACTTGAAAAATATATAAAAATATTAAAAGTATTCGAAATAACCGAAAAATATCTAAAAATATCCAAAAATAACCAAAATATCCGAAAATATTCAAAATAAAATAACCGAATGGATACTAAATTTTAAAACCGAAAAAACCAGAACCGAACCGAAACCGAACTGAAATTTCAAAATATCCGAATGGATACTAAATTTTAGAACATAAAGAACCGAAACCAAATGGATACGAACTGATAACCGATTGGATAACCAAACGCCTAGGACTAATAGTATTAGTGTATTTGAACACTCATTTTCCTGATTTTTGTGATGTTTTCCAAAATAGTGATTTGTTGAGACGAGAAAGGTTAGACATATATGGTAAACTTGCATGGCACTGTAAATTGTAAAAGTTAGTGTAACATATCTTGCAGGTTGTGTCACTTTCATTTTTGGGGTTTAGACTTTAGACAGAAGTAGTAGTAATGAAAAAGATATTCTACTTGATAATGAAGTTATTTGTTGGGCTGAATAATATGGCCCATGTAGATTAATTGGGCTAAGAAAAACCTAAAATTAAATTGTCGCCGCCGGAAGAAACCTAATTTCTCAGATGAGTTTCTTTGAGTTTGTGTATGTATTTATATGGTTTCGTTTCCTGCTAAGTTCGTAGGATCTTGCTCTTTTTTCATGTCTGTATGTTATAATTGGTTATTTTAGGGATAGGTATGTGACTATTTTCGTGTCTGTATATGATAAAATTGGTGATTTTTAGGGTTTTTGTGTAAGAGATTTGTGATGTGTGGAAGGGGTTACTATGGTGATGATACAAGTGTATGTGGACTAGAGTTTCAGATCTGGGATTCTTCTCCCAGAAGTTGAAGATTAACCCTTGGCTGTCTGAGTATTAATCACCCTTTTGGCCTTTCACACAAAAATCTCCTCTTTTGTTTGATTTGAAGATAAATTTCTCTGTTTTGATTGACTTGTAAGCTGATGATGATAAAAGACAATTATCTTAGCGGATTTCAGTGAGGTTCTTGAATCAATGATCTGAATTTGTTACACACACTGAAGCTTCTTTGTTCTTTTACCAATGTTTTGGTTTTTGTTTTGTTTGATTATTGTTGTGTTTGATGATGATGCAATGATGAGAGAAAAGCACGAAGAGTGTGAGAAGAGCAGTGGTTATACCGTGAGCTCTCCTATTTAAACGACTTCTCCTTCCACTGAGCATATTGAAACAAATTTTCCCCTATTGAAGAAATATTTTTTAAGTGTTTTTAGGTTTTTGTATTGGCGTCCATTACCAATTCTGAAGGATAAACACAATTCCTTCAGGTATAATGGCTTGTGACGCTATATTTGTTGTGGTATATCCTGATCATCTTGCTTTTTTCAATGCCTTTTGATCCTGGAAATGCCTCGCACATTATAAAATCTCTCCCAAGGTGTTACATTTGTTCTTTCGTAAACATGTGTAACTTGATGATATAGTTTTTGGGGTAGAAGTGTTATCTCGGCGGGCAAGGGGCAGTTGGTGGCATCAGCTTCTCTAGTATACCAGTTAACAGTTTTCCTGCTTTTGAATTCTTGCACTAGCTTCCATTGATAGATAATGGTTACATTTTGGTGCTGCAACTCTTGTGGTAGCTAGTACAAGAGTTCAAAAGTAGTGAAGATGTTATTTGGATACCATATAGTGGACCAAAGAGGCTGCGATTAATTGGTCGAAGGTGTTCCAGTTTGTTTGAGTCTCACTCATTTTTGGTTTTGTTCTTCTTGTTCCCCTGTTTCTCATGAATATTATGCAGTCGACAAAAATAAAAATAAACTTAAAATCATTTACGTATTTCTATCATAAATCAGTGACTGAATAGTTTAAAATATAGAAATCTATCGTATTTGTTTTTGAGAAGAAAAGATGAACAAAAAGAGTAAAACAGAGAAAAAGTAAAGTAGTACAATGCCCAACTAAAAACCTGTCAAGTAATGTATTTGTACACGAAATTTGGATACAAAACCAAAAGAGATCAAATGTAGAGTAGCCTCCATGGTGCTAAAGAGACACAAAGCATAAATGTTATCCACCACAATGATGATCCTCTTAGATTCAATCCTGCTCAAATTAAAACAAACCTCAACATTATAGAGAACCTATCTTGATTAAGATAAACGCAGACATTTTAATGAGTCAAACCTTGATTCTTGCTGCTATCAGGCAGAGCAGGTGGAGAAGACGATGATGTGTTTGACAAAGGTATCCCAAGATTCAAACAGTCCATTCCAAGTGCACCTACCAAACACAAACAATCCCAATTTTAAGTATTGGTTTTTCTTCAATTGACAATCAATAAACAATTGTTCTTCTTACATTGCTTCAAGCAAGGGAATGTGGTTATGTTCATGAGATTGCTGTAACCTTCATGGCAATTGCAGCTGTATTGAAATGCTGTTGTACTGTTGCAAAACCCTCCTCCACAATCCATCCATTGACAAGCTATGTAAGTAACACACATCGAGGAAAATGAGATTAAAGACCAGATGTGTCTTAAGGTCTCATGCTCGAGTTTCATGCTGAAGAAGAGGATAATATTAACATGCTCTGATCTTCGACAAGAGGGAAATACATGCCTAAGGCCGGATACCTATTGATAAAAACATAAAAAGAATGAGATTAAAGATTATTACCGTCGAATAATGAAGTAATGTTGTCTTTAGGAGGCGTTTTGGGTTGTGCTGGAGATGCTGCTTCACCACATGTTAGGTCAAAGGTACCTAAAAAGATGCAATGTATACTTTGTTATGTTCTCTATATGATCAAACAAATCTAAACCAGTGATCAAGAGAGAGATCAAGAGAAGGATATTACAGTTAGGGGTGATGCAAGGGAGAAACTTGAGGTGCTGATCAAACTGCTTCCAACCATCGTCACACTCACATTCATACATAAAAGTTGTGTTCAAAGATGATTTGCATTTCCCTTTCCCACATTCCACTTCCTTACATATATTATCTGTTTTTTTTTTGTTTCCACAATAATTGCATCAACCAACTCTAAATAAGTCATACCATATACAAAATTCGAAATTTGAGAAGGACCCTTTAAAGAAGATCACTTTTACTCAAAACCCAACTCATAAAGATACTTTAATTCTGTCACACACAAAAAAAGTTACATCTCTAGTTCAAATTCTGGCGGGAGTTAAACCCTAATCTCGACAGAATCAAGTTAATCTAGTCAAGTTTTGTTCTATTTAAATAATATTCAAAGTCTTTAGATTATCCTTGTTTGTTTTTTCTTTTTTTTTTTTGGTTAATGAGATTATACTTTTGTTTCAAAGAAGTTAAATACATCAACGAGAGGAATTTAACTTTAATTAATAAGGAATCAAGATTTGGATTAAATGGTTAATTCCACCAATATCAAATATGAGAAAAACAATTCAGGAAAAAGTGAGGAAGAGGAAGAGACATACCATACATAGGAGCGAAAAGTGGAGAGAGGAAATCGCAAGTAGCTGTCTTCTGGTAGATCAGAAGCAAAGCTGCAACAAGACAGAGTGTGTTCCTAAGACAAGCCATGTTTCTGTGTCTTCTTCTCCCTTACTTTGAAGAACACAAAAAAAAAAACGAATCTGAAATAACAAAAAAGAAAGAAAACGAAAGATCTTTCTTAGGACTTTGTTATATAGTTGAGGATTTGGTGAGTGTGTAAGGTGGACACGGATGTCAATAGTGGCGTGGACTGACCGACTTGGCTTCAGATTTTCTTGAGTTAGTTATTAGTTGATCGCTGAGATCCAATTAATGCGTTTAAATTTCATTTGTTTGCTTTTTAAGGGTCAACATATTCAATAAATTAGTCTTGAAAATACACTGCTTATATAATATTGGAGCAAAATAACAAGAGAAGAAAAATAATCCTTCATATCATAATTTTATTCCTAAAACAGACATTGATATTAAAGTTCTTCTATCATAGAGTATAACATTACTATTGTGTTTATTACAAACAAAACAAGTTTTATGGATGAATCAGACAAAGCTTATGATGTATTATGATCAATAAATTAGGCCTTAAAGTAATAATTCAAATCTTTTTTTTTGTTCTAAAAATACCATTGATATAAAGTTTTGTCACATAACATGGTTATTGAATTGAAAATTCATTCTATGATTACGATTAATAAAATTTTATTGTTTATGTATAACAGAATTCTACATAATTTATATATATATATATATATATATATATATATAAATTCTACATAAGAAAATAGGGAAATCTTATAACTAGAATTCTAGGATAAAAATCTTAAAACTCAATATACTAAATAAAATCAATAGCTTAATCATTGATAGAAATATAACTCTATTTTAACATAATACTCCCTCTGTTTTCGAATAGTTGTCGTTTTAACTATATGCACAAAAATTAAGAAACTATTAATGTTGTTAGTTTTTCAATATAAAAATATCATTAATTATCTACTTAAACATAATTTAACCAATAGTAAATCAAGTTGCATAATAAAAATAAATATAAAAAATAAAAAAGTAATAAATTTTGCATCGAAAACTGAAAACGACAACTAATTAAAAACAAAAAAAATTTCTCTAAAACTACAACGGAGGGAGTATGTTCTTACTTCCATGTGAATATGTGATACTTTAAAAACTAGAAACAAAGTGTTGAAACTTTAAACAACAAGCTAACAAAAATTAAAAGTATAGTGTAGTTTTATAGTTATAAAGTTTTTTTTTTTTTAATTGTATCGAATCCCATATTTATTTTCTAGAAATATATATACCTAAAGAAGTTGCATTAAAAAAAAAAAAAGGTGCATTTTTAGGCATTTTTAAATAGTTATCCCGTAAAGTAGCATGTCAAACATGCCCATCGGCCCATCGAACATTTTTATAGTGCACCGTCCATTTGATCCGATAGAATGGCAAAAAAGTCAAGTCATCGGCCCATTGAACACGTTTATGCAATAAATATCACAACTTCGATACTCCCTCCGTTTTCGAATAGTTGTCGTTTTAACTATATGCACACAAATTAAAAAATTATTAATGTTGTTAGTTTTTTAATATAAAAATATTATTAATTATCTACCTAAACATAATTTAACCAATAGTAAATCAAGTTGCATAATAAAAATAAATATAAAAAATAAAAAAGTAATAAATTTTGTATCGAAAACTGAAAACGACAACTAATTAAAAACAAAAAAATTTCTCTAAAACGACAACTATTCGAAAACGGAGGGAGTAGTGTTTATGCAACACGACTCAATCGCCATTCTTTATATGAATAGTTATTAGTTAGTTGCTGCAAAAAAAAGTTATTAGTTAGTTATGTAATTTTTTTTTTGTCAAAGTTTAGTTAGTTTTATAATGCAAAAAGCAACTTATCATTATCATTTTCCAGGATTTTGCAAATTTTGTTTGTCATCTGAAATATATAACGATAAACTAAAAAAAGATTTCACTGAAATTGGTTTACTAAATCAAGCTTGACTTTACACTTTCTCCAACCTCCTAGATTGAACCACAAAACTGAACTTAGAAAGTTGATCTAGGTTAACTTTCATTCTACTCATGCCTAGCTATTGCTATTTTCCTATTCATGTCTACTATAATGTTTCCCTCTACTGCTATATTTGATATCTCCAAAACGAAAACAGAAATTGGTATTGTTGACTTTGGTAATGGGCCTTATAGCTATTACGGCCTTGGGCTTCATCTCTTAACGGTTAATGGAGTATATGTATTAATGGAGTATATGTATTTGATACATCGATGTCTTTGCCAACTTGTAGATTTGAGTATATGTATTTGATACATCGATGTCTTTGCCAACTTGTAGATTTGGATAAAACCCTAAACCAATTTGTTTATAAAAAAAAAGGATAGAAGTTATACCATAAGAATATCTGACCGAAAGTCGTGTCAACTTGTTTAACTAGGCCTGGTACAATTCAAGTACTTGTAACTCGTCTTGGTCCGTACAAGTAATTGAAATTTCGGTTTGATACTCGACTCGTTTGAGCAAGTACTTGCCCGTCCAAAATCTTGTTACTTGCAAGTAACTTGATCCGGCTTGTTACTTGCAAGGTAACTCGACTTGGCTTGTTACTTGAAGTCTTGAACTAAATGATTTAATTTAAATAAAAAAACAATCTCATACATATTACAAAACATTCAGAATTCTAAACATCATAAAATCTTCCTTTTTGATAATTTTGTTTGATAGAGGGGATCATAGAATCACAACACATTCAAAGTTCCAAAAGATAAGCATTTTAAAACAAATTAGTTCAAATTGAAATCATGTCTCTGTCTTCCTTCTTGAGTTCTTGTCTTCTTGATTCTCTTTTTTTTTTCCATATAAATAAAACCATTGTTTATTTTTTATTTTTCCGATTGTTTATTTTTTTGTTGTTTCTTTGTTATTGGGTTTTTTTAAGTAGTTGGGTTATTTGGGTTTAATGGACTTTATAAGTTGTAACTAATGTTGGCCCTTATAGTTTTAGACTAGTTTATAACATTGTGTTTTATAGTTTTAGTAATTGGGTTTAAATGTTTAATGGTCTTTATAGTTTAAATATGTCTTGTAATACAAAACGGAGTGAGTAACGGGGCAAGAATCAAAACGAGGTGAGTAACGAGCCAAGTATCAATAATTTTTTTGATACTTGATACTTGACCCTTACTTGCAAGTAATAGAATTTACCTACTTGTTATTCGACTTGATTATAGCAGGTATTTGAATTTTCAAGCCGAGTACGAGCCGAGTAGCGGGTACCGAGTACTTGTGCCCAGGCCTATGTTTAACTAAAATCCCTTTACATTTTCTGATCTATATTTTTTTTTTATCTGTTATAATAGCAGGTATATATAAACTAATTTTCATAATATATGTGGTAATAACTTTACAATTTTATTCAGTCACAAAATAAAGAAGAGTTAATTTGAAGTTAAAGGAAAAAAGTCCTTGCAAATGCCCTAATAACACGCAAAAGAGAGCAAAAAAAAAGTCTTTTATAAAAAAGAAAATAATTTTATTTTATGTTATTTCGACCATTTAAACGGTACGAGCGAGTGAACTATCATTATTTGATTAGTCCATTAGTTGTCGTATTTTTTTTTTTTTTTTTTTTTGATATACCCGATCGGCTGATCCGGTTAGTCTCGACAGGAACGCACCGGAGTGCTACATAGTGGACTCACTACCACCCCGAAGGATGGGCTACCACACTGTCTGATAAGAGTGGAATGCTGTCCGACTAATGCCCGGGGTAGCTAAATCGCCTGTTACCAGACTACCAGGTAAACTGTCTGGGCCGAAGTCCAAGCCCAGATTTCTCAACAAAGTATTGATAACAGCGAGAAAAAAAAAGATCGAACCCGGGTTCGGGGATTTCACTCTCAACTCCGGACTCGCCCTACCACTCGCCCACCACCTTGCGGGCTAGTTGTCGTATTCTCTAGCATTCTACCTCTAGTTTACTTCCTCGAGAAAGTGTCATATCATACGTTAAGTATAAATCGGCAAATTCTTGGCCAAAAGAATATACCAAATAGAATAAAATATTGAGATCTAAATTGTACGACATATAAGACTCTTATTCCAAGGATGATTAGAAGAAATCAGAATGAAAATGAATCGGCAAACGGCGCCGTATTTGTTGCCGGCCGCCGGGAATAAATAAGAAAACAAATGGCAACAAAGTAACAAACATCAAAGTAATGGTTTGGATAGATCGATGAAACCATAATGGAGGAAGCTAGTCAACGTATAGTAACATGCCATGTGATTGCCAGCTTCATACACAGACACCGACATGTATTATCATGCTACTGTTCATATGAATATTAATATATTAGTCTAACTAAGGAGTTTTATGGTTTACTATTAATGCACGTTAAGGAGTGGTGACAAATCCCCATGTATATAGTTGGAACAAAGTTCCAATTCATGCACTAACCACTAGTTAATCGTCAATGACAGTGCGAGGGGCAGCAATCTTCTATGATGATTGGCTTTGTGATTCAACAACTTATATCTATGTTTGTTTTGTGCAATTGGATTTATATAGTTCTTTAGCATCTCAAGACATTCTTATCTTATTTAAGTTTGATATGATTCACAGGTTATAAACTACTAGTTTATACTTCTGATTAAAAAACCTAAATAGATATGTTTTCTGGTGCTTTCTACTTTTATAGCCTATGGATCAGTTACGGAAAATAAAAAATCTGTATGGATTTAAAACCTAATCACCTAGAAAAAGAAAAGATTTAACATTGAGTTTGTAAATGAAATATTATATATTTGGTGAGTTAAAACATATTCCGCAGATGTTTTGTTTTGTTGCAAGGACCAATTGACCATTTCACTAGCTAAAAACCAAAAGGCTAGTTGAAAATAATAATTTTCAGTGTGCTTAAAACAAAAATGCAACTTTTTTTTTTGTTTCATTTGTAAATTCCCCTATATGACAATGGCATGTCAGTACCTAATGAGATTAGTTCACTTCTCCGGCTAGGCCATCGCCTATACATACCATATTTATTTCCAACACTTATTTCCTTTGATAATCCAATATAAATATTTAACTCAAAAATAAAAACAGAATTTCATCCATACGATCTTGATCCGTAAGCAATTCATTTGATCCGCTTATTTATACAAAACTTTTGTATACTAATATAATGTAAAACTATTTAATTCATTGTTTTTGGTTTAAGATATAATTTCTACAAGGTATGAATGAGACATTGTATTGGTTGAGCTAACACCACAAAAACCTAATTCATTACATATGGACCATTTCTGATTGTTATAACTTGATTTCAACTAATTCATATTTATTTTGGTAGCTAAATTTCCTATATAATAATAAGCACATTTAAGAAAATTTGTCTAGAAGCATCTATTATTGTCTTCAAAAGCTAAACAATTGAATTTAGACCTATCACATATGCATCATATCTAATTATCATTTATGGATTTATGGGAAACAAATAATCAAAAAATGAATTGGTATAGGGTCTAATTAGTATCAAAACGTGTCCTACATTTTTAGGGGGTCCTCCGACCAAGAAAATAAATACTTTGGAATGATTCTTTAATGCAATCAAGACATAAAAGATAAGTATACCAATTTTATTATTAAGCGTCACTTACTGAAATTAGACTAGTTTCTTAAAAATTCAGATATATGATAACAATTCCTATAAGATTTCTATTTCTGCATAGAAGAAAAAAAAACATGAAAAGGTTATATACTTATATATCCATCGTATTTATATGCCCGCGATTGACTAATGCCTGATTCACATGCAGGAGCAGGACAATTGTAATCCAAAACTAGCTAAATTTTCGGTTAACCAGCTCTGATTACTAATTTTATTTAATACATTATTGGATTATATACTTCTTGATGGATAAAATGTGATGTATATATCTCTTGAATAGTTTCATTCATTCGACTGACCATGGTCGTGGTTATTGGGTTCACATATGTGGCCACAAACTAAACTACTAACATCATTTTCTCATACATTTCAGTGTGGGCCAATAAAACCAACCGTGTTTTTATTATCCGAAATGTTGACATAAGATATAATCTATTATATGGTAATGGTAACATATGTCTCATTCTCATGCTAAAATCCATGAACGCAGAACGTCCCTTATAAAAAATGCAAGTTATGATAATGATAAATATTTCTCACGGATTCTGCATGTTCTTTTACCCTTTTTTCACATGGCTCATCCATCACAAATCTCACTATCTAATGACTTCTTTACCCCTTTCTAAGTCCAAGTCCAAAACTCTAGGTGTCAATTTCTTTTGGATGAGCATTGAGCAGTAATGTATCAATATCTCATTATGTTACGTAGCTATCTAGCTAGGTTTATCACACACGCCATCCTACATAATTAAGTGTTGAAGAGAAAGTTAATTCCATCTTTCTCAACCAACTTAACTATCTTATTTAGATATCAATCACACACACAAGTTTAGTTTATGGTTAATTATTACGAGTAGCTGTGATTCGGAGCTACATTTGAATGCAAAAACACTTAAACGATATTAATGCACTTATAATCCAAAACTTTTACGTGAAACGTAAACCATATATAATTATATTAATCACAGTTAATCATCATGCATTTTGTTGTAAAACATATAAGATCTTTACAATATATTGTAATTAGTATGATTTCATTCTTTTATCTTTATCTTTAGATAATATGACTTTAAAAAAAAAAAAAAAAAAAAAAAAAAAAAAAAAAAAAAAAAAAAAAAAAAAAAAAATTTTGATTTTTAATTTGCAACAGTCACACATTCATATTAGGTAGTCAAGAAAGTAATACATAAAATGGAATGTAAAACTTATCTATTCTGCTTCGAACAATAGAACGGAAACATGGACTAATGCCACTTGATTGTGTAATAATATATCGTTGTACGAAAAAAAAAAATTGTTTAGTTAGTCTAAAAAAAATAAAAAAATAAAAAAAGTTTAATTAGTCTACTTATCTCTTATTTGAATAACTTTGAAGACCATCTCTAACGTATTTCCCTATTTTTAGCTCTATCTCTATAATAGAGGTGAATTTTCTCTATTTTTACTCCAATGTGTTTCTCTATTTTTTCCTCTAAAAAGCTTAACTCTATTTATAAGAAAAAAAATAGAGATTCTCTATATGATCCTCTATATATAGAGAAAAAAAATAGAAATCTCTATTTTAGAGGTGAGAATAGAAATGAGTTGAAGTATATTTGCCTTTAAAATAGAGTTTAGAAGCAAATATAGATGTGGGTCAGAGATGCTCGAAGGATGTATATAAGTTGCATACGAGTGTATTTTAGTATTTTGCGATATCCAACGAAGAAGGCAAGGAATCTAATCTAATCTGATCTAATCTTATTTATTGAGATTGTGTAGTTGGCCTTCGAGTGGATAAATCGTGGCCATGGAACTTCCGCTCTGCTTCTTCTTCTCTCTAATTATTAAGTCATCCTCCAAAACATATTTTACTAAACATGCAAGTTGCAATAAAAATATAAAAGTAAATATCTTCATAATTAATGAATGATAATCAACCTACTAAAATTTACATTGATTTATGTATAATGATTATGTTTTTTTGATATTTACATATAGAGAGTTAGAGACCAGAACTCAAAAAGAATTTTTGTTAACATAGAGACAAATTTAATAGAGTTTTTACATTCCAAAATAATTCCACTAAAATTCAACCAAAAAGGGGGGTACAAAAAAAGAAATTAAATGTTATTGAGTGATGGGTAGTTAAAGAACTTATGGTGTTAGGCTGTCCAAAAAGAGAAGCAGTTAAAGAGTTTGGAGTACAATGTCTTAAACAAGAAAATGTCTGTCCCATTATAACCTCTCGAAACCAAACACACACACACATTACAATCTCTTCTTCTCTGACATTACACAATGGTGGTGGTTTGAGCAAAAGCTTTTCAAAAGACAAATAATGGGGAAAACAAGCAAATGGATTCGAAGTTTGTTAACCGGAAAGAAAGAGAGAACAAAGGAACATATTATTCAAAGCGAGTGTGGATTCACTTCCTCCATTCCAGGCACTCCTAAAGAGAAACGTCGATGGAGTTTTCGACGTTCTTCAGCCACTGGACCACCACCAGCTTGTGCTATTACCTTAAAAGATTCACCGCCACCGCCACCACCACCTCCACCGCAACCACAACCATTAGTGGTCGCAATCGTGGACAATGAAGATGAACAAATCAAGAACGTTTCAGGCGAAGAGATTGAAGAATTTGCAGCAATAAAGATTCAAGCGTGCTATCGTTCTCATTTGGTAAATTTTTTTACAAAAATTGCAACGAATCATATATCTTTTTTTTCTGGCTTCAATTAGTGTAATTTTTTTTTCATAACATTTGTGGTAGGCGAGGAAAGCATTAAGAGCATTAAAAGGGTTAGTGAAATTACAAGCACTAGTGAGAGGTCATTTAGTAAGGAAACAAGCAACAGCTACACTTAGATGTATGCAAGCATTAATAACACTTCAAGCCAAAGCTCGAGAACAGAGGATTCGTATGATCGGAGGAGATTCAACAAATCCAAGAACATCGATTCACAAAACCCGAATCAATAACCTTTACCAAGTAATGGATCTACAAAACCCAGATCTCAAAATCCAAACTTGACAACATATCCTCAATTTGACCTAATTTTTAAAATCCTCTGTTTTTGCAGGAGAATGAAGAAAACATCAAGATTGTGGAAATGGACATTCAATCGAAAATGTACTCTCCGGCTCCTTCTGCTTTAACCGAGATGAGTCCTCGCGCGTATAGTAGCCATTTCGAGGATTGTAACTCTTTCAACATAGCTCAAAGTAGTCCTCAATGTTTCAGCAGATTCAAAGAGTATTACAATGGAGATACTTTGTCTTCTTATGATTACCCTCTCTTCCCAAATTACATGGCTAATACTCAGTCTTCTAAAGCCAAGGCTCGGTCTCAAAGTGCGCCGAAGCAGAGACCTCCTGAGATCTATGAGAAACAGATGAGTGGGAGGAGAAGATCTTCGATGGAAGCACCGAGGAACAACGGTGTCCCGAGAGCTGTAAGGATGCAGAGATCTTCATCTCAATTAGGGTCAAATACAGCCAAGGAAAGTCAACAACATCAGCATCATCATCAGTATTATCCGTGGATGGCGATTAAGCTCGATAAATCTAATATATCGCTTATGGAGAGCGAATGCGGATCTACGAGTACCGTTATGACTAATACCAACTACGGTAGACATGTTGATGTGAGTCCGGAAAGATTACTTGTTTCCCAAGAAATATGAATTGAAATTGGAACTTATGTTTCTTGATTTTGTGTTATTGCAGGTTCAGGGGAACAGCATGTACTGAAAACTATGATTTAGAAATCCTAGACATGCCTAGAAACCGAAGAGCTCTATGGTTTGTAGTATTTGATCAAAATAGTTTTAAAGATGATGAAGATTCAGCAAAGAACAAATCCTTTTATGTAAATTAAGATTGTAGTAGAAGTGACTCATCTCGTCTTAAATCTTGATTTTTCCTTTTTCGTCTTTAATTATCATTCGCATTAACGTTATAATATTTTGGATAACTTTTTTGATAGTGTTTGTCAAATCCATGAATGTTCACTATGTTTAAATCCATAACTTTGTATATCCCACGTAATAATAATGCAGGTTGATTCGGTTACATTAGGCAACAAACTGAATTGCAATCAAACAGGAAAGAAAAAAAATGAAAATTTAATTGTTACAAATAAAACTAGTTATGTTATGAATAATTGGATTGTTATATGAATGTTCACTATAGAACTATTAAAAAGTTCATTATAGGGTCCTTGGTAAAACAGAAAAAAAAACAAAAAAACTCTTAGTAAAATTTTGTTTTAAAAAAAATTTGGCCTTTAACTTTATGAAATTTTAAAAAATTGAATATGGACCCATGACATTGGGTCTGATGAGGCAAGGAAAAAACCTAATGAATATGGGCCAGCTTTTGCTCAGACTAATGACTTTGGCCAAGCTTTTGCCTCCCTGGTTGTTGGGCCAGTGGTTAGTCCTTGTGTTATTGGGCCTGTTGAGACCAAAAAGATCCCCATGTTTATGTTTATGTTTAGTTGTTTCTCAGAATAAGAATCTGAAAAGTTTCAATGGATCTCGTTGTCGATTGGGTAGTGATTTAGCTCCGACTATTCTATTGTTTGGGAGTAATCTACTGGCGGTTATTAAGAGATCTTGCTCGGCAATTTGGATGCTCTTATCTTTCGATTTTGAAGATCCGGTTTCAACGAACCGCGACAGTAAGTGGGATCGCAGAATATGGCGTAAAACCAACCACGTTCAACATGTGGTAAATCATAGCTTGCTAAGGCCAGTGGCGTTTGGTTGCAATAAGTCAGTTTCCAAGGTTGGGAAAATGAATCAAGGAGGTCAGGGCATGATTGGAATATTGACCCTAGATCTATCTTTTCCCGACTCGATTAATCCCTCCCTTGAGGAGAGACATGGCTTTAACTTCCTCTTTGATGAAAGAGAGACCTCTTCAGCTAGCATCTCTCACAGGCGTGGTAAACGTCTAATGTGCCTTCTCCTGAGAAGCTTAGTTGAGTTCCAAAACACTATGCTTTCTAGGGTGATTTCCTTCACGAGACGAGGATGTTTTATGTACCCTTTTACATCATTCATACTCACGGATACTAACCTTATGTGTATCTCTTTGCTTGGTTCGAGAATTCTGCTTACAACTGTTTGGTTTCGCTCCCTTCTCTTTATCGACGACTTTGGACTTTGGATCGCGAGATTTTCTTCTCGTCCTTTTTGCGACCCCCCTTTTCAGGGAATGAATGCTCATGCACTTCAGGCGCAATATTGGAAGTTTAAAACTGCTTGGAATCTTTTGTATTCCTTGTGGCAATGGTTACCATGGAGCTTGGCATTCTGGAAAAGGACAGCCCTCCGCATCTACGAGAATCATCCCTTCGTGGTGGAACTCCTTATCAGTAGCATTTCTATATCTTTTGCTGGAACTCTTCAGTCTAGGTTTATTCCTCGTATTTTTAATGGTCGGGCTGTTTGCTTAGCTAAGAAAGCCCGAGCCCGTAATTGTTTCTTTTCCCATGTAAGCTCATCGGTTCCTGATTGGCTCTCCCCAGAGGAAAGTCTTTTCTTCCCGATAACTTAATAAAATGGTGTTTGACGAAAAAAAAAAAAAAAAAAAAAAGAGTCTAGAGACCGTTATGTGTCTAACCTAACCTAATCTCCTTTGCGGGACGTCTCAGTTTGATAAGGTCAGTATTAATGAGTATATCAAATTTCTGGATGAATGCATATAGACTGCCACGGGAATGTATACGGGAGATAGAAAAATTATGTGCTGCGTTTCTCTGGTCCGGATCATCACTAAATCCAAACAAGTCAAAAGTCTCGTGGGAAGGAATCTGCAAGCCAAGGGAAGAAGGAGGACTTGGAATCAGATCCTTAAAAGAAGTAAATGACGTATGCTGTCTCAAACTGATTTGGAGGTTAATCTCAAATGGTGACTCCCTTTGGGTTACATGGTCAAAAATGAATCTGCTTAAAACAGAGACCTTTTGGTCATTTCGCGCTACTTCAAGTCTGGGCTCATGGATGTGGAAGAAGCTAGTAAAATACAGAGACATGGCAAAGACTTTCTGCAAAGTGGAGGTACACATTGGAAATCACACCTCTTTTTGGTTTGATAATTGGTCTGATATGGGTTCTCTAATGGATGTAACTGGCCTACGAGGAGTCATTGACATGGGGATAGGCAGAAAAATGACAATGCGGGAAGCTTGGGAACAACGCAGGAGAAGACGACATCAGGTCGACGTGTTCAATGATATAGAGGAGCTGTTGGCACAGAAATACCACACACGCAATCAGAACAGAAACGACGTTGTCTTATGGAGAGGTAAAGGTGATGTTTTCAAGCCTCATTTCTCCACAAAAGACACATGGAACCATATTAGAACAACATCGAACAGAGTGGCTTGGCACAAAGGAGTTTGGTTTGCTCATGCAACACCGAAATACTCCTTTTGCGCCTGGTTAGCATTACAAAATCGACTATCGACCGGAGACCGTATGATGGGCTGGAACAATGGCTCCACAACATCATGCACTTTCTGCTCTGCTCCCATTGAAACCCGCAACCACCTCTTCTTTTCATGTCACTATGCTTCGGAGATTTGGACAGCCACTGCAAAAAACGTCTTCAAATCCCGGTTCTCAACGGATTGGAATACACTTATGGAGTACATATCGGAGTCGCACCCGGATCGTATTCACAGTTTCCTAATCAAGTACACGTTCCAACTCTCGATTCACATGATCTGGCGAGAGAGGAACGCTCGACGGCACGGGGAACACCCTAACACACCTATCAACCTCATTCGTTGGATCGATAAGCAAGTTCGCAACCAACTCTCAGTAATTCAGAGACAAGGAGATCGGAGATATGAAAATGGATTACAAACATGGTTCGCCTCCCGCATCTAGAGCACACACCAACAAACCGTTCAAAGCTTAAAGCCCTGTTCTCCATGTTTTTCTTCAAACCTCTGTTTTCTATTTGATATAAAAAGTCAAAAACAGCTGATGTAAACAGTATTTTTTTCTTTTTGAATATAATTTGACATTTTATTCAAAAAAAAAAATAAAAAAATTATTGCATTCCTAAATATATCTTGTATATTTTTGTGTAATACATCAGAGAACAATTCTCAAAAACCTCTAACTTTACTCAAATTTTGATTTGGTTTTCAAGACAAAATTTTCAGTACAGTTCTGGTTTGGTTTGGTCAGACCGAAACCACTCATTAATGAAGTTAAAGTTGCACAGTTCCAATGGCAGTGGGTATGGCCCAATAAGCGTGATCGGCCCATATTAATGTTTATATCATAAAGCCCACGCAATTCTTCTTCTTTGGCTAAGAAGGGTATGAAAAGTTTTATAGCTCAATCCATTACACACACAACAGAGTGACGTTCGCGTTGCGTATATGTAAACACACGTTTATTATTGGAACTTCTCGCCTTGAATTTTAGATTAGGAGTAATTGAATGATATCTTACACTACACCATTGGTAAGCATCACATTCGTAATAATATAACCATATCGATTTATTTCACATAGCTAAAATAATGGCATGTTACACATGGTATTTATACAATGAATTGATTAAACCATCGTAACAATTGTACATTTTCGGATAGAAATACGAAGGTTGTTTAAATTGTGGCTCAATGTTGTTATAAAATTCACCGGGATGAGAAGGACACAATAATGCCACCCTTATAACAACGACATTTCTCCATACCTAACATTGACAATTCACTGACTATATGGCAAATATGAATATGATATAAGGACCCTACACTTTATCTTACATATACGTCCAAATTGGCTACATTTGTCCATGTATTTGGAGAAACAAGTATTTGGTAATTACCATTATCGCACGATGGAATCAAATTTTACAAAAAAGTTCTTTTTTTTTTTTTTTTTTGGCTTTTGATGAGGATTTTACTGATTAATTGAGTTGCCATTGTTAGCTTCATTTAGTGACAAAAAAAAAACATGTTACAAACTTGTTCTCATATATAACTCTTTTTGTGACATCCCACCTTTTTTTTTTATGTCTCTTCTTCTCACATTTTTTTTTGTGGAGATCTTGATGACCCCTCTTCTTGATTATCCTCTTTTTAGATCTTGAACCTACACTTATTGATGTTTGTTGGTGGAAATGTGTCTTGCGTTGTGTGCAAACAAAAAGGAAAATATTTGAGCTTCTTGCGGTTATTGGGTTTCTAAGATTGTAATTTGACAAGCACATTATCAAAACTAATACATGTAATCAAATAATATACTTATGAGTAATCAAAACTAATACAATCTTGGTTTTAGTTTTACTAATTACAGATATTTTAATTATTTATATTTCAATTATGAGGGTTTATGTAATTGTAGAAAAATAATTTTTATTTAAATAGGACTTCACACTGGAGGTAATATATCTTTTCTATCTATCTCTTACTAAATTTTGTGATTAAAATCCGTTTTCAAATGCACTCATCTTCCCGAAAAGATCAATTGTCCTCTTGAAACCCCTAATTTTCTATTGCTGAAATATTCTTTAATAATTTCACTAAACATCATTACTATATCGATGATCACATCTTATCCAGGTCCAAAACTATATCTATCTCACGGATCCTCCCGTTAATAGTTCATTTGTGAACGGCTATAATTGTTCATATATCATTAATTCAGTGAGATCTTCTCTCTGCAACAATTTTTTTTTTAGTGAAGAAAGAAACATTAAAATATATATATATATATATATATATATATATATATATTTTTTTTTATTGAATAACCGCGGTTCTCCCAAAGGTTTCCTAGGCCCAAGGACTAATCCCACGAAGCTGGCAATTCTCCTATGTAAACCTGCCAGTGACCGTGTCTCGAACCCTGGTGACGGAAGTCACAGCTGTGACCCCTTTACCACTAGGCCACAAGGCCCGGTTACATTAAAAAATATTGCTTACTCCTTTGCTAATAATACATATGATTAATCAGGAACATAAAAAGCTAATACACATGAGTACACGGGCAATAATGTTCTTCAACATGTCTCTTTTTATAAAGTGACAAGAGTAAATTTTTTTTTTTTTGGAAAAGTAATATAGGTGATAAGTTTGTATATAGAACAACAATTGAATACATGCACGCCTAACCTTTCTTAAAATATAACATGCCCAACTTATTGCTAACTTCAGGCTAATAAATGAGATGGTGTGATACACACTATATATGAGAGAAGCTTAAACTACTAAACTAGATTTTAACCCGCGGTACACCGCGGGATGATTTAATTTTAAAGTTAATATAAAAATATTTTGTAAATTGTATCTCCTTATAACATATTTATTTATATTATAGTTTACAATTGTTATTAAGTAACGGTATACCACGAGTCCACGAGATAATTATTAATAAACTGAGAATTTAACCCGTATTAAAGCGGTATATAAATATTGATTCAAATTCGTTCGCCATATAAATCATTTCCAAAATATAACCCGTTCCGTAATTTCTTAACCCGTCATGTGATTTGTATTAAAAAATAAGGATTAAATTCGTATTGAAGCGGCGGATTAATGATATTTTAATCTTTTTATTATTGTTGATTCAAAAACCCGTCCCGCCAAACCCATCCCGCCAAAAAACTCATTTATTTTATTAATATTCTTATTTATGATATGATTCTGAATCATTGTCTAAATATTTTAATCGATGTAGAACATTGAACACACATTTTCGTCAATTGGATAATATATGTCCGTTTTTAAAATTTCGAATCACAGTATATACAGAAAAAAAATTGATTTTTTTTTTTAATTTATGTATTATATGATGATTCAAAACAGTTAAAAACAAATCAAACAAAGATGATAGGAGAATCATAATTATAAATCTTAATCAAATCTTCTAAAAATCTAAATTATTAAATATGGAATATCCGGTGTATGAGTTGGGTTAAATATAACCCGACCCAACAAATTTTTTGTGAAAGAATTTTTAAAATGGGTCAGATATCCGATATACCCGAAAGCTTTTTTACCCACCCATCACAAAAAGTGCTGCGATTATACTAGTATAGATACATGTAAAATGCTCTTTTTTTTTCTTTATACATGTATTTAGTAGTTTAAGCTTCTCTCATATATAGTGTGTAACACATTTAGTAGTTTAAGCTTCTCTCATATCATTTTAGACTAAAATTAAACAAGCTTTTCTTAAAACAAATCATTTTCAAATTAGATTAAACAAAGATATCTAAGACATTATTAACTATTGAAATTACTGTATTTAATGTGGACACATTTGTCGTATGTTGAAAATTTTGAGCTGTGATATGTCACATTTGTGCCTCTCTGCATATCAAAGTCTTTCATATTTAAATCCTATCATATTGCCGACACATAAAATCCGTTTTTTTCTTTCACTAAACCATATTTCTATAAAGATACAACATTTTCCATAAATTTCGTTAAACAGGTTCTGGTAAATCTCTACTATTTAATTACAAAATGACACCAAGATAAAGAAGAGTCCAAAAGATATTGACAAAAAAGGTAAGAAAAAATTATAAAAAAATCAAATATTTACTATATGCGCCAATCATACTAATCATTCTCTTGTCACGCAGTGTCGACGAAAGAGAGAGAGAAGAGAATGTTGTGTGTCTGTCTCTGTGTTTCTCCTCCATTGATGGCTGAAACTGAAGAGTCAAGAGATTGAATTTGTGTTCTTGTTTTTTACCCTTTGTATATATTTCTTTTTGGGTAAGTCTTGAGTAAGTGCTTTGATCCTTTAAAAATTCTCTAAGAGAAATCGTTTTCGGTTGATGTTTCAGTTTTAAATCGAAAGTTGTCATCTTTGTGTCGCTGTTGCTTGCACTCATCTCAAGTTTGAAGTTTTTCTCCTGAATTTCGATAAAGTTCCTTCCTTTGGAAATTTTGTTGCTACCCATTTCATATTTCTGGTAATTTCATCTACAAGTTTGGATTTTTTTAGCCTTTGTTTCTGTATTTAGCCCAAAGTCTGAAGAAGAATTGTTATTTGCTGTCTCTATTATTGGTGGGTGATGAAGTATCTGTCTCTCTATGATACATTTTCCTGAAGTCTGCAGTTTCCAATTTCTACCAACTCAATTCCAAAAAAAGAGACTAGCTTTTTTCCTTTTCTCTCAATATTTTGATTGTGTTTTGTTATTAACTATGTAATGAAGCTTTTTCATGTTTGTATCTTTGTCTATGTCTTATTTGAAGATAATTCTGAAGTTGTCTCTCTGAAACTGCTGTTTTTTTTTGGTTCAGGAAGATCCAGCTTTTATCTTTCTTACATATAAGGACACAAAACTGATATCCAGCATTTGATACAAATCCACAGTGCAAAGGTTTGTTTACAATAAGAAAACAATTTAAATCTGATGTAAATGTAACTTACTTTGATTGTTGATACACTTGCTTTGTTTCAGTTTTGTAGGATTATTAGTTTTTAGAACTCTAGTAGAGGGATCAAGCACTTGCTTGCTCAAATAAGGACCAAACTTGTTCTTTGAGATTCTTGAAGCTACTGTTATGGCTAATCTGTCGCAGTCAGAATCCGGGAGGTTGTACTCGTGGTGGTGGGATAGTCACATTCCTAAAAACTCAAAATGGATTCAGGATAATCTTGCAGGTCTCCTATATATCTTCTTGACTTCTCCTTTGTCTCTTTTATGAGTCTTGGAAATTGAGGGATTATAGTGCTTTTGATTTATATGTTTATATATAGATTTTGTTTCTTTTGGAAATTAAATTTAACAGGAAATATTTGTCTCTGTTGAACCAGATATGGATTCCAAAGTCAAGACAATGATAAAGCTTATAGAAGCTGATGCAGATTCGTTTGCAAGAAGGGCAGACATGTACTTCAAGAAACGTCCAGAGCTCATGAAACTGGTGGAAGAGCTATACAGAGCCTATCGTGCTTTAGCGGAGAGGTATGATCATACAACTGTGGAGCTTCGGCGTGCGCATAAAGTCATGGTTGAGGCCTTTCCTAACCAGATGCCTTTTGACATGATTGAGAATTCCGCATCATCGTCTTCTGAGCCTCATACAGAAGCAGATACAGAAGTTCTACAAAATGATGGTCCTAAAAGTAAAAGGAGTTTAAGTCAGCTGAATAAATTATATGGAACTTCTGATTCTCACAAAGCAGATTCTGAAGTCGAAAGCTTAAAGAGAACATTGCTTGAGCTTCAGACTGAAAAGGAAGCTTTGAATCTCCAATATCAGTTAATCTTGAACAAAGTATCCAGATTTGAAAAGGAACTTAACGATGCTCAAAAGGATGTTAAAGGATTTGATGAACGTGCTTGCAAAGCTGACACAGAGATTAAAATACTCAAGGAATCTCTTGCAAAGCTAGAGGTGGAGAGAGATACTGGGCTTCTTCAGTATAGTCAAGCCATGGAGAGAATAGCGGATTTAGAAGCATCGATTTCTCATGGGGAAGAATATGCGAAGGGACTCACTAACCAAGCATCTGAAGATGAAAGAGAAGCCATGAGTCTCAAGCAAGAGCTTTCTAGATTGCAGTCTGAGAAGGAGGCTGGCTTGCTTCGATACAATAAAAGCCTTGAGTTGATATCTTCTTTAGAGAAGACAATTAGAGATGCCGGGGAGAGTATTAGAATATTCAGGGACCAATCTGAACAAGCAGAAAATGAAATCAAAGCTTTGAAACAAGAACTTTTGAAGTCGAATGAAGTGAATGACGACTTGAATGTTCGATATCAGCAGTGTTTGGAGACAATATCAAATTTAGAGAGAGAAGTTTCTCATGCTCAAGATAATGCCAAAAGACTGAGCAGTGAAGTTCTTGCTGGCGCTGCAAAGATAAAGACTGTGGAGGAACAATGCGCACTTTTGGAGAGCTTTAATCAAAATCTCAAGGTAGAAGCAGACAATCTAGCGCACAAAATGTTAGCTAAAGATCAAGAACTTTCCCAGAAGCAAAACGAGCTTGAAGCTTTTCAAGCTCTAATGCAAGAAGAACAATTGCGGTTTTCAGAACTTGGAGCTAGCCTTCGAAATTTGGAGAGTTTGCATTCTCAATCCCAAGAGGAACAGAAGGTTCTCACTTTGGAACTTCAAAGCAGGATTCAAATGTTGAGAGAACTGGAGATGCGAAATCGTAAGTTGGAAGGTGACATCAGCTCAGTTAAAGAAGAAAACCGAAACTTAAGCGAATTAAATGACACTTCTATCTCCTTGGAGATTCAAAAAAATGAGATCTCTTGCTTGAAGAAAATGAAAGAAAAGCTTGAGGAAGAAGTTGCGAAACAGATGAACCAGAGCAGTGCCCTTCAAGTAGAGATCCACTGTGTGAAGGGTAATATTGAAAACATGAATAGGAGATACCAAAACTTAATTGATCAAGTGAGCCTCACAGGTTTCGATCCCGAATCTCTTTCATACTCCGTGAAAAAACTACAAGACGAGAACTCGAAGCTAATCGAGTTATGTACCAATCAGAGAGGTGAAAAAAATGCTGTTACAAGAAAGCTATTGGAAATGGACAGCATTCTAAAGAGGAATGCTGATTTGGAGAAATTGCTTTTGGAATCAAACACCAAACTAGACGGTTCCAGGGAGAAAGCAGAGGATCTGCAAGAAAGATGTGAGTCTTTACGAGGAGAGAAATCTGAGCTTGCTGCTGAGAGAGCTAACTTGGTTTCCCAGTTGCAAATCATGACTGCGAATATGCAGACACTCTTGGAAAAGAACTCTTTATTGGAGAAATCCCTGTCTTGTGCAAACATTGAGCTTGAAAGTTTAAGGGATAAGTCAAAGTGCTTTGAAGATTTCTTCCAGTTTCTCAAAAATGATAAGTCTGAACTTATGAAGGAAAGAGAATCTATTGTCTTTCAATTGTATACGGTTGAGGAGAAGCTAGGAGCCTTGGAGAAGAAGTACACAGAACTGGAAGTAAAGTATACTGATTCACAAAGCGATAATAAGCTCAAAAACCATCATGTAGAAGAGTTACAGGTCTCACTTGCCACTGAAAAGCAGGAAAATGATAATTACAAACGATCAACTGAAAGCAGATTAGCAGATCTTCAGAAGAATGTGAGCTTTCTTCGAGAAGAGTGTCGCTCCAGGAAAAGAGATTATGAGGATGAGCTTGACAGAGTTGTAAACAAACAAGTCGAGATCTTCATCTTGCAAAAGCTTATAGAAGATCTGGAGCAGAAGAATTTTTCTCTCCTGATCGAGTGTCAGAAGCATGTTGAAGCATCGGAATTCTCAGAGAAACTCATTTCGGAACTGGAAAGTGAGAATCTCGAGCAGCAGATGGAAGCAGAAATATTTTTGGATGAGATTGATAGCTTGAGGGGTGCAATCTGTCAAGTGATAAAGGCACTTCAAGTTGAAGCAGATTGCAAGGCTGAACAGAAGATTACGAAAGACCAAATTTCAGTTGTACGTGCTTTGGGAGAGATTAAAAGCTTAAAATGTTCACTTTCCAGTGCTGAATATGAGATGCAGCGACTTGTAGTTGAGAACTCGGTGCTCTTATCTCTACTTGGACAATTCGAATCAGATGGTTTGGTGGTCGAATCGGAGAAGAACATTCTCGAAAAAGATCTAAAGGCTATAATACATCACTGTGGAATGCTGGAAAAGGACAAGCAAGATCTATTGGAGGCAAACCGGTTGTTGAAATCAAAACTGATCAAAAGAGAGCAACAAGAACAAGAGCTGAGAGCTGAACTGCAAACGGAGCATTTGAAGTTTGAGAGTTTGCATGAGTCATACATGGTTTTGCAACAAAATTATTCCTATACACTCAATGATAACAAAAATTTGCTTCTGAAATTCTCAGAACTTAAAGATGGAATGTGTGTAGTTGAGGAAGAAAATGATGCAATTCTTCAGGAAGCTATTGCATTGGGTAACACATGTGTGGTTTACAGATCCTTTGGGTCTGAAATGGCTGAGGAGGTTGAAGATTTTGTTGAAACTGTAAGCAGTTTACGAGAAATTAGTACGGGCCTGAAGCGCAAGGTTGAGACACTGGAGAAGAAGTTAGAAGGTAAAGAGGAAGAAAGTCAAGGTCTTAAGAAGATGCTGGAGAATTTACAGGAAGGCCTTGAAGAAGACAACTTCTTAAAGGGACTCTTGGAGCATCAGGTTTCTAATGTAGATGAAATATTGGAACATAGGGAAATTGAGATCCTAGAAGCAGAGCAAATGCTCAAGGCTGCAAACAATGCAAATGAAGAGCTGCACAAAGAAGTTGAGGAGCTGAGGAAAGACTGTAAAGAATCAAGACGAATGAGGGGAAATTTAGAGAGGCAGATTTCCGAACTGTCAGATGTTGCTGGAAGACAGGAAGAAGAGATTCGAAAACTTAATGCTTTGAATAAGAATTTGGAGTCGGAGGTAGAGTTCTTAAACAAAGAAATTCAACGACAACAGGTTCGAGAGGAGTACCTGAGTTTGGAGCTGCAAGAGAAAAGCAATGAGATTGGACTTTGGGATGCTGAAGCAACATCTTTCTACTTTGATCTTCAGATCTCAGCTGTCCGTGAACTCATTCTTGAGAACAAAGTTAACGAACTCATAGGAGTTTGTGAAAATCTCAATGATGAAGTTGTTACAAAAACGACGAAGATACAACAGATGAAAGAAACAATTGGCTTTTTGGAGTCTCAGGTGACTGAGCTGAAGAGTCAATTGTCAGCTTATGATCCTGTGATAGCATCTTTGGCAGTAGATGTAAAATCCCTTGAGAAAAGTACACAGGCTTTAACGAAATTTCCTGCAACAGCCTATCAAGAAAGAGTGGTAAACTTTCGAACTCGTTTGTTCTATTTCAAATGTTAACTCATCTTTCTTGCTGTACCGGTCTTTAAGAATTCTAAACACTTTTATTTTTTTCAGGGAGACAATCTGAAAAAAGCTGTCTGTCAAGAGCTTGAAGAAAGTGGCAGTACCACCACTCCATGCATTAAGACCATCGAACAAGCAGTTTTTAAAGAAAAAGGCAGGCTATCAAGGCAAAGAACAAGAAGCGCCTCCCAAAAAAGCAGAGACCGCAGGAAGATTGAAAATATACAACTTGATGACAAGGTCTCTGGTGAATCTAGACAGGCAAGATCGAGGCCTGAGATGACAGAGGTGAAAAATGGATTATTGATGAACGACATTCCTCGTGATCAAGTCACAGACTCCCTGACCTATGGCAGAAGCCAGGGAACTAGTCAAGGTTCCAATGACATGTTTGAGTTTTGGGATGAATCTGCTGAATCAGAGACCAGTATAAACTTTCTCATCAACAGTAACAAACCGGAGAGGCCATTGAACTCCAATCTCCGTCGCCAAAGCCGGAATCCCTCTATAGAATCTGATAAAGCGGTTAGAGTTGTTGACAAGCTGGAGTTATCTAGAAACATCGAAGACAAGGCAAAGATTCTGGAGAGACTTTTGTCTGATTCAAGGAGACTGTCAAGTCTCCGGATTAGCCTAACAGATCTGAAAAGCAAGCTGGAGATGAATGAAAAACAAGGAAGATTCAGCAACGCTGATTTGGTTATAGTGAAGAGACAGTTGAAAGAAATGGAAGAAGCTGTCTCGCAGCTGGAAAATACAAACGAGATTCTTTCAAAGGAAATTGAGGAGACTGGAGATGCCAGAGATATATACAGAAAGGTGGTCGTGGAGAAGTCAAGAAGCGGGTCTGAAAAGATAGAGCAGCTGCAAAACAAAATGCAGAGCATTGAGCAAACAGTGCTGAAGCTTGAAGATGGCACCAAAAGCAAAGGAAGGAAAATGTTTTCAGAGACTAGGACAGTGATTCTCTTGAGAGACATTATTCAAAAGGGCGGGAAAAGAACTGCAAGAAAGAAGAAAAACCGGTTCTGTGGGTGTATAAGATCTTCAACTAAAGAAGAGTAGGGAAGTTCGTAAGGTAAATCACATCTAGTCTTTCATAGATTATCGTAAAGATATTCATTGAACTGACTCCAGAAGTATTATATAGTATGATTTCTGAAATATTGTAGTAATTAGCATAAGATGTATTTTAAAATAAAGCTAGAGCTGGGGTTTAATGAGAAACATGGCAGAAACTGGGATTTTCAGAGCAGACACGGTATGTTTCGATACAGCGGACAAGAACTTCAAGAGAAGAAACTTATATATTACAAGAAATGTTTGGTTTTTGTTGTGAAGAACATGATGGATTGACACCTTTATTACACAACCACTAGACTACAGACTTAAAGTGTGCTAAGTGCTAACTTACTACCAACTAGAAGTTGACATATATCATCTTTCACCTTGAAAAAGATTCAAAGAATTTCCATAGCTACACAACACCAAATGCTTTCAGTGTTGGGGAGTGAGAGAAGGAAACGATGGAATCGACTGCAATATCAGTTTCCGCCCGCCACTTCTTCTCCCTAAGATTGACCCTGAGCTAGATGATTCCATATGAGGAGGGGAGACCCTTTTGCCGTTGGGAGAGACACTCTTGATGTTAGGTATAGGGGAGTGGATGAGAATCTCAGGCATTTCTTCAGCTCCATCCTCTGCAACTGTCTCGAATGACTTCTTGATCCGGGATTGAGTCAAACTTATGTCTGGTTTTCTTAAATATTGACTGTTGAATATCCCCGAGGAAGATCGACCTCCAAGAAGAGACTGTGGAGGAGGCATTCTATTCTTAGATGATGAGAAAGGTATTTGAACCAATTCTGGTCTGGGAAAAAAACAAAAAATTCAGCTATTCAGGTAATATAAACTCACATCAAAACTCCTTTTGAATTTGAGAGTTTACCTGTAAATTGGGGTTGGTGTCGTAGGTAGATCGGACCTCGCCTCCTTTCTCATTAAAACCTCAGTGTTCTGTTGGACTTTGGCTGTTCTGCTTTTCTCAGATGTTTCATTTTCCTCCTCTTGTTGTGCTTCCATGTCATTGGAAGACCCTGAGATATTCATTAAGCAGAATCAGAATCAGAAAGAGAATGTGAGGTTATTAGTAATGAAAACTCAGAAGCAGAGAAGCTAACCATCTTTGCGGCCAAATGCGTTCTTACATCCTTCACATCTACAGTTTATGGAACAGCCCACCCCACCCTTTAAAGAAACAACAGACCAAATTATAGGAATCAGACCAGAGGAAGTTAACCACATATATCCATTGGAAGCACATTAATGGCGGAAAATAAAAACCTGATAGCATTCACAGTATTTTTTCAAACAGTTTGATTTCTTGCAGTTGCAGCCACGTTTGTGGCGTGCAGAAGCTGGAGTTTTGCTTGCATCATCCTGTGTGTCATTACAATTTTATTATTCCTTCAAACAAGATAGATTGATGATGTAGAGGAATAAAACGAAGGGGGAAAATATCCCACCCCGGTTTCTAGAACCGACTCAGAGTTCCTAATGACTTTAGGAGCAAATGCAAGTGGATTCCGAGATTCAATCTGTTTGCGAGTCGCCAGGACAACGTCTTCATGGATAGGTTTATTGAAGCAGTCTATACATGAACATGGCTCTATGCAATAGACTCCAGCAGCAAAGCATTCACAGTAACTGCGCATAAACATCAAGAGACTCAAAACACCAAACAGTTTTGAAGTACCAAAGATCAAAAAAGTGGAACTTGGAGCTTACAGTTTCAAACACTTGGACTTTTTGCAGTTGCATCGCTTACACGACTCGCCTTCTCCAGAATCCAACTTAACTCTGTGTGTTTATCATGCCAACAGTTAATAAGACAATAATAAAAGGAATCTACACAGAGTAGTTATTCTCAGAGGAAAACACTTACCTCTTCTTCTTAGGGCTGCTCAAATTCAACTCTTGCAAGGCTGGTTCAACGGGAACATCTTGATCTGCATCTTCCCGGGCTTCATTTTCTGTTTGGTCCAAAGTATCTTGCATTGTAGAGATGGAGCTTTGTAAACCCACTTGTATCTTCCCAGAACATGAGTAATCA
Source organism: Arabidopsis lyrata subsp. lyrata (assembly GCF_000004255.2). Lineage (NCBI taxonomy): Eukaryota > Viridiplantae > Streptophyta > Magnoliopsida > Brassicales > Brassicaceae > Arabidopsis > Arabidopsis lyrata. The sequence continues at coordinate 13,660,538 of NW_003302549.1, read as the reverse complement.
TGACTGACATTGGTTTTACAGTCCTTTGAGGACATTAAAATGGCGTTTAGATGAAGACCAATACTCGGTACAACACATCTTGACGAGGATTCACAAGCCGCATTGTTAGTTTGCTTATTTCCCGGCATCTCAAAGTCAAGGCAGCGTCTTCTTATACCGCGATGCAAGAGTGAAACAGCCTATCACACAAAACAAAAACCAAGAAGACAACTCTTTCAGAGACCGTGATAATTTATAATACACTAAAAATACAAATTGAGATGTTATTCCTGAGTGTACCTCATAAGGAATCGCATCCGAGGACTGTGGTTCCTTGTTTGAATCGGGCTGCATTGTTTGCACCTCCACACCATTGCTAAAACGTGCTTCAGAGTTTGATGCTCTCTGCATCATAAAACATCTAAAAGCCTCTGAAGCATCAGGTGAGTCGAAGATCAGCAGCTCAGAAGCATCTGAAATCAAACTTTCCCAATCCGGAGTTTCGGTTTTCCCTTGAACATTATCATACATCTTCTGCAGCTCCATTCCTGCATCCTCAGAAGTACCATTCTCTCCTCGAGGAGCGTATGGAACAAGCGAAAGATCGGTAGTATCTCTGCCACACGGTGAAGAAACAGAATCATCACGATTTGTTTCTTCTTCTCGCATGGAAGAATCTATATTGAGATCTTTTGTATCTTCTTCTCCTTCTGCTACAACATCTTCATAAGAAGTAGACTCATCTTCTCGAGATTCAACGGGATTGGTAGGATCAGAAGATGAAGAAGAAGAAGAAGAAGAGTTGTGAGTTTTGAAGAATCGAGATTCTTTGTGAGAAGAAGTTAGGTGTGGTGAAGTGAAAACAGAGGGAGGAGAAGTGAAATTCAGAGAGCTAAATTGGTTAGGATTTGGTATGGATCTAACTGGTCTTATTGGAGACAAACTGTTTATGTAATTGAACACTGGAGAATCCTGCATTTTCAGACAACACAAAAAAAGGGAAAAAATTATGAATCTTTTTTGTACTAAAATTAAGGTTACAGATTCCAATTTAAAGAATCTTAAGAAACAGGACAGAACAAATAAGTACAGATCTTTTAGTGAATTAGGGAAACATAATCACAACTGACACTTCACAGTGAAATGTGAACAACTAAACCATCAAATTAAAACAACTATAGTTTGCATATAATTGTGGATTTTTTTTTGTACTGATTAAGGTTACCGATTCCAATTCAAAGAATATTAAGAAACAGAACAGAAACAAAAAGAAGTACAGAATTTGTAGTGAATTGGAGATAACTGATCATAATTAACACTTCACAACTTAAAACCGTCAAAGTCAAACAAATCTAAAAACCAGTTACAGTTGTGTTATGTCTTTGAACTAACTGCATTGACTTCAAACACAAAACCAAAGTAATATTTTTTGTAAAAAACAATGAATTGAATAAATTGGTGCATTAGCATCAAACCTATGAAATCTGAATTTCTCTAACAATAAAACAGAAAATAATTCAGAGATGGGAACCAAACTTTGAGAATTGGCACAAAAAACAGCAAAACATTCATTAGAAGAAAGAAAACAACACAGAACTTTGACCAAAACAATGATAGGGTTATAAAGAAGAAGGAGAAGAAAAAACCTCAAATCTGGATTTGGAAATTGGAGTTCCGATCTGAGTAACACTCTTCTGAGGGGTATCCATTTTCCAACACAAAAACAAAAAAAAATTCACATCCACACACTGTCACTCTCTTTCTTTCTTATCTCTGATGAAAGTCTCAGTCTTTTAACTTTCTCTCTCTATATCTTTAGTGGAGGAAGATGGAGGAGAAGGAGAGATATTCAAACAAGAGCAAAGGCGGGAAATGGGGACTTATGTCAGAAACAGACCCACCACTACTCTCAACTTTGCCCTAACACCTGTCTCTCTTTCTCTGTATTATATACAACAAGTGTCTCTGTATGTATCTGTGTATGTATAAGTGAATAATGAATCTTTGATACTTTGCTTTGTCTGCAATCTAGCACAAGTATAAGTAATATCCTTGTTTGAAAAATCGCTAGGCGCTAGTCGGGCGCTCGGCATGGCCTAGCGATTAATCGGAAAATCGGACTAAAATCGGGGATTAATCGGGGATTAGTTTTAGGGTTATTTTAATATTTTTAAAACATATTAATCCAATATTATTTTCAAAATTGCAGTAAACACATAAAAATGTATTTTTGAGACAAATTTTTATGATTTTTATTACAAATTTATGATTTTTATTAAAATTTGAACATAAATTAGTGTAAAACATTACAAACTCTCAATTCAAATGATTGAATAACAAAAATAAAAAGTTTTTTTATACTAGCAATCTAAAAATAATCGGGGTATGTAAGATTAGGCGGGGAATAATCGGATTAGGCGGGAAGTAATCGGATTAGGCGGAGAGTAATCGGGTGACTGATTTCTTTAAGTGATTAGTCATTAATCGAGGCGGATAGGGTAGGCCTAGCGATTAAGCGGGGAGTAATCGGATCTAGGCGGGGATTTTTAGAACAAGGAGTAATATACTCTATCTCTCTCGATTCCTAAACCTTTTAATAAAGTAAAGTAACGGACACCAGTTTTTTTATTTTCCCCTTTTTTTTTTAATAATTATTTCTGGAAAGAAAATATAAATAAAATAAAAATAATTGCAGGATTAGTCACAGTTCTACTTCTTCTATTCACTGATATGCTTCTCTTTTGCTTGTCATTATTGCATGCAATCGAAAATTTCCTCTCTTTTGTTAAGTGGTTATGTTCAATCTAATTTGCCACTAACAAAGAACAAGTCTATTAATACATTATGTTGACCAAAAAAAAAAAAAACAAGTCTTTGTTTTGTAGTTTTGCTATAATGTTGAAAGCCTTTTTTGGGAAAAAATAAAAAGGAGTCTTAACTCTTAATTAGTTGTATGCACGCTTAATATTTCCCTACAGGTTATAGTGTCATAATTTCTTGATTTGATTAAGTATTAAGTACTACAGTATATGTTTTATCCGAAATTAGTCATGCTCATGGACGCTTATTAGGGGAGAATTCGTTAGCAGATTAAGAAAGAGAATTAAAAGACTGACTGACAGAGAGGATTGTTAAAAAAATTAATGAAAAAGAGCACATTATAAGGCTAAAACTGGGAGAATTATACTATTATAGTAAAAGAAATATCCACTAGATTTGCTAATCACGAGAAAGCGTTTATGGTCAATTATTCATAGTAATATTAGTAATAGTTAATTAGGATTTACACTAATGACTAAATAACGCTCGATAAAATCAAGTAGTACATTATTTGCATAAAATTGTCTTTTTCTTGTACTAATCTGTTTGACTAAATTATTTCCTCTCTTACTGTCTTAAAAATACTTTTTAGTTATTTGTTCAAATAATTAAGATCTATCTAAAGAAATGATTGCATGGTGTATTAGCTAAAACTGGATCTATGTGATCATTAGCTCATCAAAATCCGTTAGTATATACAAATTTTATGTTTATCATTCACGATCATAACAAAAATAGGAGTAACATGATTACTGTGATCTAAAATGTGGTGGTAATTAAAATACATTGAGCCGGGCTATGGACTATGGTAGTAAAATTAATTTATCTCTTCACGTAAAATTTATATTTTAAATGTTTCCACTAAAACAAGATATTAATAAATAGCCAAAAACATGCCTTCCCCGTGAACGCCTTTAAAGTTTAAAAGACCTAAGAATTTAATATATAATCGCCGGTGGGGTTACGGTTTTGTTACTACGTGATTTTTTACCAAATTTACATTTTTATCCATGTCCTTATCTAGGAGCCATTATGTTGCCCCATGGGTATTTTCGGAATTAACAAAAATGACAGCTAGGCGTTATGTGACATTGGGCGGGAAAATGGATTTATAACGAAGGTGATGTTCCTGTACGATGTGGTTTACTTTGTTATGGTGCGTTATTGAGATTGTGGGATCTGATGGATGATAGATAAACACGTTGATATGGACGTTGACTAAATTAGCTTCGCAAGTTACGGTGTACGATCGTCGAACAACGTGGACTAGTAACCCAGATCTTGTGTCTACCATCCATTCTCTTTGCATTGGTCAAAGAGAGAACACACGACGAACCGGCGTAGTAATATATGTTCGAAACTTCGAATGTTACATCATGTTTGAGTTATATTATGTGACTAAATAGACTAATTTTGTCACTTATTTGTAAAATTGATGTGGTAACAAAATTGTAAATAAATATCGATTAGGATGACGAGAAATAAAAAACTGAACAAAACCAAAACCAATTGTACATATCGACTTGGTTTTGGTTTTATTCAGTTTTTTTGCGTCTCCTCTTCTTAAGTGAAAATTATTAGTCTTCCAATTTTATAGTTTGCTTTGTTCTCACCAAAGTTTGTAATATCTTATTTCTCACCTAATAATTTTTTTATTTTTATACTTTTTAGTTTTTACTTATAATCTTTAAACGATATATGTTTTTAAAGAAAAGATGGAAAATAAAAGGAAATATAAGGATAACTAAAGTAAAATAAAAACAACGACATATGTAAAAAATATATACAAATATTAGAAGTTGATTTTAGTATGTTATTTTATTTGATGATACATTAAATAGTGTGGTTCATAATCGGGTGAAAAATACATTTACTTACGATTTTGTGATTATATTATTTTTTTGTAAAATTAGGCTATCTACCTAATTAACCATATATTTTATCAAGTAATATATGTGTATTTTCAGTAGATTTATTGATAGTCCGTCAAAAAAATCGAAACACTCTATCAGGTATTTGGTATTTGGGCATTGGTAAGGTCGTAAAGTTATGGTTTCCTTTTGTCATACGTGTTTGTTGGTTTGAAGTAGGAATGTTGAAAAATGTGTGTTTTGACATATGTGTTTGTTGGTTTTAAAGTAGGCATGTTGTACGGTTTGGTGGTGGTTATATTGATGTAATGTGAGAGGGACATTTGTAGTCTTGAGAGCCTAATTAACTCACGATCAAAATTTTAATCTAACTTTACATTTTATGTCACGATATAAGATGGACTTGAACAAAACGGATTGAATTAGTCTAAAAAATAATCCGTATACTATAATTATTGAAAATAATGTGGTGAAATGTCGACATTCATATATGGCTAAGATCACTTATAATTTACAATAATTACAATCATTCATTTCCTATGATTCTAGCTAGAGTCATATAATGATTTATCTTTGTTCGTTTCGTTGGATCTCACATAAGTGATATTTACTAACACCCATTGATAAGGTAGGTAGCTAAATTGAACCCAATCTTTATAGATGTCAAATACCCAATCTTTATAGATGTCAAACGACTTGAAAATGAGTGCTAGCTACTTATTGATATATTAGCTTGTGGCCAACCACTGAGTTGATTTTTTTTTTCCTTTTTTCTTTTTGTAAATGTTATACAATATATCAATATTGGTGATTAGTAATCTTTAATCCATGCACGTTTCCGTAAATAAAAAGTGCAGCTGAATGGCGAATGTTTTTTAGTAAATTGATAGTAAAACCCCTAATTATTCAACACTATAAGTAAATCTCGTTGGTACATATATATGCAATGATGCAGATTTACCAAGAAAGTGATACAAATTAATATACATGCTGCAAATCCATGCAATGCAATAACGCGAGAAATTTTCGTTAAATAGCAAAAATGATATGGAAAATTGAAAAAATTATAACAAAAATAGAAAATACGGACTAGATTATTGTATAAATTTAAAGTCTCCAAAGTAATACATATGGAGAGAAGGAAAAGCACATTCTTCTGGCATAAAGAAGCTCCATGCTAAAATCATAATGTCGACCAAACATGCTGCCTGCAAGATCACGTGCCTACATGCCACATCACGTGACCTAAACACACATAAGAAAGAAATCCTTCGTTATATGCAAGAAAACATATTAAAATTAAACGCAACACATATAAATACATTGAGTCTTTAGATATAATTGTTGGTACATAAACTAAGTTGTTAGTTGAACTTTTAGTGAATGTCAGGTAGCTTGATACTTAGTGGCAGATCATTAGTCAAAGATTAATAAAGACTACACAACAAATAATTATTTACATTTTGATTAGTAAGTCAAGATCCTCTCTAAATGCTTCTCACAAAATGACCATAAGAAAAGGCCAACGTACCAAAGTCATTATTTAGCTCTTATATGTTTGTATGGTGAATCTTTACTATATATTCTCCCTTTTTTAAATCATGTACAATCCCTTGTATAAATTTATGAATCCAATTAAAGATATAAAAATAATATTGCTCGGAACGAAATGTCAGGTTTCTTGAATAATTGATTCATAGTGTAATAGTTTTTCGGAGAATTTAGAATTTGTTAGTTTTAGAAGAACTCACGGTTTAGCCTTTGGGAAGTCAAAAACATTGAATTCGACGGTTTGGAGTAGCTCCGAGTCTAGCGATAACCCATAAGGACTTGAAAAAAAAAAACAATCGATGATCGAGGACTTTGAGAGTTGAGGACGCGAGTTGGTTGCAACAAGGACAATGATATCATTAAGCAATAATATGGTTAGATGATTCTTCATAAGAAAAATGGGAATTAGGAGTGTCTTTCTAAATATTTTTCTAACGCTCAGGTCACTATAAAATTACTACTTGCTGAATTTGAAATAATAATAAAAAAATCATATAGTTGTTTAAAGTGAAATGTAAAATAAAAAATGCGGCTCGGCCTTATATTTGAGTTAGCTTATAGAAAAAGAGAATGAAAGAAATTATATAACCATTTCAAAAAGAGATGAAATGCTTATGGGAGAACTTCGGGTTGATTGCCTGAAGGTCGAACCCGTATGTTAACCTAGAATTAGATGTTTGGATGAGACATATATAGGGTACTTGATTATTGGCCATCTTTTTAACAGTGTGGAAATAAAATATTTCTATAGAAATAACTTTATTCGGGTTATTGATTTTCTAGTTGGGTCGTGCCAACTATGGAACGTTGGATGACCTATTTAAGAGTTCTTTCGGTGGACATGGTGTTTTTGACGGACTTGGTGTGACACCAAAAACTCTAACATGGACATGGTCTACTAACATATGCGGCACTTCACATCCGATAAAATGTATCTACTAGACCCGATCGAAAATAACAATTGGATTGTCATTCGTGCCTTTGTGGTAGCAATTCTTTCTTGTCGGGTTTGGTTAGATACACACAAAATGACTTGCACGCTTGAACGTTTGAATGCATGGCAGCTAGACTCGTTCGACCTAAGTGCGGGACTAGCCCTTTTTGGACAATTTCAAAATAATATGTGTTTTTAATTTTTTTATAAATGTTTTTTTTTCCAATAAGATGAACTCAAAGAAATAAAGCATATTGTGATTTTTCCAAGCGTCATTTATTTGCGAGATGTCTATGTATCGTATCGTGATTCACTTCTCCGAGAGTCAAAATCATTCTTAACAAATTACTCAATTAAGTTTTATGTGTTAATTTTTAAGTATGTCTGATTTAGATAAGTTTGTTGACAAATGTCTGATTACGTAATTTTTTTTGGTCCATTCCTCATAGATTTATGTGAATAGTTGTAATTGATATTTTTGGGCTGACCTTGGACTTTGCAAGTCTTTCGTCTTTTCTCTTTAAGTAAAAAAGTTGGTATGCAATTCTTTTGACTTATGTACTCACGAATCAAGGTGAATTTCAACTTTTTCATTTTTTCATATCAATATATTAATTTCAATTTAATAAAGTGGAGCCACGCCGATATATATAATATTAAGACTTCTTTTCTTTATCTCCAATGTCCGGCTCCTTGAAGAGATAAACAGAACATCTATAAAGAGAGATGTCTATTTGAGCTTTTTAGATGATAATATGTTTTCTAATAGCTAGTGTTTGAAGCTGAGAATGTTATATGTCTACCACCTTATCCCCGATTTCAACTTTTTTTATCCTCTGCCCGATTAAAACTTAACTTGGAACCACGAATTGTCTCCTAGTGGTAAAGGGCCCCCAGCTGGGGGTACCACCACCTGGGTTCGATTCCTGGTCACTGCGGTATTCACATACGGGCTGCAGTGTTCCAGGAGCCGACACGTGGAGAGCCATTTGGCCGCCCACGTGGCTAGTCTGAGCGAACCGATAGCGGTGTAAACACGTAGACTCTTGCTCTGTCGGGAAACCGATAGAGATGCAAACACGTGGACCCTTGCTCTGTCGGCGAGCGTTAGGAAACCTGGGTTATCAAAAAAAAAAAAAAAAAAACTTAACTTGGATCTTAAAAAATAATACTTTCTTTTTCTTGAAAAACTTGAAAGAAACAATACTTGCCTCAAAATCGGATACATTTTTATTTTTGCGTAAATATTAAGATATACAACATGATTAAATTATAAAAACATAATAACTTTTATTTTTGACTGCTATGAGTTTGAGAGTATACAGTAGAACCTCTATAAATTAATACTCGATAAATTAATAAATACGATAAATTAATAAATTTGGCCGGTCCCGAATCGGAGCAGTGTAAAAATTAACCAAATTCGATAAGATAATAAGATAATAATTTTTTTGAAATCCCTATGTAAAAATATAGTCCCAATAATATCATAAATTAATAATCATGTAAATATGCACACACATATATATATATATATATATATAATAGTTTTAGTGTTTTTCATAAAAATAGCTAAAAGTTTTTTTAAGTTTTCAAATTTTGAATATGTATAATTTTTGTTTTAATAGTCGTATAGATTTTTAAAATACAAAAATGGATGTCACAATTTGTGAATTTTAGTTTATGTATATCGTTTGTATATGTTAATTCTATAATCGTTGTTATTCATTGTCAAAATATATTATTTTCTCTTCAAAATATTAAGTGTTAGCTAAACCTATAAAACTTATAACATCCAAAACATTAATTTTATTTAGATCACATTGTTTTAGCTAGTATTTTTTTTAAAAAAAGTTTTGATAATTAAAATAAAACTTTCTATACACTATCAATTAATAAGTATTAATTTATAGATAAATTAATATCACTATAAATTAAGAAAATATCATGGTTCCAACATTATTAATTTTTAGAGGTTTTACTGTATATAGATTGATGAATGGAAGCTTGCCATACAGTATGGCCCATACTTTAGTCAAGAAAAGAAGCAACTAATAACGTGTTTTTTGTCTATTAAATGTTCTTAGGCCAACTATATATAGGTTTATGAAGTCAAATGTTATTTACATTTTTTTTTGATTAAATGTTAAATTAATATAGAGTAGTAGAGTTATTTACAAGTGGTATGACATAGTGGTGCTTCACCAAAACAGAGTTAAAAACGATTTGAAAAACAGAGCAAAACCAAGTTTGAAAAACAGAGCAACAGCCCCTATTGAGTCGTACGTGAGCTGAACCATCTTTGCATCAGTCCTCGTAAATTCTTCCTTTCAAAGTACCTCAGCGACATGATCCGAGTTTTTATTACCCTCTCAATCGTGCGAGCGAGTTGGAAATGTGTTCGGTGATGCGTATTGTGTCTCCTCTCATTTCGCTCTTTCCATACGTAATACACAGTAGCTTGGAAGCACAACCGAATGAGAATGGAATCATACCTCTCAAACGAATGTGTTACTAGCCGCTGAATTGTCTCCGTCCAGTCAGGATCTGGTGCAGTCCTTAAAAGGTCTCCTGCAACATGAATCCACACCATAAATGAATAGGGACACGCAAAAAACAGATGGTCGCGTGTTTCCTCAGGTTCGGCACAGAAAAGGCAGGCTTGACTATCACCCCATGCTCTCATTCGTGACCCTGTGGTGAGTCTATCTCTGATTGCTAACCAGGTGATAAAAGCAAATCGAGGAACATTTTGCGGGAACCATACAACCTTACACCAATCCGTTGTTGTTCCACGGGTTCGCAGTTGCTCCCATGTAGCAGCAGCCGTGTAAATTGGCCGGAAATCATCAGGTGAGTGTCTCCAGAGAACCACATCCCTGCCAGCTTCACTTGTTGGCGCCTTGAGACCCCGTATATGTTGGATTATATCCTGTGCAGCTCTGTTCCGACACCTGCGAAATCGCCACCCCGACGCATCCACCACCTCATAAACTTTAGCGTATTTAGGGATTCCCAACTAAGCTGTTGTCCCCAAGATATCCAGCAGCCGTCCCATGGGGAGCCATTTATCAAGCCAGAAGAAAGTGGTGCTGCCATCACCGATTTCACGATGTATAAACTCAGAGGCTTATGGTCTCAACTTGAGAAGTTTCCGCCATTGCCATGAACCCAGTGCAGTGACTTTTACATCCCAGATCGTGCCTTGCCGAATTAAATATCGATGAACCCATGCCACCCATAGGGATCCAGAACCCGAGAGTATCTTCCAAATCAAGCTTAAACCAAACACCCGAGAAACCTCATGTAGCCTCCGAATACCTAATCCTCCCTCTTCTTTAGGAAGACATACATCTTCCCAGGCCACCTTTGACTTACCATGAATGTTAGGAGATCCACTCCAAAGGAAAGCAGAACACATACTTTCAATCTCTTTAAAACACTTCTTCGGGAGGGTGAAAACAGAGCACCAAAAATTTGTGATGCTGGCTATGACCGATTTGATTAGCTGAACCCGTCCTGCATAGGATAGATATCTCGTAGTCCAGCCTGCTAGTCTGTTCCTAATCTTATCGATCAATGGTTCATAGTCGACTCTTGTCATAACTTTTGTAGTAAGCGGGAGTCCAAGATAGCGAATAGGTAACTCACGTACCTCTAAACCATAATTCACCGCAGCTTGTTCAAGACATATTTTACCTCTTCCCGCAGCAAAGACTGATGATTTGGATACATTTATATTCAAACCCGACATTTGTGCAAAATCAGCAAAAACCTCTAGTGTGGCATTAAGTGACTACGGGGTGCCATCAGTAAACACTAATATATCGTCCGCAAAGCTTAAGTGTGAGAGATTAAACTCTTTACATTTTGGGTGTAGACCAATCTTCTTTGCCATCACTGCTTTTGCTAGTAATCCCGAAAGAACATTACTTACTATCACATAAAGGTACGGAGAGAGCGAACATCCTTGTCTCAAACCTCTTGAGCTCGTAAAAAATCCCTCAAGCTCCCCATTCACAGAAACTGAAAAGGACGCAGTTGAGACACAAAGAGAGACCCAGTAAATATATTGTTCTGGATAATGCATTGCCCGGAGTGTTGAAAAAATGAAAGACCAGGTAACCGTGTCAAAAGCTTTAGCTATGTCGAGCTTAATAGCAGATCTTGTAGTTATCGACGGCCGGTGATAATCCTTAACCAGCTCAGTAGCTAACAAAACATTTTCCAATAGTAGGCGGCCTTTAACAAATGCACTTTGGCTCAAATCAATAGCCTTAGGCAGATTCTGTTTGAGACGGACAGCCAAGATCTTCGATATTACCTTATAGATAAGATTGCAGCAAGTTATTGGCCTATAGTCCTTCATTGTTTCTGGATTTGTAACCTTCGGGACCAAAGTAAGGATAGTACTATTGATTCCCTTAGGCATGAAACCAGAAAGAAAAAAAGATTGCACCGCAACTATGAAATCCCGACCCACTAACGGCCAAGCTGCCTTAAAAAATTCAGCTGTGTATCCGTCCGGACCTGGAGCTTTATTCAAAGGCATGGAGAAAAGTGTTACCCTTATCTCCTCCGCAGTAACAGGTTGGATTAATCTGGAAGCATCCCCCCTGTCACAACGAAATGAGATCAACTGCGATATAGTATTTACCGAAGGTACAGCATTCTCAGCTTGCTGGTCTTGTAAGAATGACTTGTAGTGTCTCACTGCTTCAGCCTTTATGTCATCTATCTCTGTTAGAACCTCCCCACTACTCGTCCGAAGATGTTTTATAGCATTCCTAGCAGCCCGACCCTCTGCAATTTTGTGAAAATAGCTAGTGTTCTGATCACCATATTTCATCCACTGAACCCTCGATTTTTGATGATAAAATTGCTCCTCAATACTAGCCAGATGATTCCAGCTCTCGGAAGCCACTGATACAGCCGCAAAAGTCTCGACTTGAGGATCCTGCAAAGCTTCATTTTGTTTTACACATAGTGTCTCATAGGCAGCTTTAACCCGTGAGGGAAGGTCTCCATATTGTTCCCTATTTAGCCTCCTTAGAGGCTCCTTTAAAGCCTTCAGTTTCTTGTGCAACATAGTGAGGGCAGAACGAGAATGAAACAACGGCGAGAATGAAGCCCAAACCTGTGCCACAATTTCCAAAAACTGCGGGTGTTAGGTTAGATGATTAAAGAACTGAAAAGGCCTTCTATTTGAAGGTGGTGAAGTTCTGATTTGGACCCATAGCCGGGCGTGATCAGAGACTCCTCCCATTTCAAAGGAAGCAAAAGCGTTAGAGAATGTTCTCAGCCAACAGCCATTCACTAAAGCACGGTCCAGCTTCTTACTAATAGGATTGTCATCCTGACTGTTTGTCCAAGTAAACACTTGACCAACATAGGATAAATCCTCAAGACCACAATATTTTACCACATTCTGGAAATCCCGCATACCTGTCAGATCCTGAATATAGTGAAGATACCGTGAATGCTCTGTGGAAGCAAGAGTAACATTGAAGTCACCAACAACAATCCAAGGGTTAATAGTTTGTACACAGCCCGACTGAATATCCTTGAGCTCCTACCACAATGCTCTTCTGTCAATAACAAAATTCGATGCGTATACAAAAGAACAAATAAAATACTCTCCCGTAGATTTGAATCTGATCCAACAAGTGATTTGTTGAGCACTCATATGAATTAGATGTAAATCAACTTCCAATGACCAACAAACCCAAATTCTCCCCAACCTGTTATACTCGTAATTGTGAATACACTGCCATCCAGGGAAAGTGGTCTCAAAAATAGGCCGAAAATTTTCCTCCTGAATACGAGTTTCAAGAAGACAACCTACTGCAAATTTCTGCGATTGCACCCACTGTCGAACAGCATTTTGTTTGCGCGGCTTATTGAACCCACGCATGTTCCATGAAAAGATTGACGTCATTATAACTTCCGAGAGGAAGCTTTATTCGAGTTTGATTGAGGCCGCACTTGGATCATATCTTTCTTATTCAGAATAGGTCGCCTTTGATGTCTCTGTTTCCCAACTTTCTTGGTCGCAGATTTATTGTTGACAGCCTCTGTTTGAGCATTCACCATATCACTTCCTTTCTCCAACTTAGACTTATCCATTACTGTTTCAGCAATTTCTCCCTCTTCAGGAATATCCTCCAGGACATGAAATCGTGAAGGGGATGCCATAGGAGACTCTGTTTTCTCAGATATTTACATTTTACTTTAGTAACATATATAGACACTAGATATTAACCCGCGGTATACCGCGAGCCTATAATTATACTAAATAATAAAATTAATTTTTTTTAGGATGATCTATAGATATATGCTATTGTTTTGTTTGATTTAAATGTATAGTACACTGCAGAATGATATTTTATAGCTAAAAAACTAAAATTTTAAGTTTTGTTTGTATTGTTAATAGTGTTTGTTTAGCTTTGTTTAGTGTAAGATTGTATAGTTATATTTTGATTGTTAATTCTATCACCCGTAGTATATCATCTTGTATTAATATCGACCCAATCCCTTCCGACCATATAACCATGTCCCGTAAAATCTACATCATTTTGACATTTTCTTATAAAATTCAAATATTTCTAATATTTGAAACTTGAAGTTTTAATATCGACCCAAAATTCATAATAGTATATTGATTGATATATCTAGGATTTTACCCGTAAAATACTGTCCTGATTAATATCTTTTGTGAATATTTATAATGTTTAAATTTCTTATAAATTCTTATAAAATTCATATATTTGAAACTTTATAAAATACTTTCTATTATAAATATTTAAAATGTTTTATAAAATTAAACTTTTCAAAAATTTTAAATAATTATAATATTTAACTTTTAATAAATTTTAAATAGTTATAATAAATAACCGAAGTAAACCGGCTAACACTTTTAATTTTGGACACCAGATAAATCAAGCTTCCTGCTCATTAGTTTTTAAAATTTTGAATCACATCATATGCAGGAAAAAATCTAATATTTTATTAATTATATGTTATACAAATTCAAAATAAATTAAATATTAGATCAAATAAACGTGAAAGAATAATCATATATTTATGTTTAAATTAAGTAGAGAGATTTTAGGAAATTAGCAATTAATTGAATGTAGTTAAGGGAAGTTTAGATATTATAATATTCAAAATTATTATAAAGCTTAAATATTTATAATATTTGAACCTTCATAAATTTTAATATTATAAATAATTGAATGTTTTATAAAATTTAACTTTATAAGAAGTTTAAATAATTATAATATTTAACTTTAAATAAAGTGTAAATATTTATAATATTTTGAAAATTTTAAAAAAAGTTTCAAGTTTTTAAAATAAAGAAGTAAACCGGATAACACTTTTATAATATTCCCGCTCATTTGTTATCTGAATCAGTTTGATCTTTTTTATAATATGACTCTGAACCAATGCCTATAATTTTTCGGCGATGTGGAACATTGTACACATAATTCTTTTTCATCTATTAAGTAATAAATATCCGTTTTAAAAAATTTGAGTCACATCATATGCAGAAAAAAATCAAAATTTTATTACTTATATATTTTACAATAATTCAAAAATAATATAAATATAAATCAAATAAAAGTGAAATGAGAATGATATATTTCTTTTTAAATTAGGTAGAGAGATTGTAGGAAATTAGCTCAAATTTGTTATTTAGCATTAAATAATCATATTTGATTTCTTTATCTGTAAAAATCGTGAATAATATTTCATAAATAAATATTTTAGATATAGAAATTAGTTGGAAAAGATATATTTTTAGATTTTATAAATTAATTTCGTTTTTGGATATTGCCAAAATTTAAGAAAGGATCCAATTGAATATTTTTGGTCAAAATAATAAAAAAGAAAACCGAGCCATAAAGATTAAAATTTGGGATTATAATTATCTCAAATTTAAACTAATTTAGATTTTATAGTTTTTTCATAAATACAAAAATAATTTGTTCACCCACATCAGAAAATATTAACAAAAAAAAAATTACTTAATATTAAAAAAAAATTTTAAATAACTTATTATTTTTCATTTTTTTGGTGTAGACAAATTATTATTACTATTTATGTAATCTATTTACAAAAATAATTTATAAAAATAACAAATATTAAATTTAATAACCAAAAAAATATTTATTATGAACAATTTGTCCCCTAATCAATATTTTACAAAATATTTATTGTAATCACATATTCTTTATATATAAAAATAAGTAGTTAAATAATTATGGTTAGAAGTAGTTAAGGTAAATAACAAATATGGTTAGTTAGAGATATCATATATATATATATATATATATATTTATATATATATATTTCTGATTTAAGTGTTAATTAAGTCATAAATATCTTTTTTTTATTACATATTTCCTTAATTGTCTTATTCATGATCCGAACAGAATAAAACCGGGTCAAAACCCGATCCATTTCAATAAAAAACCAAAATCCCCTCCAAAAATGTATATATAGATGTCATGTTACGTATACGGTATACATGTGTGTTGCGACACAAAACTATAGACGTTTTAAGACTGAGTTTGATCTGATTTTGGATCGGCCCCTTTGTATTTTTGTTTGTTATGTATTGTATTTTTGCAATACAAAACAAACAAAAATAGTTCATAAGAAATTTGGAAAACATGTTCAAACGGGTTGGTCATGAATTCTCCATCAGTGGCTTTACCTAAAGCCATCCTGAACTTGCTTTCAATAACATAGACAATGTTCAAGCTGTATAGCCATGATGGGGACAAGCGCGTGGATGCAGACATCTGGTTTCTTACAAGGCCGGCTGAATAAAATTTGGGCCCTGTCCAACAAATTTGTTATGGAATTTATGGAAAATGGCAAAAACAATAAACACAGAAAAAAGCTTTAGTACCGAGTATCAACGACAATTTTAGACGATTATGGAGTTTTAACCGGGAGATGATTGCCCAATAACGACAATCTCATAATATCAAATCTATCTCTTAGTTTCATCATTATAAGTAGGATTTTAATTAAGCATACTCCATCTTAATGAATAAGAGTTAAAGTTATGTGCATAATATCAAATCTATTTCTTAGTTAATTCTACAAAATAATTAACAAAACATAATTAGTAAAACAACAAAGAAATGAAAAATTCACAAAAATTTTGAAAACCAACCTTTTTTTTAAATATATATTTTACTTTTAAAATGCTGTAGATATAGACTTGTAAATTGTTATATGGATTATATTTTTACATATATTTATATTATATCAATAGATTTGATACGTTTTACGATTATATTTTTTTTTTGTCAAAAAAATAAAAATCAATGGAAACAACATTTTAGTGACTAAATTTAAAAACTAAACTTTATATAATAATAAAATAGTAAAAATTACTCAGAATGACCCATATCTTATATAAAATAACTAGTATGACTCTGTTCTGCAACGTATAACTAGAATGACCTACATCTTTAATAAAAAGACATTTAAACCAGTTTTTATATTTTATTTACGAAAATGCCATTATTATTGAATTTGGAAAAAATACAAATTATTCTCAAAATAAATCAAAAACAAAAATCAAAAACCTAAAATCTCAAACTCTTCACATTCCCCGACTCTCAAACTTTTCACATTCAAACCAAAAACAAATTTCTCTCAAATCTCAAACTCTCTCTTCTCTCTCTAAACTCTCTCCCGGCGAATCTTCTTTTCCGACGCTGATGTTTCTCCGGCGACGACGTTGCTGCTTCTCCGGCGACGTTGTTGCTTCTCCATGCCGCTGCTTCTCCGGCGACGTTGTTGCTTCTCCATGCCGCTGCTCCTCACATAGTCGTTTTCCGGCTACGCTGCTTCTAACACAGTCGTCTTCGGTGGTGCTGCTTCTACGGTTGTGGGTTTTTCCTCGGTTGTCTCTACTTTTCTAGGTTTTTCCTCTGTTGGCTGGGTGTATACTCGATTTGTTAACTTAAAGTCATAGAGCTCCCGCAGATTTGTTTCTTGTGCTTGCTTGCTGATTTAATTATGATGATTTGATTTCAGATTTTAGTTTGTTGGTTACTAATTTTTTAGTTCGTTATGGCAGATTTGTTTGAAAGTTCGCACATATTTGTTTACTAACAGAGTATGTTTACCACAGTTTTTTTAACTAACAGAGTCCCCACAGATTTGTTAGAAGCTTGCAGCTGTGTCTATTTTTTTTAATTGCAGACTTAATTGTTGAGTAACTAAACATATGTTTTTGTGTTATGTAAAAACGAATGGCGTCTGCCCTCGACAATATGAAGAAGGGAAATCTCTGATACAAAAGAAGAGCATGAACCATGGTTGTTATTTGAGTAGCTTTGAAAACTTGGTGTGAACCAGTTGTTGCAGATTTTACCACCGACTTTTTTGGTGTGAACCAGATGTTACCACCGACTTTTTGGTGTGAACCAGTTATTTTTTCTGAGTGTTATTGTAACCACAGACTTTTATTATACCACATACAAATTCTATAACAACACACATGTTCCACAATAACACATACAAGTTTGACATGTCAATACAAACATCTTACATGTTCCACAACAACAGTCATACAAGTTTGGAAAATACAACAAAAGTTTACAACAAAGACTACTTCATCAAGTTTATGCCTTGTTAGACCACCTTCTTTCATAGATCCATTTCCCACATACAAGAATAATCTGCTCCATTTTACAGACGAAAGAGATGTTTGAAATCGAGTTGTGGAGATAAAGAGAAGAAAGAAGAGGTAGAGTCGAGCTCTAAAGGAGAAGAGAGAAAACAATTGCAGACAACGGGAGGAGGAGGAATAAAGAAGATGATAAGATAAGCTAAGGATGGTGATGATTGGTCAAACCCTAAATCGGACGGTCCATATTTTCCTATCTTAGATTTTAGAAAACAAATCTGTGGCATCTTCAAATAAGTCTGTAGACTATATCTATGGTCAAAGTGTAACAACAAGTCTGTAGAATATAAGTCTGTGACAACTAAAAAGGTAGTTTAGTCTAGATTAAGTCTGCGACAACTATGACAAATATATCTGCGATGATGGGAAATAAATCTGTGATTCATAATATATTTGTCGTCAAGAGGTAAAACTCTGGGATCACTAAGAGTCAGTCTAGTTATTATCTTTTGCAATAACAAATCTGCAGCAACGTACATACTTAACATAAGTCGGTAGGTAGTATTAATAAGTCCGCAGAAACGTGATTGACAATAAGTCTGTAAGAAAAACATTAGAAAAACAAATCTGTAGAAATAAATCTGCGAAACCTAGGAAATCTGCGATGTCATGAAAGAAAATCTGTAAGACAAGTCTGTGGTAGACAAAAAATCTGTAATAGCCTATAAATCGGTAGTAACCTATGAAAAAATCTGTATACTAAATCTGTGGTGGAATTAAATCTGTAGAACAAATCTGTGGTTCAAAAACAAATCGGCAAGAAAACAAGTCAGCGATAACGATACAATTAAATCTTTTGCAGATTTATAAATCGTTGGCAGATTTATGAAATCTGTGGCAGATTTTTTCTACAGATTTATTTGAATTCACAGAGATTAGTGGCAAAACTGTAAATAATTACAGGTTTTTCTGTAAATAACGACAACTTTTGCTTCGCTGGCATTTTTTTTTAATGGCATTTTTGTTATTATGATTTTCTGTACAAAGCTTTATAGAGGTATTTTGGGTATTAAAAAAAAAATGAAAACACTCTAGTTATTATTAAAAGATATGAGTCATTCTAGTTATTAATCCCCATATAATGGTTATTGTAGTTATTCTCCCAAATAAAATATATGAAGTTTCTCTTTTAGCGTGGTGAAAATTCAACGGCCACGTGAGTGCATGCCATATCAGTTTTACATTTAAGTTCTGATAATTTTCTCAACTCAAAATTTGTTTAGAATTTTGCTATTATTGGTTACTAGGTTATGAACCCTCCGCGATGTCGCGGGAGAACTCATTTTCAACAAATATAATTGATTGTGTTTATGTATTAAATTATTATGATAATATATTCAAAAATTTGAATTAATACATAAAATTAACTATGTCTTAAAGTTATAACAATTTATGAATAAATATGTAAAAAAGAAGAATTATGATTAAAAACACTTTTGAAACAATTTTTATGAATGTAAAATTATTTATAAGTGACAAATACAAAAAGAAGAGTTATAATATTGAGATGAGAAATTCTAGCGGGCCAAAACCCAAAAATTCAGAAGGAGTCGGTATCCAGCACGACTTGTGGGTGACTAAGAATTTCGCCCGAGAATTGGTGTTTTTTGTTTGTCCACTGTTCTTTAAATATAAAATTAAGATTTATTCTATTATATATATTAGAAAAATATAAAATTTGATGACGTAAATTACATCTATAACAAACAAATAAACATTTACAAGATCTCATAAATTTTTATTTGTATTGATAAATTAATTGAGTAAAAAATCTTCTTTCTTGAATATTCATGTGACGAATTGGAATCATTGCTTTTTTTCCTAAAAATGGAGATGATTTCTTGATTACTATACCATTTCAAACGGTTTATTTGACGCTTACCATATTTAAAGCGCCCAATCACAAGCGTCACATGAGGATGTCTTCTCATATTCGGATTTTGTAATAGTTCTAACTCAGCATCAATATTTCGTTGTATATATTCTATATATATTGCCTTAAGATAGAAAACATCATTGTTACCATAAAAAATAGTTAAATAAAAATATTTACTGTATAATCCGTCTAATTCTAAGAAAAAAATTATTGGTATCTTCATTAGAATTATATCTTTAAAGTTGATTAAAACTTCTCCATTTTTATAATCATTCCAAAAAACTTTGGTAAATCAAAATGAGAAGAATTTTTTTAATA
>NW_003302549.1:13523919-13639930 GCF_000004255.2 Arabidopsis lyrata subsp. lyrata | reverse complement strand
GTAATTATTCTCGGATATTTAGATATAAATGTATTTAATTCAAATATTAGATATATAAAAAGTTTTATATGTATAAGTATATGTAATTTCGGGTAATCGGGTACCCGTTCGGGTATCGGGTTCGGATCGGGTTTTACCCTATACCCACGGGTACGGCAATACAAGACCCAATAGGGTAAATAGCTAATACCCGTACCCGCCCCAAACCGGTTTTTTCGGGTCGGTTTCGGTTCGGGTACTCGGGTACGGTTTTTTTGCCCAGGCCTAAAAATAACCGCTAATATTATAACGAACAGATGCGATAAAAAAACACAACTTAGAAAAAATAACCGTCAATATTTTAACGAAAAGTTGCGATAAAAAGATACAAACGAAAAAAGTTACCGTCAATATTTTAACGGAAAGTTGCGATAAAAAGACCTAACCGAAAAAATAACCATTAACGGAAAAAAGTAACCGTCAATATTTTAACGAAGTGTTGCGATAAAAATATACGACCAAGAAAAAATAACCATCAATATTTAACCGGAAAGTGCGATAAAAAAACACAACTGGAAAAAAAATAATCATTCCAAAAAACTTTGGTTAAATCAAAATGAGAAGATTTTTTTTAATATTAAAATAATGTATGTTTAGAAATAGTTTAGAGAATAAATAATTTGGAACGATTTTACAGATTTTTTTTTTTGGATTCATCATGAAACAAATAATCTATGTTAAAGAATAAAAATTTCGGAACTACTTAGGAAGAAGGACAAATATATAGAATTCAAAAGTCACTGTCATTTAAATATACAACTATTCATACAAAAAGTTGTGACAAAAGAATGCAATGAAATATAGTGAAGAGACGTAACTTTAAATGAATAGATGCAACTATAAAGACACAACCGTAAACTGAAAAGAAAAAAATATGACTATAAATTGAACAAATAGAACTGTCTAAAAAAATAACCGTCAATATTATAACGAAAGGATGCGATAAAAAAACACAACTTAGAAAAATAGCCGTCAATATTTTAACGAAAAGTTACGATAAAAAGATACAAACGAAAAAAGTTACCGTCAATATTTTAACGGAAAGTTGCGATAAAAAGACCCAACCGAAAAAATAACCGTCAACAGAAAAAAGTAACCGTCAATATTTTAACGAAGAGTTGCGATAAAAATATAGACCAAGAAAAAATAACCATCAATATTTAACCCGAAAATGCGATAAAAAAAACACAACCGGAAAATAATCTATGTTAAAGAACAAATATTTTACAGATTTTACAGATTTTTTTTTGGATTCATCATGAAACAAATAACCTATGTTAAAGAACAAAAATTTCGGAACTACTTAGAAAGAAGGAAAAATATATAGAGTTCAAAAGTCACGGTCATTTAAATATACAACTATTCATACAAAAAGTTGTGACAAAAAAATGCAATGAAATATAGTGAAGAGACGTAACTTTAAATGAATAGATGCAACTATAAAGACACAACCGTAAACTTGAAAAAAAAATATGACTATAAATTGAACAAATAGAACTGTCTAAGAAAATAACCGTCAATATTATAACGAAAAGATGCGATAAAAAAACACAACTTAGAAAAATAACCGTCAATATTTTAACGGAAAGTTGCGATAAAAAGATACAAACGAAAAAAGTTACCGTCAATATTTTAACGGAAAGTTGCGATAAAAAGATCCAACCGAAAAAATAACCGTCAACGGAAAAAACTAACAGTCAATATTTTAACGAAGTGTTGCGACAAAAATATACGACCAAGAAAAAATAACCATCAATATTTAACCGGAAAGTGCGATAAAAAAACATAACTGGGAAAAAAATAATCATTCCAAAAAACTTTGGTTAAATCAAAATGAGAAGAATTTTTTTAATATTAAAATGATGAATGTTTAGAAGTAGTTTAGAGAATAAATAATTTGTAGCCATTTTACAGATTTTTTTTTCGGATTCATCATGAAAAAAATAATCTATGTTAAAGAAAAAAAATAACCGTCAATATTTTAACGGAAAGTTGCGATAGAAAAACACAATCGAAAAATGTAACCATCAATATTTTAACGAAAAGTGACCATAAAAGACACAACCAAAAAAATAACAGTCAGCAAAAATCATAACCGTAATTATTTTAACGAAGAGATGCAATAAAAAGACACAACCGTAACCATCAATATTTTAACGGAAAGTTACGATAGAAAGAAACAACAAAAAAAAAATAACCGTCAATATTTTAACGGAAGCTTACGACAAAAAGATACAACCAAAAAAATAACCGTAAACAAAATAAGTAACCGTAATTATTTTAAAGAAGAGTTGCGATCTAAAAGACACAACCGAAAAAAATAACCGTCAATATTTTAACGGAAAATCGCGATAAAAAACACAAACACAAAAAGTAACCGTCAATATTTTAACGGAAAGTTGCAATAAAAGATACACAACCGAAAGAATAACAGTCAACAAAAAAGTAATCATCAATATTTTAACGAAAAGATGCGATAAAAAGACACAACCGAGAAAAATAACCGTCAATATTTTAAGGGAAAGTTGTGATAAAAAGACACAACCGAGAAAAAATAACGAGCAATATTTTAACGGAAAGTTGGGATAAAAAGATACAAACGAAAAAAGTAACCACCAATATTTTAACGAAAAGTTATGATAAAAAGACAAAACCGAAAACAATAACTGTCAATATTTTAACGGAAAGTTACGATAAAAAGACATAACCGAGAAAAATAACCGTCAATATTTTAACAGAAAGTTATGATAAAAAGATACAACCGAGAAAAATAACCGTCAACATTTTAACAGAAAGTTGTGATAAAAAGATACAAACGAAAAAAGTAACCGCCAATATTTTAACGGAAAGTTACTATAAAAAGACACAACCGAGAAAAATTACCGTCAATATTTAGCGGAAAGTTGCGATAAAAAGACACAACCGAGAAAAATAACTGTCAATATTGTAACGGAAAGTTACAATAAAAAGACACAACCGAGAAAAAACAACCATCAATGTTTTAACGGAAAGTTACGATAAAAAGACACAAACGAAAAAGTAACTGCCAATATTTTAACGGAAATGTACGATAAAAAAACACAACCCAAAAATAACCTTCACAAAAAAAAATAACCGTCAATATTTTAACGAAGAGTTGCGATAAAAACAACCGAAAAGATAACCGTCAATATTTTAATAGAAAGTTACGATTATAAGACACAACCGTTCAAAAGTGCAAAAGAAATTTATTGAGATTGCTATTATATATAGATTTATTTTTCTGTACATTGCGAAAGAGTCAACGTGAAGAAGCTTCTTGGACTGAAAACTCTTTGACGAAAAAAAAAGAAAGAAGCTTTTTGGAAACATCACCAATCTAGTCACTTGGTTCCTTCGTGTTCCTTCGTGATCTCGACCTTGCAGCCAGTGGGAAACATTAGCATATACCTTCGAAGAACTCTAGTTTTTGGGTCCAACGACCACCTGACAAAAAATACCACTTATATATTATGGAAACGTCAAAATAAATAATACTTCACGTTTGTTTATTTTTTTGGTTAAAGTATACTTAATACTTCACGTTTGTCTAAAGATCTATATGTATGTATATTAACCTGAATCTGGACAAATGATGGAGAAAGATTGCGATAATGAACTTCGCAAACTCAGACCCTACGCAAAGCGTTGAGCCAGCTCCAAAAGGCATGTAATCCTTGGATAAAATACCATGTAAATCTTGGCCCTGAAATTGTAAAAATTTATACATTATATCAGTTTTGATGTGTTGCGTGTGTGGCTATCATACTATTTAATTAAGGACTCCCAGCAATCACCTTCCATCTCCATGGATTAAACTTGAGTGGATCATCATACTTTTTTTCATCGAAATGAACTAGAGGAATGCCAAAGAATAGCCAACCAGCTGGCAGAGCCGGCCTTAGGGACAGGCTGATGAAGCATCAGCTTGTGGCCCTCTTAAATATAAGTAAATTTTCGGCCTCCAATTTTAACAAAGTATCCTTTAGTTCAGGTGGTTACGTTTAAGTTAATGGAGAAAGTTGGTGCAGGCTTCGAAGCCTCATTATTGCTCTTTATAAAACTTTCAGTTTTTTTTAGCTTATTAATTTTATAGGTCCAAAAAAAAATTGTTGTTTGTGACCCATAAATTTGTTGGGCCGGCTCTGCCAGCTGGCACTGTATAATCTGCCCAATGAAAACCCAAAACACTTGTTTATTGATTGAAAGAACAAAGAGAAGCTGAAGCCAAAAAAAATTGTTAATTTGACAAATAAAGCTCCAAAGATATACCAATATATACACCAAAGTTATCAATGAAAAGTAAATAAAGAAGTAGAAATCTTAAATAATATATTAAAGCAAGAAACAGAAAATCTCAAAACATAAAGTTTACAAGAAAAAGAATATTAGTGTATTTGTGTTTGTGCTTGTGCAAGTGCATGCTCACAATAATGATCATAAGCATTCAGAGATGGCTGAAAATGATCAAGCAACGTAAACAAATGAACAAACCTCCAATCTGAACGTCCTCAGTGGGTATTCTGTGCACTGTAGGCTGTGCACTAGTAAACCGAAGCGACTCTTTGATAACCTGAAAACACATTTTTAGTAGTCCCTTTTTATTTTTATTTTGGTGGTGATGCATGTACGTGTTAAGCAAGCAATATGTGTAAGCGAGCAAACTCACCATGTGAGTGAAAGTCATGGACTTGTATTCCTCCCATGTTATTCCTGCCTCCTTATCAACCCGGTTTTGAACCACCGCCTCGTGTTCTCTCTGAAATGATTAGATGGTAAACATGTATACGTACGTGAAATCAACAAAGAAAGTTTCATAAGCAAAACCACAAAAAACCTTTAGTTCTTCCATGACATCAGGATTGTCAGCCACGAGCTTCACCGTTGCTGCTACAATTGCGGGAGTCGTCTCCTGGGAGAGTATGAAAAAGGTGAATATCAGGTTGACAGCTCTGTCTATGTCCAGAACCGCCCCATCTTTCTCCATTTCATCGAATAGAATATCCAAGAAGTCTCCGAGTCCTTGTTTTGATTCTTTCTTCTTTTGAATCAAGCCCTTTAGAAGCTTTGCCGCCCTCTTCCGTGCCTATCAAGAATCATATATTAAATAAATCTATATACGAAATTCTGTATTTAAGGGAAAGGAAGATAAATTCTGTATCTACCATCACGAATCGATAAACAGTTGTCCCAGGGAAGTTGTATGAGAAGTTAAACCAATTAGGTCGAAAAGCAGTCCAACATAGTCCTAGTTCTTTTACGGCCTCAGATTCCATTCCTCCAATTACTTTCTTTACAATTAGATCAACCACCATCTTCAAGTTGTAAACGGTTAGGAATAGACATAGTTAGACGACATAAGATTTACGGGATAAACCGCTATATATATACCGTATATGGAACCATAACTAGTGATATCGTTGATGTTAAATTTTTGTTTTAGATTTGAATGTACAATAAAGTTTGTTTTGGATAGACCTGGGTTGCTGCTTCTTTTACGTCGAAAGAAGTGCTCATAGCTCCATTCTCAATCTCAAAGTAGTTGCGTGTCAAACAATCAATGTCTTGAATCAATCTGTTTTTCAAATTTTCTGGCCCGACAAATCTAGAAGTCAAGTTTCTGACATATTTATGAATATCTTTCCTCTGGAAGAAGTCGCTGTTCTCTCCAAAGAGCCGCCTTAAGCTCTCCGTCGCGCCCAACTGTGAATTGGCCTTTGCCATCTCCATATTCACTTCAGGATCGATCGAGATTATCACCTTGGCCCCAAATAGACTTGTACTGAACATTTTTGAACCATACCTGATTAAAATATTTTTAAGATATGAAAAATTTTAGAGAACTTTTCATATTAACTAAAGACAGAAAAAAAAAAGTTTGACAAAAATTTAAGAGCACTAAAATAGAAATTTGAAAATATCTAATAAAATTATATATGTCAAATGAAAATAAATTAAAATTTTCATAATATTTATAACTTCTAAATTACTAAGGCTCATATTGTAAGTCTTTAAAGTATTTGAATCATATTATTCTACTAACCATAGTATTAATTTTTTTTGAACTGATTACTCTATTAAATTTTTTGGAGAATTTATGAATTTTTTATCTGATGTATGCATTATTTATAACATAAATAATATTTTTGAGATATAATTACCGTGTATATATCAATCACTAATTAATACTCCGTCCCTTCTACTAATAGTCTAAGGGGCCGATTGGTAACGAGTGTTAATTCTCGTTGTAGAAACTTTAACTGTAAGAACTTTCGCTGTAGAAACTTTTGCTGTAAAGACTTTGATTGTATAAATTTTATAACCGATTGGTAAAAACTATGACTGTAGAAATTGTGATTTTAAATAACCACCAAATATGTAGAAAAATGGATCTTAAAAGAACAATGAATTTTTTTTTTACTATAAATCTACTGAAGCTTTTCAAAAATTAATTAATTTGTGAAAGTTATAAGAATTTACATACATACGAGAAGGAAAATGAAAAAAACTATAAACTTTTAATTTGTTTATTTCTAAAGTCTCATTTACGTGACTTAAAAAAAAAACTGAAACCAAAGAGTAAAAAATAAAAAAGAAACTTTGATGGCTTTAAAATTTATTAAAGCCAAAAAAGTTTGATTGGAAAAAAAATCTTTAAAATCTTTTTAAAGTCTTAAAAGTCTGATCCAATCACCCCCTAAGACACATATTAAAAACAAATTACGAACATATTAAATAATTATATCCAAGAAAACTCCCCAGTTTTATCTCAAACATAATTTTCTTAAAAACTTTCAAATCGAAAATATACAAGAACACTATTTATAGGACAAATATATAAAACAAGATAATTATATAAGTAACTATAAAGTGATTAGTTATGTAACTATTATAAATCTATTTATGTAACGAAGGATGTTATATATAGTAACCTGGATATTTTCTTCTTTAGAAACGGTGAAATCACTAAATGGAAATCATAAGGCGTCATGAATTCAAACGTCTCTCCGATGATCGGAAACCCCATTGTGCCCGGAGGAAGTTTGCCTTTGCATGTAGGGGTTTTCCAACGGTATATCCAGTGGCACAGTTTTACTACTCCTACTATGAGTGAAACTATAACAGGGAATGTCCAATAAAAATCTAACATTTTTTGTTTCGTCTATAAAGTTTGTGGCTTCGAGTTGTACGATTTCTATAGGCGTTGCTCTGTATTTATACTTGAATATGCGGTTCATTCCTGTAATATTAAGGAATAATCTTACAAGAAAAATAATAGTGATTCTCCGAAGCCTATTAATATTATAATAAGTTCATCATGTAATATATATATAAATAGGAAAGAAGCTTAAGCATCTGTGGTCTAGTGGTAGAGGAAACTTTGGGAAAGGATGAAAAACTCCCATACTTGAGTTCGATTCTCCTTGGAAACAAAAACACATTTGTTTGGGAAGTCTGTCAGTTGGGCCTTGGCCCAATTGGTTTATCTGGTAGCCAGATGCAGGCGGCCTGACTACCCCTGGCACTTAGTCGGAAGGCATTCCAAACTCGGGATAGACAGAGTGGTAGCCCGTAAGGGCCAAACCGTTAATACGGTGGACCAGTCCACTATGTAGCACCTCGGTGCGTTCCTACCGGAACCGACCGGATAACCGATAGGGTTTATAAAAAAATAAATAAATAAATAAATAGGAAAGAAAAATCTTACAAGAAAATCAGTAATGATTCTTCGAAGTCTTAATATTATAATAAGTTCACTTCTGTAATATGTGTATATGAATAATCTAAAGAAAAATATTACAAGAAAAGCAATAGTGATTCTTTGAACTTCGAAGCCTATTGATAATTTGATATTATAATGAAAAAGCAACAAATTGCCGAAGACTTTGCGCGTCTCCTTAATGTCCGTGACAACTGGTACTCCGTGATAGAAAAATCGTTAGGTGCTAATGGGATGTTAGGTGCAAATCGGAAGGTAAAGATGAGTTTACCGCCTAATAAGAAAATCAGAGATTATATAGAAATTAATAAAGAACTAGTTTTAAAGTTATTTCATGTTTTAAAAACATATGAATCAATTATAATTAAACAAATTAAATAATATTATTTTAAAATTGCATTAAACACATAAATTTTTTTTTAAATTTAAATTTATGATTTTTATATAAATTACGAACATAATTTGGATGTTCTGAATTTTAAATCCAGAAAAAGAAGTAAAATTTTTTTTTGGACTAGACGGTCTAGACGGACAAAAAATCGGATCATCGATTATTCTTACCGATTTGGACATCGCCGCAGCCCCTCTCCGATCAGCGCCTAGGTAGCCTCAGCTTAATGATGATCAATAAAACGTTCTCATGATTCTTTTTCGTCTCAAAATGCGGCACCAAATGGAAACTAAATGGTAAGACAGAATGCGTTGAATTTATTAATGATAGAGACGCATTACATCATAAGACTGGAAATCTAGACTATTTATCTAATGTGATGAATAAAAATCCATGTGTAATTGGATTACCTGATGGAGATCATGTGATGGCCACAAAATGGGTGATGTATGCTTAGAGGGTGATTTATGGTTGAATGGGGTTTATATTCTAAAGATTTAACATGCTTCTTGATTTCAGCTGCGAAATTGTTGAAAGTCGTTAAAGGATCTATTACATTTACTAATGAGTTATGTGTTATACATGACCGTACATGAAGATGCAGATTGACACAAGTGAAGAGTGTGAGGACGTATACGTGTTCCGTGGGAGGGGGGGGGGGGAGGGGATTGGTGCACAGATTCACAAGGCTGTGAATAGTTAGGATTTATGAGATTTATGGCATCGCCGTTTTGGTCATCTTTCAAGTGGTGTTTTTCTTATTTGTCAAGTTATTTAAATATTGAAAAACAGTTGAGTTCCACAATAGTTTGTTATATTTATTTAAGGCAAAACAAACTCGTGATTGCTTTCATGAAAATTCTAATAAAACTGCTGAAGTTTTTGATTTGATTCATTGTGATCTTTGGGGTACTTATGGCATATTATCTACTTCTCGTGCATCATATTTTCTGACAATAGTAGATGATTATTCACGAACTGTTTAGGATTACTTATTGAATACAATGAGTGAAGTGACTGTGACTCTTAAGAACTTTCTCAAGATGGTTGAACATCAATTTAACAAGACGGTGAAAATAGTACGAAGTGACAACAGTGTGAAATTCATGGGATTGAGATCATACTTTAGGGATGAAGGGATCATCTATTAGGCATCGTGTATCTATACTCCTCAACAAAATGGTCACGTTGAGAGGAAAAATAGACATATTTTTAATGTGGCTAGATCGTTGATGTTTCAAGCAATGTTACCACGTAAGTTTTTGGGTAAGTGTGTTCTAACAGCTTGTCACTTGATTAATCACATTCCACTAGTGTTTTTCAAGGAAAGACACCGTATGAGATGCTTTTCAGTGAGGTACCATATTTTAGTTCCTTACAGGTATTTGGTAATCTTTATATTACTCGTAACGTCTTGCGTGATAAGGATAAGTTTGGAGAACAGAGTCGACGGTGTGTTTTTTATGGGCTATCCATTTGGTCAAAAAGGTTGGTGTGTATTTGATTTAGAAAAGCATGAATTCTTTGTATCTAGAGATGTGGTGTTTCCTTTTCAAGTGGTATAGCAGCGATTGATCGGCCCCTAAATGGAACAAACCACAGTTGGTCATATTTCTTTTTATTGAGAGATCGACTGATCTTTTGAAACAAACAAAATTGTGGGGTTTTTTCTTCCAGAGACCAGCGGACCGATCGATCTGCCAAATGGACCGATCGATTCCTACCCAACTTCAGAAGTTGTCCCAAATCTAGAGACTAGCGGATCGATCGATCTGCCACAAGGATCGATTGATCCCGACCAAGTTTTAGACGTTGCCTCGAATTCAAAAATAAGTGGACTAATCGATCGGTTTTCATGATCAATCGATCCATATTCTGTTTCAAAGATCATTGAAAATCCGATTCAGAGCGAGAAATAAATCATTAGTTCATCACTCGATTCGATTGATCCACATATATATGGAAGATAAGAAATCTACAGTTGTGAATCAAATTGATGACTTGCGTGAGGTATCTGAAACAGTCGATTGTCTCAATGATATGTTCTTCATACTACACGATGGCAATACAATCCACCCACACTCTCATCTGCTTCCTCCCAATCAGCGTCATCACTTCCATGTACGGTCCTCTATCCTATTGTGAATTATCTATCAGGTGATCAGTTTTCTACTGCACAAAGAGCCTTCTTTACAGTTATGATGACTGTTCTGGTCCGAAAATCATACTCGGAAGCTGTAAAGATAAATGTGGCAAAATGCAATGTCTGCGAGAGGTGACTGCATTTGAAGAAAATGATACATGTGATATTACTGAGCTTCCATCCGGTAAGAAGGAAATTGGAAGTCATTGGATATTTACAGTCAAGTATAAGTCGAATGGGGAGAGGTACAATACCAGATTGGTGATCATGGGTAGTAGACAACTAGAGAGGTTGAAGTTTGATGAGACATTTGCTGCGATCGTGAAGATGACCACCATAAGAGAGTTTCATAAGGTTGCGACTGTAAAAAGATGGGAAGTACATCAGATGGATGTTCATAATATTTTTTTTGCATGGGGATGTCGAGAAAGAGGTTTATATAAGATGACCTCCGAGATTTGTCTCTCAAGATAAATCAAAAGTTTACAAGCTCAAGCAATCCTTATGACTAGCGTCAAGCACGACGATGTTGGTTTTCTAAGCTTGCGACGACACTCAAAGGCTATGGTTTTGTTCAACAAATATCGGATTACTCTCTTTGTACTTTGGTGCGTGGTTCTATGCAACTATATGTGTTCGTATATGTTGATGATTTGTTGATTGGTGGAAATGATCTTCAAGGTATAATGAAGTTGAGATATCTTAGTGCAATGCTTCCATATGAAAGACTTGAGTGTTATGGAATATTTCTTGGGCATCGAAGTTTCTTGGTCTCCTGAGGATTTTTACTTGTCTCAAAGGAAGTATGCTTTGGACATTGTGAACAAATGTGAGTTGTTAGGTAGTCAACCAGTGTCTACTCCTCTTGAACAAAATCATAAGTTAGCAATTGATGATGGTGATTTTTATCAGGATCCCGAGAGGTATATGCGGCTGGTTGGTAGTTGGTTTATCTTACATTTACCAGACCTAAGTGCTAATTCAGATTTACAGTTGATGGTTTATTGTGATTCCATTTTTTTTGCATGTCCTTTATCTCAGAAATCGCTTACATGTTTTGTTGTAATGTTCGGAGACTCTCCAATTGCTTGGAAGACAAAGAAACAAGATGTGGTGTCATTTTTTCCGGGTGGGACTGAATATCGTTCGATGAGTTTTGTCACCCAAACTTTTGGCATGTTTTTGGGTTTCTCATCTGCAGGCTATGCGCTTGTTTTGTGAAAATAAGGCATCCTTACATATTGTTGTAAATCCGGTATTTTATGAAAGGACGTCGAAGCATATTGAAAGGAATTGTCATTTCATTCGTGATGAAATACCGAATGGCGCACTAGTTACTGCACATCTTCGTACCACAGAGCAGCTGTTGGATATATTTACTAATGCATTGGATTCTCAACAGTTTACTTATCTAAGGCACAAAAACATAAATTAGACATTTATGATCTCCATGTTCCAACTTGAGGAAGAATATTATGAATTATATATCAAATTTTATAATATTTAGTTTAATATTTTAATATCTCTTTTATATATACTTTCTCGTTAAGATGGATAAAATTAAAGAAAATTTACCCAGATTGACTCAAAACTTAGCAAAAATAACTAGATTGACTCTCAATTGTAATGGAGAACTAGACTAACTCAAATTTTGTGTAAAAAGACTAATTAACCTCAATCTAGATTTCTCCAACAATTTTTTTTTGCAAAAAATATAAAAAAAAAAAAAAAATGAGTTTAGATTTCGGAAAGAAAAAAAATAAATAAATAAGAACATAAAACCAAACAAAACAAAATCGATTTAGGGTTTAATTGTTTTCTCCCTTTTCACAGACTCGATTTAGGATTTAGGGTTCTCTGTCTCTCTTCTCATTCGTCGATTTTGAGTGGAAACCCTAGCAATCTCTCCTTCAATCCGCCGCTTCTGCAAACTACGGTGAGTATTTCGGCTGTGTTGATTTTGTGTCGATATGCTAGCCTCCGTGGGTAATTGTTTCTGATTTTTTCTCCCTTTTTCTCTCTTCCGGTAGTGACAGAGCTGCGTCTCCGCCCACATAAACGGCGGCGAAGCTGCAGGCTGCAAGGCTTTCTTACTTCATCACGGTTTCTCTTATCTCGCGGTGACGGAAACTCGTCTTCGGTGTCATCGTTTTTTCTTGTTTTCACCGGAGGATTTTCAGACTTTCAAATTCGATTTCTTCATTCAACATTGTCTTATTACCCTAATCGGTGAGAACTTTTCCCATTCAATTTGATTTCAATTTAGATTTCAATTTTGATTAACCCTTGTTTTTTTTGCAGATCGACCACCGTCATCTGAGTACCTATAGTGTTCTTCCAGTTTCCGGTAAGAGTTTACCTAGTTTCGTCGGATTTTTTTTTGTAAAATTATTTCACGCCTTTTCGAATTATATGACCACAGATTTTGTTGAAGTAACTGCAGATTTTTTTCATGATTTTGGCTTTATGCAAATTGCTATTTCCTTTGATCCTCTATTTTGCTGAAGCTGTTAATTTTATTTATCTATGTTTAGGAATGGCATCCTCCAGTAACTTCAAATATCCTCCTCGCCTCTATGACGAAGGAAAATCTATTTTGCAACACCATAGCATGAACCACAACTGTTATTTGTCGAAAATTGGGCTCATTCGAGAAGGATTAGGTGAGGATGTGTGGGACAAATTGAAGGAATCATCTCTTGGTGTATTTATAAAGCTTGCTGAAGCGGAATACACATGGGCTGCAAAGAAGGTTCACTTTATCCTCACAAATCAGCTGCGAGTAAACAACTTGCATGAGATTTGGTCTTTGATTGATGGTAGACCAATCCGATTCTCTTTAAATGAGTTTGCGGATATAACAGGTCTAAACTGTGGTGTTATTGAGCCGTCAGACATTTGCCAAGCTGATCACAGTGAGTTTTGGGAAGCAATGAATGTGGGAACCTCGGACGGTCCTATGTTTACAGAGCTGCAAAAAGTGATGGATCTTAGCAAGGCGTGGGTGGTTGAAAAGAGAATGATGGTTGCTAGGTTGTGCTTATTATCTGTGGCAGTACATGGCATACATCACGGATCAAGAATCCCTTTGTCTAGTGCTAGAAGAGTTCTTGATCCTGTGGGTTTTGAGAAATATCCTTGGGGTCGAGTGGCTTTTGATAGTCTAGTTACCGCAGTGAAGCTTGTTAAATATGACCAAGAGTCCTATGTTATTCACGGATGCGTTCATGCTTTGCTGATTTGGTTTTATGAGAGTGTCCTAGGAATAGGAGAGGATTATGGGATGAGAAGGCCTACATTGACGGGTGTTCCACTACTCGATTGGCAGTCAACTAGGAAAGATATAAAGTTAAAAGAATTCCTCATAAAGGAGAAGACTAAGCATGGTCAGGTTAGTTTTTTTTTTTTTTTTTTTTACATCACTTGTTAAAATAATTTTTGCTTTGTAATTGTTTTGCAAAATTGACAAAATTGTGTCACTTCTTTTATTATTTCATGTTACCACAATTATATAAATGGATTAGTACATAATAAATTGATTAAACATGTTTGTCCTTTTTTCGTGTTTTATGCAGATTCGTGTAAGGCACATGTCAGAGGATAACATGTACCCTAAATGGGGAGATGCGGATGCTGATGCGAATAAGGATCCTTACTAGACAACCTGATTAAAGATATCATCAATAACCAGTTACCTTTGAATGCTTGGGATGGTGTGGGTTCAGTTGCTGTGACAAACAAGAATGTGGCAAAGAAGAAAAGAAAATTAGAGATTGAAGCTGAGGTGGAGAGTAGTATCAAGTGCCAGAAAAACAAAATGAAAGTGGCTGACCATATTGCAGAGGAAGATGAAAAAATCCCAAAAAAGAAGCAGAAGACATAGAAAGAATATGTGGAGGTATATTGGTAACAAATTTCTTTTTAATTTTAATAGTGATGTTAGTAATGAATATTTGTGAATATGCAATTCATTTTAGGACAATGCAGCAGAGAAGAAGAGCATCTTCGATATTTGGAAAATGTTGGAAACAATGAATGGGACAATTTCAGAACTAGACAAGAACATGAGGAATATAATGGATGCTTTGGAGAGCAAATTTGAATCCCTGGTTACTAAGAGACTTAGTGACGTAGATGTGAAGGAGATGAAAGAGTCCAAACCTGAATTTGCTACCTCAAACAACAATGAAGATGATGAGGCAAATAGTAAATCTCCTGTAAGTTATACTTTCACCTCCTCTATCTAAATTCTAGTTGTACTTTTTTGCACTTTTACTAAATTTGTTTTGATTTTAGATGTCTATTATTGACACTATTACTTATTTTAATTTTGCAGTCTTGGGTAGTAGAGGAGAATCCTACTTCACATGATGGTTTGCCTATTCAAAGAGTGGTGAAGAAAGTCTATACAGTGAGAAACAAGAAAAAGAAAGAAGGTGAATTATCTGATGATCTTATCTTATTTGAAAAGAAAGAAGGTACAAAGGCTGAGAGGAAAAATTATCAAAAGGCTGCTTTGAAATTAGAAGCTACAAAGACTGCGGTGAAAGGTTGCTCAAAGCCTGCCCTAGCCGTTGCTGTTACAAAGGCTGCCAAGAAAGGCGGCTCCAAGGCAGTGGTTAAAGAAGTTGCTGCTAAGAACCTGGGTTTCAAGGCATCAAAGATTGGTGGCGAAAAGGCTACTGTGAAAGATGAAGCGGCTAAGAAAGACGGTTCAAAGGCTGCAAACAAATCTGCTACAATGGCTGGGAATAAGATGAAGAAGAAGTCTATTACCCAAGAAGACGATGTCCTAGATGTTACTGACCAAGTGAAAGATGATGCTCTGAAAATGGTTTCAAGTTCTGAAGACACATTCTCGGATCCTGGACAACAACATACTAATAAGGTACTGAATGCAACATTGATAGCAATGGTAGAGAAAATAAAGAATCTAGATGAGGGTATAATTGTGGGAAGAAGAGTGCCACAATTGGCTGGTTCTCAAAAGTACCCGTATGTTGGTAACTCTATAGTGAAGCGCATCATTACGGATGGAGAACCTTCTTCCTCGATACCTGATCATCTTAAACCTGCTTCTGACGAGAAGGTTCATCAACTGTTTGATTTCCTCGAGGAGGATGAAGAGTAAGACATTTTGATATTTAATCTTCCAATATCAAAATGTAACTTTGTCTTTCTAATGACTTTTTTTTTTTTCAGGGACGATCTTATTCAGACTAGTAATCCAGATACGAGATTCTATTGGCAAATTTTGACTTTAAGAGAACAATGGCCACATGAAAAATATGGATGGTTGAAAAATTATGTAAGTCATCTAAGATGATGAAAATCTATTAACATTTTCAGTTTAATCGTTTTAGATTTTTATTGATTCTAACTGGTTTAATTATTATTGTAGCATATGGGTGCTGCGATGGCTATGTTCTGCAAAAGGTTGATGCGTGAGCCTTCAGCGTACCCTAATCAACGAATAACTTTCTTGGAC
This sequence comes from Arabidopsis lyrata subsp. lyrata, assembly GCF_000004255.2. NCBI lineage: Eukaryota > Viridiplantae > Streptophyta > Magnoliopsida > Brassicales > Brassicaceae > Arabidopsis > Arabidopsis lyrata. Next base: position 13,624,131 of record NW_003302549.1, on the reverse strand, counting down.
CAATACATGTTGAGGGAGTTGGCTAAAGATTACAAGCACTTTTCAAAAGGACGTAAGTGCTTTAAGTTCAGGGATTTCTTTGCGGAACACCTCAACGGGACAGCTCCAATTGAATCAGCTACTCACAAGAAGTGGTTCATCGATGTTGATCATCTTTATGCTTGCCTCTTTATCAATGGGGATCATTGGGTTGCTCTTGATATTGACTTGCCTATGAAGAGGATTAACATCTACGATAGCATCCCACATTTGACCACTAATCTTGAAATGGCGAAACAATGCATGTTTTTGCGAGAAATGATCCCTGCCATGATGAGTGCTATGGTACCTGAGGAGATACGTAAGAAGAGTAATGCAAGGCTGGAAGTGAAAAGGATTACAAAGAAAGTACCGTTGAATAAAGATCCCGGCGATTGTGCTATCTACACAATCAAATACATCGAGTGTTTGGCTCTTGGGACATCATTTGATGGGCTTTGCAATGAAAACATGAAGGCAATACGTATTAAACTTGCAGCGGAGCTATATGATGAAGTGAGAGAGACAGCCAGACCGTATGAGCTTGATATGTGTCGTGAAAAAGCAAAATCCCTCAACTCGAAGACTCTCAGTAGTTTCTTCTATTTTATTTCATGTCATCTCGGATTTGTAGGTTCTTCTTGTTTCTTTGTTTCTCAGACCTGATTCTACTGCATTTTAAACGTTTAAGTACCTTTGTTTCTCTTTGTTGACGATTAAGTACCTTTGTTTCTCTTTGTTTCATGTATCGACTTTAACTTCATAACATATTATGAAGTAGACCTTAAACACCAAAAAAAACAGAACAGATGGTACTTAGAAGCACACAATAAGTGAATGGCAAAAAAGAAAACTATAATTTGCTGTCTAATTTTGAATGAAATACAAAGGCTGCTAAGAACATAATTGAGTTGAAACAGAAAGAACCAGATCAAACCAACAGAAGAAATCTTTAAGAAAACTTTATGAATTACATGTCTTACGATTATGTCCTACTTGATTGCATTTCCCACAAGTGTGTAGTTTCCTTGGCTTCTTCTTCTCCATAGCAATCTCCAATGCAGATTTATTTCTTGATTTTTTTGGCCTTCCTGGTTGTTAACGAGCTTCTGGAGGCAAACATATCTTGGTAGCCACATGATCAGGAACATGTATAGCAAAATCCCTTGGCATGATGGCGTTTGCATAGGAATTGCACAAGTAGTTTTTTTGATGATAAGCATGACACATTGAAATTCTAGAGACTTTCCTATTTTCACCCGCCGCAATTGCATGAGAACATGGCAATTTCTCCAAATCAAACCTGCGACACATACACTTTTTATCTCTCAAATGAACAACATGGAGAGAAGATCCATGTGTAACTTGAAACTGATGTGCATCTATAGCTTGTACAGTAAGTAACTTAGCGTACTCTACACGGCTCTGTAAAAATAATCAATGGGTATATATCAATTTATGAACAATGAATAGCCTTGCAAGTGTTGAACATGTTTAGAGATTGAACCTGTAGAATTTTCTCTACTCCACTGTGGATGTCGGATTCACACACTCAAGTATTTTTATTAGTAGGAAAGATTATTCTTGAGGGACAAAAAATAAGAACGTAAAAGGCTTATGAATTGCTACAAAAATTGCTATCGTATTTCTTGCTCCAGAGAGAGATCCCTTTACATGGCCATTGGCCTCCATATTTATACATAGAGAAACGACATTAAAAATGAGTAATTAAGTACAATTATTCCTTCTTAAATGTGTCCGTTTTGATTCCTTGATTTTAATGCTCAACGTTTAAATTTGAGTTGACTCTGGTCTTTATGGGCCTCGCCTTTCGGCCCAAATGTCCTTGGACCGACTTAACCATGACCTCGTCTCCGGACTCGTGTCGAGATGCAGTCACTTCGGACCCTCTTTATATTGACAACCACTCCGACCGTTCCTTTGGCTCACGGATCCGACGGGCTTTATCCTTTATGGGTCTTCATCTTGTCTACGTGGCAATATTTGGTTGGTCCAGGACTTCTGGTGCGGGATCCGACACCAACAATTAGCCCCCCAAGTTCTTCGAAGTGTCATTCCAATTCGGAGGACTTTAAATGTTTTAAATGACAAAAGATTGCGCTCGAGAATCTTTCTGATTTCCCGCCGAAAATCTCATTACTCCTTTAATTTCGGCACTAGCCATTTTTACCCGAGTGACATCTGTCATCATTATGACCGTATATTAATTAATTACTATTAAAACGGGAAAAAACCTTCCCACTTCCCACACAACTTCCGAGGCGGTTTCATCATTAGCCTGTGTGAGGTAACTTCTTTTCACCATTACTTTCTTCTTTTACTTTTGTGCTTTAATCAAAACTTCTCTCTACTTTTCTTCACCGAACCTCTCTTCGCCGGATCTTGAATTTTTCATTTTTCTCCGATGACTTCCGATTCTGAAAGACCTGAATCTCCGTCTTATGATGAGAGGCGTTCTAGTAATGACGAATGCACTCGTCCTAACGATATCGCCGGTCCTCATTACAAATCCACCTGTACTCTTCAATCCCTTGAGCGATTAAAGGGGCTTTGTCAAATTCCTCTTGGAATTATAGCGGAGGCGCAAATAGCCGATCCTACGGAATCCTCAGAGAACCACCGTGACGGCTACTTTTGTGTTTACGAAATTTACTTCAAGGGCTGCGGATTGACCTTCCCCCTTCCCGAAGCCCTAGTTCGATTCTTGGCGGCTCTCGAGATTGCTTTACCTCAATTAACCCCCAATCTCCTCCGAACCATCCTCGAGATTATAACCGTTGCGGCGGAGGCTGGCTACGTCATTGGAGTCCCCGAGCTGAATGAACTCCTAAGCGTAAGGAGTTCATCAAAGAAAACTGGGTACTTATCGGCGTATCCAAATGCCAACAGGAACGCCATTTCGCACCTCCCGAAAAAGGATGAAAACTGGCACCATCCTTGGTTCCTGATTAAGAAAACTCCTGCTTCGATTGGGAATCTTTCCGATGTACTCCCATCGAAGTGGTCTACGAAGCCTGGTAGAGACTAGGTCGTATATTCCTTTCCTGTTTATTTTATTATTTTTTACTGACCAAATTAGTTGTTTCACTTCGCAGCTCTTATCGCTTCAACTCTCCCGACTGAAGAATTTGTCAAGTTCTTCAGAACAATCCTCGAAGGGGAAACCCTTTGGAATTCTTTCACCCTCGATCGGTTTATCGAGGCCAACCGAAAACTCAGGATGAGTCCTCCCAATCTACTTCATCGTCTTCCGCCTCCTCCCTCAACTCAGGCCATGTCAGCTCGGGCCCTTACTGCCCAGCGTAAGAAACTTTCCAAGCCGATAGCAGAGGCTTGTGATGAAAACAAGGCGTTCCTCGCGGCCGCCATTGATAAAAAAGATTACAGCAGGACCCTGCTGGTTGATGATAACAGCTCCGAGGGAGCCAGATCCGTTGCTGCTTATAGGCTAACACCTCGTCGCGAATGTCATGACGAACGTTCTCCTCGGAGAGAGCGGTCTCGTCGTGATTCTCCTCGTCCTCCCCGAGACGATTTCAGCAACGAACCACTTAAGAATTTGGTTCGTAGGAAGAGGGACAAGTCGTCCCGTGGTGACTCGTCTCAGCGAAGGGAGAAATCAAGGGCCCGGACTGATCGTTCACCTCGATCATCCCCTCCCACTGAACCAATGGGTCCTCCCCGACCTGTTGACATGTCTTCTTCTTCTCAGCCCGACAGCGAAAAGACTGCTCGGAGTGCATCTCCTAAAAAGGGAGATTCTGAATCTCGAGATGCTTCCTCGAGGTTAAAGCCCGTTCTTGTCCCTCAAGTCAAATCGCTTTCAGGTTTGGTGATTTACACATACTCTAACGTTTTTGTTTCTATTAATATTCCAATTTTTACAATTCTTCCTTCTTCGCAGCTATGGAGAAAGAAGGCAGCGTCTTCCGATGCTTCAAGACCCGATCGGGTTCGATCTTGCCAGACTTCGACAAGTGGCGCCCTACGATTCGTGAACGCTATTTGCTTCACGCGTATCACTCATCTCGGGTTAGTTCCGTTTTTTTTTATTATATTGCCATTCTGCGAACTGACTCGCCATCCCGGGTTTATGTATAATGCCAGGCTCATAGTGAACTTAACGACATGATCGAACATTACGAAGGGTTGGTCATTGGACGGGAGAAGGAGATTGACATGTGGAAGAAAAAACTCTCTGCCCTTGAGGCTGAACTCAGTTCTTCTGCCAGCTCCAAGCACGATCTGGAGGACAAGGTCGACAGTTTAACATCCGAGCTTGCGTAGATAAAGGGGGAGCTGCAAGACCAGTACGATCGGAATTACAAACTCCAGGATGAACTTTCTGGTGTTCAAGGTAGACTTCATGAATCCGAATCAACCGCCGATACCCTGAACAACCAACTTATCGAGCTTGACGCGAAGTACAAGGTGCTAGCCAAGTTGCGTGATTCCGAGTTGGCAAGGTCGGCATCGAAAGCCAGAAAGGAGGTTAAGGGACGCGGGATGGAGTTGATCCAAGGGGCCATCCGCTTCATGCAGACCGAGAAGGGTAGGTCAGACTTGGAATTAGACATCAAGGAGCATGAGAGCAACCTAATTCTGTTGGATCAAATCCACGAAACAGATTTCTCCGAGGAGCAAGAAAGGACCGAACTGTCAACAAATCTTTCTGAAAAACAGAGTCGCTTGGCAGCTCTTCCCACTTTGACCTTCAACCCGCTTGACTTCGAGGAATTCTTTACTGAATCGCCTTCTATAAGTGAATCGGGTTTAGACTGGGCAGGTAACGCTTGGCTCCTGACGCTTACCTCCCTTTTCTTACCTTATGTTTTTTTTTTTAAATTAACTGGAGCCGTCCTTCCCAGGCTCAAGTGAGACGGAAGATGTCGTCCCACCCGAAATTCTGTGAGACCGGAGGTCATCCCGGAGGATGGTTGTACTGTGGAGAGCGGACCAGAAGTTTCATCTGACCAAGCACCTGCCAAGGAGGCGAATGAAGCTTCGACTGTTGAGCCGGATTCCGAGGGGGCTGTTGCTCCGTAGTGGCTGTGTCCACTTTAAATTGGGAATTGTCCCATTAATTTTAAGACTTAATTTCGAACTTGTTTTTGTCTAAGGAGGCTTTATTATTTTTTGAACAAGATATTTGCCTGAGGAGGCTTTTAAACCTTTCTAGGTTATGACCCCAAGGGGGTTTGGTTAAAATTATATGCGGGTTTGCAAAGTCCGCTTTTAACCTTTTGTGGCCTTATGGTTATGCTTTCGAGATTTTTAGGCTGATCAGGCCTTTCTCTTTAGAATGCGAGAACTGAGCTCGGCTTAAAGCGAGTTCCCCACTTCGGGTTTAGTCAACTCGATAAATTTATTGGGCTTGGGCCTCAGAAACTTTTGTAGTTAATGCGACGGTTGCTCTTTCTTTTCTTTTTTCTTAAAAGTAGGGAAACGGCTCGTCTTTAATGCAATAACTGCCTTTTCTCGATTTTCCAAAAAGGGGTTAAACCATTCGGGCACACTATTATTATTGGATTTATGGTTCCAAGACAAACCCTAAATCATTATAAATAAAGCTTACCTACATCTGAGCTTTATTTAACTACGTTTTTAGAATCTTACTTGAGTAATATTACGAGAATGGAAAACGAAAAAGTAGCCCCCGTTGATCCCGGCAGCCCACTCTTCTTGTCCGGCGACGGCTTTGAACCGGCCGGCGTTCTTTTTCCTCACGCCGTCTTCCACTTTCCTTCGAAGGAGAAGAAGGAGGCTTGCGACTTTATTGACAAGGTTTATATCTGTCTTCTTTGATTAACAGCTTTTTGTTTCATCTTATTCATTCATCTTTATGCTAGGTTGCCGACAAACACCGTTGCTTGTGTGAAGAGAGGCAGCGGCTGGGCCTCAAAAGGAAACGCTCGAGGCTCGCATCGCTCGGGTGGAGAGGAAGATACGGGCTTTGGAAAGTGATCCCTTTCAATGGGAATGGCGGAACTTCGATTCTGTTGCTGAGATCCCGAAGATGCTTCGGATGTATCTCCGTGCTAGGGGAGTTCCGGGTCCTGTGAATGCTCCGGTCCATACCGTTCCATCTGATAGCGAGGAAGAGGACGAGGAGGAGGCCAGCACCTGTCGGAAACGCGTTTGGGATCATCCCGAAGTGGATGCCAAGAACAAGGCGTCCACTTCGAAGACTAAACCGGCGATGAAGGAGCCTGTTCCTGAGCCTCTTCCATAAATGTTTTCTAACTTCTTCACTTATTTTGAACTCGTATTGGGCTTCGGCCCCTTTCTACTTATGGAAACATTTGCAATTTTCCTTACTTTTCAAATATTTTTGGAGATGCGTCCTTTAATGCAGGATCTGTTCGAGGGCATTAATTTCTCCGCGAATCACTCCATTCTTAGGATAGAATCCGCAGCTTGCTTGGGATATGACGTTCCTATAAGTTATAGTCTCAATTTCCTTTTACTCCTCACCATTCTTTTCATTTTAGTAGGTATGGAGTTCAATCTTCGCTGTTCAGAATCTATGCCCGACTTCTCCAGAATCGGAATGATAAACGAAGATGTTCCGAATGAGCCAAGCAGGCAGCCTCCTCCACTTCGCGGCTTCTTAAGATCTCAGATTCGAGCCCCATGTGCTTTGATCAGGGATCTCCGAATCAGAGACCAAGGGACAACGACGGCGTTCATAGAGGCACTCGCGCTTCAACACCGAAAGTTTATGTTGGAAAAGAGGAGACTCCGGAAGAGGATTAACCGGATGCAACGCAGGCTTACTACGGTGTCAAGAGATCTTCACATCCTTGAATCTCACCCCGGAGAGTGGATTGAGCTTGGAATATCTGACTTTGCTCGAATTCCGGACTGCATGATGCCAATCCTCGATCTTGCTGGTCAAGGAGTTGAAGTGTTCTGCTCATCGACAAGATTTTCATAGTCCAAAGTGTACGATGAGGGATATTTTGCCTTATTTGCTTGAATAAACGCTCTTTTTCCAATTTCTTGTATGTTCGCGTAGCCGAACTATATTTACTTCACTTGTTCGCACAGTCGAACCTTTTTCCTTTAATAAAGAAATAAAAAAAAAATTTATTAATAGTTGAACTCGTTTCCGAGCTGCCTACGTACCCATCTCGGGATCAAGCTACACCGTAGTTCATGTACATAAACAATGCATGTAGCTTTAAACATAAAACTTCTTTATGTTGATCACATTCCAAGGTCGCTTGACTGGATTGTCTTCTAAGTCTTTCAACCTATAAACACCGTTCCGAACCATTTCGGTAATAATGTAAGGTCCTTCCCAATTAATACCGAGTTTACCGGCACCTTCTTCTTTTTTGTTGTCAAAGACGCGCCTTAATATATAATCTCCCACGAAGAAAGGCCTACTTTTAACCTTAGAATTGTAATACCGGGCTGCTGCCTGCTGGTAATTCTGGATCCGAATTAGAGCTTGATCACGCCTTTCATTTATGGTATCTAGTGAATCATTAAGCATTGCTGAATTTTCTTCCTCATTTAACGCTGCTTCTGTTCGGCGAAGTCTGGGCACATTGAGTTCAGCTGGTACTACCGCCTCCATGCCATAAACCAAAGAGAATGGAGTTTCTCCTGTAGGTCGCCTAGAGGTTGTACGATAGGCCCACAGGACGGGTTGGAGTTCTTCATACCATCCTCCCTTTAGATGACTTAAGCGTTTCTTGAGATTGCTTAATATTGTCTTGTTCGCGGCTTCAGCTTGACCGTTTCCTTGCGGATATCGTGGAGTAGAATAACTAACTTTGATTCCCCAGTCCGCACAAAAGGCATCAAACTCGTGTGAAATGAATTGTGGTCCATTATCAGTGACTATTTCGTACGGAACTCCATGTCGACATATAATGTTTTTCCAAATAAAGGTCTTCACCGCCGAATCCTTGATACCAACATACGCCTCAGCTTCAATCCATTTTGAAAAGTAGTCCGTAAGGACTAAAAAGTACTGTACACCTCGAGTTGATTTGTGCAATGGTCCAATGATGTCCATTGACCACCTCATAAACGGGTATAGGGCGGAAATGGAGGAGAATAATTCCGACAGTTGATGGATCAATGGTGCATGGAGTTGGCAGCGCTTGCATCTTTGGGCGAACTTAACACAATCTGTGATCATAGTGGGCCAATAATACCCCATTCTTTTAACTTTAAAAGCCATAGCTCTTCCTGATGAATGACTCCCACATAATCCTTCATGCACTTCGCTCATGACGATTTCGACTTCGGGCCCAAAAATGCATAATAGGTAAGGGTCACTGACACCTCGTCTATATAACGCATCCTTTGACAGACAAAATTTCGCGCTAACGATTTTCATTTTCCTGGCCTGCCATTTATTCTTTGGGAGCTCACCTGTCATGATGTAGTGCTTTATTGGCTCCCTCTAGTCAGCCCCCCAGTCTTTAGCCGGAATTTGGTCAACTTTGTGAAATACTCGTGGCTCTGGCTCGGGATGCTCGTTTGGTTCAAGAACATCCTCCTCGATTAACGGCTCGGTTTCTAACATTGTTTCTGGAATCACCTCTTCAGCTAAGACAACGGGTTCCTTGTTAGATGTATTCGATCCCTTTGACTTCCTTCGTTTGTTGGGTGGCGGTTCGATATCTGGTTTGCCACGGTCGCGTGCCGCTGCTCGAGACCTTGTAACGACAAGGGTTTCTTTGCTGTCTTGAATGCTTTGCTCCAAAATGCATTCCACTGGAATAACTCTTTAACTCAGGATCTGATGTTGACGCCAATGCGGCAAGTGCATCCGTAGTTGTATTCTCTCCCCGAGGTATGCGGATTAATTCGAATTTCGAGAAATTTTTAGATAAATCCTTCACCACTTCGAGGTACGCTTCCATTCTTGAATCTTTGGCTTCATAGTCTCTATTAAATTGGTTAACTACTAATTGCGAATCGCAATAAGCCAATATTTCCTTAGCTCCAACTCCTTGTGCTAATCGAAGTCCGGCAATCAGGGCTTCGTATTCTGCCTCGTTGTTGGAGGCATTGAATAACAACCGGAATGATTGTTCTAGAATTTCTGATGTTGGAGATTCCAACTTGATTCCCACTCCGGATCCTTGCTTTGTTGAAGACCCGTCTACGTGTAATTTCCAAGTTTGGTTCTCCGGTTGCTCTATCGTTCCAGGTATTGGTAACTCGGTTAAGAAATCTGCTAAAACCTGAGCTTTCATACTGATCCGGCTTTTGAATTCTATATCGTACTCGCTTAACTCCACCGCCCATTTTGCCAAACGTCCGGACTGACTTGGACTATGAAGTATTGTTCGGAGTGGTTGGTTGGTTAATACTTCAACCGGATGGGATTGAAAATATGGGCGCAGCTTCCGAGCCGAAGTTACCACCGCGAGTGCAAGTTTTTCCATCATTGTGTATCTTGTTTCCGGATCCGTCATTGACTTGCTCACGTAGTAAATTAGTTTCTGCTCTCCACGGTCTTCCCGAACCAAGACTCCACTAACCGCGTGACTTGAAACCGACACGTACAAATAAAGTTTTTCATCCACTTCCGGTTTGGACAGTATAGGTGGAGTGGATAAGTATGCCTTAAGCTGCCCAAAAGCTTCTTCGCACTTCTCATCCCAAAGGAATCCTTTGTTCCCTTTTAGAATTTGGTAGAAAGGTAATGATCATTTATCTGTTGATCTCGAGATAAAACGATTCAGAGCTGCAATCCGCCCAGTCAACCGTTGTACTTCTTTGAAGTTTCTTGGAGATGGCATGTTTAGAAAGGCGTTAATTTGATTTGGATTGGCTTCAATCCCTCTTTCTGTCACGATATAGCCAAGAAATTCCCCGGATGGGACTCCAAATGTGCATTTCGCCGGGTTCAGCTTCATTTGATACTTATTGAGAATATCAAAACATTCCTCTAAATGCCTAATGTGATCCTCTTTTTTTAATGACTTAACCAACATATCATCTATGTAGACTTCCATTGTCTCCCCGAGATGATTATGGAACATTTTGTTAACCAACCGTTGATAAGTTGCTCCTGCATTTTTCAAACCAAAAGGCATTACCTTGTAACAATAGATACCTCTATCAGTGATAAACGACGTTTTTTCTTGGTCTTCGGGGTTCATCATTATTTGATTATAACCCGAGAAGGCATCCATGAATGTTAACAGCTCGTTCCCAGCGGTGGACTCTACAAGTCGATCTATATGTGGGAGCGGGAAACTATCTTTGGGACATGCTTTATTGAGGTCTGTGAAGTCGATGCAAACCCTATCCTTCCCATTCTTTTTCTTGACAATGACAGTGTTTGCTACCCATTCCGGATATTGCACTTCTCTTATGGACCCTATCTTCAAAAGTTTATCCACTTCGTCATTTACTATTTTCGCTCGCTCCACTCCAAGCTTTCTTCTTTTTTGTTTCACCGGTTTGAAGCTTGGATCCACGTTTAGTTCATGACAAATTATACTTGGATTTATGCCAGGCATGTCCGCTGCTGACCATGCAAACGATGTTTTGTTTTTCCTTAAGAGTTCGATCAAAGCTTCTTTTATTTGGCCAGTCAAAGTTGCCCCAATTCGAATTTTCCGGTCCGGCTTGTCTTCTTCCAACACCACTTCGATTACTACATCATCTTTCTTCTGCCCGCTAGGAAATTTTGTTCTTATTCCCTCTTTTGCGGGCTTCGTTAATTGCTATTGAATCTTCATACGGTGGCTAGCTAGATAACACGTCCGTGAAGCTTCTTGGTCTCCCTGAATTGTTTCTACTCCTCTTGACGTTGGAAATTTGATACATTGATGATATGTAGAGGGGACTGCTTTCATTTGATAAATCCAGGGAGTACCGAGGATGATGTTGTAAGCTGCGAGCTTATCGAAGACAACGAAGTCCACGATCTTCGATACTTTTTTGGCAAGGACCGGTAGCTTGATTGTCCCGAGAGACATGGCTGATTCACTTGTGAATGCAACTAATGGAGACGGAGGCCCCACTATATCCGCCCGACTAATTCCCATTCTTTCTAGAGTACTTAAAAAGATCAAATCGACCGAACTGCCTGTATCTATAAGGATCCTTGATACTTCGAAGTTGGCAACGTCAAGGGTAATGACTAGAGCATCATCATGAGGTCTTTCGAGGTACCGCGTTTCTTCTTCATTAAATGATATTGATGCACCTTGAAAATCGACTTCTTCGCTTAAGCTTGCTTTGAGTAGGATATCTCGTCGATGTTTCTTGATGGAACTTATCGAATCTCCGCAAAATTTGGAACCTCCTAGAATAACATTGATCTTACCCTTAGAATTCCTTGGTTCTTCCTCGTTGGTTAACCTTGGTCTTTTAGAATTTTGATCTTTGGAACTTTCCTTTGCTTCGTGGTATTCCTTCACAAAATCTTTTATATCGAATTTGGAAAGATCTCGACTAGCCCAAAGCTCTGCGAGGTGCCTTTTAAGAACGCTGCAATCCTTGGTTAAATGTCCGGTTACTTTATGAATGTCGCAATATAGACTTTCATCACGGACCCAAGTGTTTGATCTTCCTTTCCCTTGGAATTGCTTTCCGACGGTACTGTTGAAGGGTTGCGACCCAAATTTCCTTGGTCCTTTGCTCTCCCTAGGCTCAAACTTCTTGGAAGGGACGGTGATTGCCGGCTTTTCTTGTTTATTTCTTTTGGCAAAACTTTCTTTTTCGTCCTCTACCTCCATCCAGTTGTTCGCGCGAAAGAGTGCATCCTGAATTGTGTCTGGTTTATGAAGTATTAAGTCTTCTTTAAACCTTGAATCATATCGCAATCCTTTTCGTAGGGCAGATAAAGCTGATTGCTGCCAGATTCTTGGGAGCTTTGACAGCACTCCTTTGAATTTGGTGATGAAAACTCGAAGTGACTCATTAGATCCTTGCGATAAGTTCCAAAGATCGGCATCCGAAACGCTTTTATCCATAAGGATGGAGTATTGCTTTAAGAATACGGCTGATAGTTCGTCGAAATTGCTGATCGAACCCGGCTCTAATTGGGTGAACCACATTAGAGCTTGGCCACATAGATTCTCCGAAAAAAGCTTGCAGTAGCCTGCGTCCTCATCAGCTTCATCCAATTCGACTCTTCCAGCAGCGATCAGAAAAGCTGCGAGATAGCTTTTTGGATCCTCCAATCCGCTGTAAGGGTCCAACTTGAGTTTCCGGGAATCTTTGATCCTCAAATTTGCAATTCGCGAGATGAAAGGTGTTCGCCTAGCTTCTTCAATGACTCGATTGATGTCTGGCTCCGAACTTGTAGCTCGATGAAATTTTGATTTCATTTCTTTTAATTCCTGGCTAACCTTCCTCATGGTCTCGAACTGGTCGAGGTTCTCCTGCTTGTATTGAGCTGCAAGTTGTTCTTCATCTCCGAGCTGTGTCTCTTCTTCCAACGTCTGAACTACATTATTAGTAGCACCGGGAGTTGTTTGTCCGCTGGTTTCATTTCGTGCAGCGGAACTTGGCGAGTTGAATATCCCTCTTCGGATTCCCACAAGGTTTCCTGCACTTAAAGAGCGAACACGAGTTTGTATAGTATTGACGTTTTGACTAAGAGATACCTGGGATGTTTGCAACATATCGACGGCCTTTTCCACATCCGAAAACTTTTGTGATATGTCCGACATGGTTTGCTGCATAGCTTTGAGGGTTTCAGCCAATGATGTCTCAACGGTGTCTCCTCCGGACATTGTTGCTTATCTCGGAAGTGTAATAAAGAAAAATCTGACCACTCAAGAATCCTATCTCCCCACAGGCGGCGCCAAAATGTGGATGTCGGATTCACACACTCAAGTATTTTTATTAGTAGGAAAGATTATTCTTGAGGGACAAAAAATAAGAACGTAAAAGGCTTATGAATTGCTACAAAAATTGCTATCGTATTTCTTGCTCCAGAGAGAGATCCCTTTACATGGCCATTGGCCTCTATATTTATACATAGAGAAACGACATTAAAAATGAGTAATTAAGTACAATTATTCCTTCTTAAATGTGTCCGTTTTGATTCCTTGATTTTAATGCTCAACGTTTAAATTTGAGTTGACTCTGGTCTTTATGGGCCTCGCCTTTCGGCCCAAATGTCCTTGGACCGACTTAACCATGACCTCGTCTCCGGACTCGTGTCGAGATGCAGTCACTTCGGACCCTCTTTATGTTGACAACCACTCCGACCGTTTCTTTGGCTCACGGATCCGACGGGCTTTATCCTTTATGGGTCTTCATCTTGTCTACGTGGCAATCTTTAGTTGGTCCCGGACTTCTGGTGCGGGATCCGACACCAACATCTACGTGTCAGAGATGTGGTCAATTTCAATGCATCATTCCTTCGCTCTGCAAACCATCTTGTCATCATGGACCTTACTTCATCTAGTAGATGTACTATTGGAAAACTACTCGCATGTGACATCACATTATTCATTGATTCTGCAATGTTACTTGTAAGTAAGTTGTACCTATCACCCAAAAAATGTACACGTGTCCACATTCGCACATCAGCTCGTTCTAGGTAATTATGAAGAGCATGACTCATCGCCTCAATTTGATCAAATGTGCTTTGAAAATCGACTAATCTAAAAGCATTTGCCGCCTTCTTTACCAAACCAAATTCATCCCGATCTTTAAAGCGTACCAATATATTCTTGTACATATGGTATGTACATATTCCCCGACTCGACTTTGGATACACCTTTTTTATTGCTTTACCAATGGATTGGTGCCTATCAGAGATAATAGCAAGACTGTCGTCATCTGGTATCACGCAACTGAGCTGTTTGAAAAACCATTCCCATGATTCATCATTCTCTGTATCAACCACGGCGAAAGCTATTGGAAAAATTTGAAAATTGCCATATTGAGCCGTTGCTGTTAGAAGTGTCCCTTTGTATTTTCCCTGTAAAAAAGTGCCATCAACGACAACAACTTTCCTCATGTAAGGAAATCCAAGCATGCTTGCACCAAACGCTAGAAACAAATACTTAAATCTTTGCGTTGCATCAACTTCAAGTCGCGTTAAGGTTCCAGGATTTGTTCTACGTATCATGTATAAGTATGTGGGTAGTTGCTCGTATCCACTCTCTGGACTCCCCATCACCAATTGACGGGCATGTCATAGTGTCTGATATGCCTTCCAATACTCCATCTATAAGAAAATAAAAAATAATTGTTTGTGTGCGCGAATAGTAGAAATTATCTACAAAACTGAGTCAAAAAATGTACCTTTATCTTAAACCTTTTATTCATCGCTTTGGCAACGTGCATTGGCAATACCGTGGGTCTAACTCCACCAACAAAATCCTTATACAACACACCAAGTATATCATGCGTTGCTTGTCGAGCACCTGTAGAACGGTCTGTAACTGAACATGTATGTTCCGAAACATACTTACGAACATGAAGCTTTGGATAGTCGTTTGTTGGTCTAGCTCGTACCTTCCACGTACAACCTTGAACCCAGCACTTGACAACCAATATAAATGGTGTCGATTTATAAACAAAAAAATCAAATTTTTGAACCACGGTAAGTTTCTTCAATCGTGTCTCTAACCAACGTGGGTTGGGCTAGTGGTACTTGAGGGGGTAATCCCAATATAGTGCCCGCAGTTCGATTCCCGTTAGCCACCGAGGTTTTCACCTGGCCCCCTCGGGCTCGAACGGCCCGGAAGGGAACCGGCCTCAAGCTTTGGTGCTAGTCGGGCTTCGGCCTGGATACCTGGATTATCAAAAAAAAAAAAAAAATCGTGTCTCCAAATGCTCTTTCGTTTCATAACATTGTCCAACAGCCAATTCCACAACAGACATTTCTAAGATCCATTTGCCACATACTAGGATCACCTGATTCATATCCAATCTACTCCCTCTGGTTTGAAACATTGTAGATAGAACTCCAAATCGTAGAATAAAACGTCGATTGAAAGAAAAGGTAAAGAGAATTAACTGAAAATGAAAAAATTTAACTAATCCACTTGAATAGGAGAAACCCTAAAAGAGATGAACGTTATTCTGTAGAAAAGGATTGTGGCGTCGTGAGTGAGAATGGAGGAGAAAGGAAACCGTAACTGATGCCACAAAACCCTAGAAAAATATGGTAAGTTATGATCGTATTTAATATCGTTTTAAATCAGATTTGGCAGTTAATTTTAAAAAATCTGTCACGTTACAAGTATGTCTGCGGTGTCGCCATATTTCAGATTTTTAAAAATCTGCCACACATGATATTTCCAACATAAATTCCGACTTCAAATAAATATTAAAAATCTGTCATAATATAATAAAAGTCTGTCATAACAAATATAAATCTGCTGTCACTAAATAGGTCATTCCAATAATTTTATTTCAATGTAAAAAATCGGGTATGAAACACCAGATTTTTAAAAAATCTGGTATAACATAAAAAAAATCTGTCATAACGTTATTGGGACTATATGTCATTCTAGCAATTTTAATTTTTTAAAAACAAATCTACTATCACACTGCAGATTTTATGTTTACATTTAAAAATCTGTCATAACATAAAAACAATCTGTCACCACTAAAAAGTCAAACTAGCAATTATTTTTTCTTTATTAGTCTGCTGACACTAGAAACAAAAATCTCCTATACACTAAAATAAAACTGGCAAAATTACGGAAGTCTGTGGCGTCAAGAGCAAATAAGTCTGTCGAAGGAAAAAAATCTTCTATAATTTTAAAATCTGTCGTAACCATATTCAAATAAATCTGTCGGAGAAAAAAAACTGCCGTAAAAAATCTGTCATGGACCATTAAATCTGTCGTCGAAAATTAATCTGTCACAACGAGGCCGACAGACTTTTCACGGCAGATTTGTTTTTTTGGCAAAAATAGAAAACACTTTTCGAAATAATAAGATGGTATTATTGACTTTTTTTTTTTTCCTATCAAAGAGACAAAGGGTATTTCGGTCAGAAAAATAAGTTGATTAACCCATACCTTTTATGAGTTAATCTAGTAATTAGACCTTAGTTTTGGGTCAAACTAGTTTTTTCCCAACTAAAAAATGATTAAAAAAAACTTATACACCCGAATCGATTCTCGAAGCATGGATTTTTTAAAATCGTTCAACAGATGTTAGCGGGTATAATTCGTCGTCCTGACGAATCCAAACCAAAACAAAAATTAGAACCAATTAACGACGAGCTGATCTAGTAGTTAAACCTTTGAATTACAAAAAGACATAGGGAATTTGGAGGTCACCGATTCGATCTCGGTCATGAGGAGTCTGTTCTCTAAAAATGGTTAAATTATATGTTATAGATCCTATCCTGAAAAATCTACGGGTCGACAGACCCTACGTTTATGATCCTACGTTTAGGTATAACTTATGAATCTTATGACTATAAGGTCTTCAATTAAGGAAACCCCACGATCCTTATGATTATTATTTTATTTTGTCACGATCAGCTTTTTCTCTTTTTTTTTTTTTGTTTACTCACGATCACCGTTAATTTAGTAATAGTAATTCGTGATGGTGTTCGGAAACAAATAAGATTGTGTTGTAAACTGTGTTGTTCTATTGATTAATGAATGAGATTTCGATACATATATATACATGATGAGGGGAGACAAATCCCCATTGGGCTAGTAAACCCTAAAGCCCAAAAGCCCACTAAGTACAATATAGGCCGTCATAAGGAGAATCTTCAAGAACATGGGCATGGGCCTTCTAGGACATGGACATGGGCCTTCTAGAATATGCATAAGGTCCACGGTTATGGAGTCCATCCAACATGTGGTTTATAACACTCCCCCTTGGATGACATAACCGTGTAGATGCCAAAAGATCTCAGTAATACGCTTGGGGATGCTGCCTCATTAAAACCTTACCAGGAAAACCCATTGGGACAAAACCATGGTTAAGGAAAAAGAGTACAGCACGTATTACTCCCCCTGTTTTGGTCATCCCTGCAAGTCCTTAAGTCTCCGCATTCCAATTTGATGCGTGAGCTTCCTCAATGTCGATGTTGGTAATGCCTTGGTAAAGAGATCGGCTGAGTTGTCGCTGGATCGAACTTGTACCACTCGAACTTCTCCATCCCTTTGCAAGTCATGCGTGAAGAAGAACTTTGTTAGAATGTGCTTCGTCCGATCTCCCTTGATGTAGCCGTCCTTGAGCTGAGCGATACAGGCTGTGTTGTCTCCTCATATGATGGTCTTTGATGTTGTAGTAGCTGCGCCTTGAAGAAGGCTGCCTACGTACCCTTGGAAGGGATCAAGCCACACGTAGTTCCTATCTATTGACCATGCCATAATCTGATTTTACCTGCATCAGCAAAACAAACTAAACCAAAGCAAACTAGACCTTCTTTGGTTAGATCAGTATAGAATAAAACCCAAATAAACAAACATAGGAAGAATAGAATTTAAAATTTAACCAAACCTTCCTTCAAACCTTTCTAGTGCCTTTGGGTTGATCATGAACTAAATTTAGGTAAAGGAGGTTCACGGCAAAACATATGTCTGGTCTAGTGTGGCTAGCCAAGTACATTAACGCTCCTATGGCACTAAGGTATGGCACTTCAGGATCGAGAACTTCTTCCTCATCCTTTTTTTTGGACCGAATGGATCACTATCCAATCCGAGGCTTCTCACCACCATTGGGCTGCTCAATGGGTGGGCCTGGTCCATATTGAATCTCTTGAGTACTTTTTCAGTATATGCCTTTTGATGCACAAGGATTCCATTATTCACGTACTCAAGTTGCAATCCCAAACAGAATTTTGTCTTGCCTAGGTCTTTCATCTCGAATTCTTTCTTTAGATATTTGACTGTTTGGGCGATTTCCCCAGAGGTTCCAAGGATGTTCAAATCATCCACATATACTACTATTATCACAAACCCTTCGTTTGCAAATTTCTTTATGAAGATACATGGACTGATGGGATCATTCTTATAACCTTCTCTGACTAGGTACTCGCTTAATCTATTGTACCACATGCGTCCACTTTGTTTCAGTCCATAAAGCGATTTGTTCAGCCTTATGCAGTATTGGTCTCGAGACCCTTTCTTATCTTTATCTTTGAGCTCAATACCCTCTGGTAATCTCATATATATCATCTAGTGGACTTATATAAATATGCAGGCATTACATCCATTAGCCGCAAATCAAGTCTTTTTCTTTATATAGCCAGACTTAGCAAAATTTAAATGTCTTAGCATCCACCACAGGGGAGTATGTTTCTTCATAATCTATCCCCGGTCTTTGTGAGAATCCTTGTGCTATAAGCTGTGCCTTATATCTCACGATTTCATTATTCTCATTTATCTTCTTCACAAAGACCCATTTGTGTCCTACTGGTTTTTACATCGAATGGTGTCCTTAAGGTCGGACCAAACTCATTACCTTTCTTAATGATTCTTAGCTCCACGTTTTATGGTCTTGTACCATTTAATCAATCAAGTCTTTGAGTGCACTCTAGTATAGACGTGGGCTCCTGATCCTCATTTATATTCATAAATTCAAGTGCTACCTTGCATGCAAAATCATCTTATGTCGACATTTCTTATATGTTCCAGACATGATATAATCGATTTGAGATTTATTATGGTCAGGACCTTTAATACTTTGCAGCTTGGCGTCCCAAGCTACATTATATGGTACCTGTATCTTAGAGCCGGCCGGCCTTATCTCCATGTCTGGGATGGTTTCCTTAGTAACCTCGGATTCCTATTGCACCTTTCTTTGATTTTCGAGGATTTTTATCTTTGGAACCTATTGGTCTACCACGTTTCTTTCGTGTGTTAGACTCGGTAGCAATTTCATTGATTCCCTTTTGGATATCAATACGTACTGGTGCATTACAAGCTGGTATGTACGTTTTTGTAACTTTCTTTGGATCAGCAAAGGAATCTGGCAATTGATTAGCTAGCTTTTCAAATGTATAATCTTATGGACCTCTGATTCTCATGCCAGAGTCCGAGGATCTTGCCAGTTTAAGGATGTTTGATTCCATTATATTTCTTTTATTGCTTTACCCAGCTTGTTCGTCTCTCCACCTATAGTAGGAAATTCGGATTCATTCAAATGACAATCCGCGTATCTAGCCTTAAATAGATCACCCGTAGTTGGCTCTAGATACTTAATAATGGTGGGAGAATCAAATCCAACATATATTCCCATCCTCCTTTGAGGTCCCATCTTTGTTCTATGTGGTGGAGCAATCGGTACATATACGGCACACCCGAAAGTCTTTAGATGGGATATGTCTGGCTCATGACCCATGAGTAATTGGGATGGCGAATATTTATGTTCACTAGATGGCCTTATGCGTATAAGCTCTGATGCATGTAAAACAGTGTGTCCCCAAGCGGCTACTGGAAGCTTCGACCTCATGAGTAATGGTCGAACGATCAATTGAATTCGTTTAATGAAGGATTCCGCTAATCCATTCTGTGTATGTACATGTGCTACGGGATGTTCCACACTTACCCCCATGGACATACAGTAGTCATTAAACGCTTGGGACGTGAATTCACCGGCATTGTCTAGACGTATAGTCTTAAGCGGAAAATCTGGAAAGTGGGCTCGCAGTCTTATTATCTGGGCCAATAACCTAGCAAACACTTGGTTTCTAGTAGATAGGAGACAAACATGCGACCATCTTGTCGATGCATCAATGAGGACCATACATATATCTCCTTGTATCCTTTCCAGAAAACTTAAGGTTTCTTTATTTACCTTAGCCGGTGATGGCCTTATAATGAGTTTCCCTTGTGAACATGCTTCACACGTGAGATTCTTAGGGATAACTCTTTTCTCTCTTAGGGTGTGCCCCTTTGAATTAGTTATTAGTTTACGCATCATACTATGACCCGGATGGCCAAGCCGGTCATGCCATAAAGTGAATTTCTCGATGAACTCTTTGTTCATTGCCATATTAGCTTCGATCATATCGATTTTAGCATAGTAGAGACCAGTGGATAATGCGGGTATAGTCTCTTAGGACTTTCTTATGTCCTTGGGTGATCTCAATTATATTTAGGAATTCTTTGTTCCCTTCACCCTTTGTTTCAATATGGAAACCATTCAATCTTATATTTTTGAAACTTGACAAGCTCCTCTTCGATCTGGGTGAATATAGGGCATCGCTTATTTCAAGATGCGTGCCCTTTGATAAAAGTATATGGGCTTGACCATGGCCCTCAATAAGACTAGCTATACCCGCTATGGTGCTAATATTGGCATTTTTCATTATGAGATTTAGGAAAATATCTCTTATCTTTTGTGTGGCTCCACTATCCACCACAATTATGTTCTTGTCCTCGGCCATTTCTTATATGGACAAGAATCATGTTCTAAACATAAAATAATATAAAATAAATTCAAGCAAATAACAATCAATGAACACATAAAATGCAAAGAAAAACATAGAGGTTTTGATGTCGAAGTAAGATTTATCAACTTGATTCTTTTATGCAATCAGAAGTTTCATACTCTATTAGATCATCTTGATCATGTTCACCATCTTTATATACCAAATGGGCTTTAGGATTCTTCCCTTTTACACTCTCTTGATAGAGGTCACAACGATGTTTGGAAGTCCTACATATCTTAGCCCAATGGTTTCCCATTCCATATCTATGGTATACTCATTTGGTCGAGTGTTGTGGTTTGGAAATACCACATCGTCCTCGCCCTCGACCACGGCCGGAATTGGGTCTACATCCACGGTTATAGTGGTTCCCATGGCCGGATGAGTTATAGTGGCCACAACCACGTCCTTTCCATCCACCACGGTCACGGCCGTGTGGTCTATCACTTTAGACGTGGTTAGATTCTTTGGATTCTTTCTTATCCTCTGCGGCTTTATTGGCATTAGGTAATGGGGTTAATCTATGAGGTCGTAACTCACTGTTTTTATCTGTAAGTCATTATTTTTTTTATTTTTTTCATCTAGCAATAGACTCATCCACGGACTTATAGTCCTGGATTATGAGACTCTCAATAAGATGGTGGCTAATATTGCCTTGTATCTATCTTTCTCTCTTGGCATTCTTACCTTATTAGATACATTCACCAAGTCCTTTTGACTTTAGGATAATCTTAGTATCCATTGCCCATTTTAAAATAATTATCTCCTAAGAGATTTAGGGCAGTAAAGTACAAGTTGTAATTCAACATCTACAAGGAAAAGTTTTGAGTCAAAATCATGTAATCGTTAGTGTCATGCGGTATTTGAGACCGAACCATGAATCGATTTACTTAGGGATTTGACTTTCCTCTTTTGCTTATGATTAGATTTCCTCTTTTGATTAGGATTAACTTTTCCTTTTCCTTTTAGGATTTACTTTCCTCTTTACTTTAGGATTAATTTTCCTATTTCACTTATGATTTTAGATTTTAAGATTTCCTATTTTAATTAGGATTTGGAAATTTTCTATTTCTTAAAGTTTTTCTATCTTGAATAGGATTTATGAATTTCCTAATTTAATTAGGATTTAGAGTACAATAGGATTTAGGATTTTATTTAGGTTTTCATGCTTTCTATTAGGATTTTAAAGTTTCCTATTTTATTGAGGATTTTAAGATTCCCTATTTAGGATTTAGGGTTGTTAAGATTTCCTATTATCTAGGGTTTCCTATTTTATTTAGGATTTTAAGGTTTCCTAGATTTTAGGGTTTCCTATTTTATTTAGGATTTTAGGTTTTAGGGTTTTGAGATTTCTTTTAGAATTATCTTTTCTAAGTTTTCTAGGGTTCATGCAATTTTAGTTTTAGGGTGTTAAGCATGTAATCAATCAAAGGAGCAAACAATCTAACAACCTAAACAATCTCAATCAAGCCGATTTAAACTTATGGAATTTTTTGGATTAGATTCGTTTTAGGTTTTAGGTTTTTAGACCTTTAAAGTTTCGGTTATTAGCTTATGTATTTTCGTTTTGCGATTTTAGGTTTAGACAATTAAAACTTCTCTAGCAACTTAGGCGAGTTTAGCTTAAGCGATAATCAACTTTTTCTAGCAACCTAAACGAGTCAAACAATCGAGCAAACAAGCAATCGGATCAAGCAAGCAATCAAATCATACAAGCAAAGCAATCACTTAATCAATCATCATTCGTTTTAGGGTTTCTCTTTGCTTAACTTTCAAGTTCAATTGTTGGTTCTTTAGCTTTAGGGTTTTGATGTTACCTTTCACCTTATGGGGTTGTATGGAATAGAACCGGGAGCTAAAGACCTCGGTAACTCACGCTGCTGCAACGAACCGCAAACAGTACCACGATGAACAGTACCACGATGAACAGTGCCGCGATGAACAGTACCCGCGATGAACAGTGCGGCGATGAACAGTACGGCGATGAACAGTACGGCGATGAACAGTACCGAGATGAACAGTGTCGGCGATGAACAGTGCCGTGATTTTTAGGGTTAGGGTTTTAGGGTTTTCGTTAAGAGCAAGTCGTGCTGATAACGTGTTGTAAACTGTGTTGTTCTATTGATTAATGAATGAGATTTCGATACATATATATACATGATGAGGGGAGACAAATCCCCATTGGGCTAGTAAACCCTAAAGCCCAAAAGCCCACTAAGTACAATATAGGCCGTCATAAGGAGAATCTTCAAGAACATGGGCATGGGCCTTCTAGGACATGGACATGGGCCTTCTAGGACATGGACATGGGCCTTCTAGAATATGCATAAGGTCCACGGTTATGGAGTCCATCCAACATGTGGTTTATAACAGATTGTTTATAGATTATAATGTCTTCGTTGATTGGTACATAAGAACTCATGGACTATAATTGATTTAGACAAAACAAATAAAACTAATCCAGATAGATACTTCATTAAATACATACATATGTATGAAAATAACCACACTAAAGAACAAAAAGAGAGATATATGTAAATAAGAAATTGAACAAACGGTTATCAAAATATTATTTAACATAAAAGCTTAATGAAAAAAACAAATTCAATTATTGAAGTTTATCGATATTATTTAAAATTAATATTCAATATAAATTTAAAGTAATGATATGGTATAAATTTTTCAAAAATAACCAAACTTATCTTTTCCATTAAATACTTCCATGTTCGATTAATTTCTTAAAAGTTGATCAACCCTTCATGCTTTTGTCTTATGCAGCTGTTGTTAATATTAATTATGTCTAGTAAATCATGATATTGCTTCAATAATTTAGTTTGGTCTAAATTTATTTCTCCAATTTGAAAACTTTCGTGACTCCTCTTTCATGTCAATTCCATCTAGTTAACAAGAGACACCTACTTGAAACAGATTGTTTTGAATTAGTTTCGATGGTATAATCTTCTGAAGAATGGCCCGCATTCTCCAATCTGCTAGATGATTTGGATTTGTTCCGTGTCTCCTTCTCGCTTATTTTTTTCTCTTATTTCTCATTTATGTAATGTTAAGGCGGACTGCTTAGCCCGTTCTTCTAAACTTTTATTTTCTGATGTTACTTTTGTAAACTCTTTTCCTCTTAATTGGACAACCAATCATTGAGTTATTTGTTAATGAATGTGTGGTTGACTAAAACAAAAATAACAGACACCTACGTTTGTATACAACTAAAACAAAAATTTGCTATGAGACTCACTCAATAAAAGAGAATAACACCAAAGACACAAAACAAAAGAGTTAAAAGCCAACTTGTATACAATTGTTGGGAACAAGAAATGAAGTGCAATAGATTGGATACAAAATCAAAGATCATATACTCTCTCCGTTTTGAAATACTTGTCGTTTTAGATTGTTTTACGTAGATTAAGAAGTCTTGTAAATTGACTATTTTAAACTCACAAATAAATATAATAAAATATTATACTCCCTCCGTTTTATAATAGACCATCTCCATCGGTGAGATGGAGGAGGGTGTCTGACAATAATTTATTAATAAAAAAGTAATAAATGAAGAGAGAGACACACAATGTCTCTATTGAAAAACTATGAGAAACGTTTCTACACACGTGTCATAAATGTATTGGTTTAATTATTAAAAAGAAAATATAAAAAAATAATTTAATTAAATATTTTTTTTTTTGAGAAACTTCCATGGTGTATACGAATGGAGATGCTCTTAAGTGTCGTTTTAACCTTTGAATTTTGTTTTAAAATAAGTGTCGCTTTGTGTTTTCAATGCAGATATTTGATAAAATTTACAATTTTGTCCCTACTAATTTAATGTATTGACCAATGAAAAAATAATAAAATATATAGATAATGGATAAAACAGAAAATTTAATTATTTTCTTAATATGTGTGCAAAAACTTTAAACGACACTTATTATGAAACAGATAGAGTATATATTGTGTAAGTTTAATTGAAGTTATATTTGGAATTCTTTGACAAAACATATATTGAAAAACAACGAGAATGACAAGTATTTTAAAACAAAAAAATAAACCTAAAACGACGACTATTTTAAAACAGAGGCAGTAATAAAGTTCACAGCTAGTATAGAGTAATACATCGATATCCCCCACCCACCAAAATCTATATATATAATTAGAGAGTTTTCTCTCCATTTAGAGTGTCCACATCAGCATCCATGTCATTATATTTTTTTTTGTAGGTTCCTTATATCTTGTTATTAAAACAAAAAAAACTTTAAACTTATAATCAATTCACACATTTTATATTCATACATTTCACTAAAAAAAACAATAACAAAAAAGTTAAATTAAATATTAAAAACGAAAAAATAAATATACAACAAAACATATGAAAATTTTGAATAGAGATTGGATAAAATTAAAATTAGATTATTATAACTTAACTTATAATGAGTAAATAGTTTTTAATGACTAGAGATAGGAGAAAAAAAAACACTTTTCATATATTTAAATGGTACAACAATCATTTTTAAGAATTACAATTATTTAATAGAATGAAAAATATAAGAGTTAAATGAAAATACCAAATTTAAAGGTTTTTACTTAAAATACAAAAAGTAATTCATTTCTGAAAAATATACATTTAAAATTTGAGAATATATTTGTTAATGTTAAAGAATCATGATACCGATTAAAAATAAGAATAATAAAAATTCACTATTAAAAATAAAGTAATCTAATCGAATAATAAAACTGTGTAATAATAATATTTGAGAATGCTATTTGGAAATTAGAAGTAAGAATGATTTTATTTTTAAAAGATAAACGTATTTTTAAATTAGAATAATTTTTAAGAGTTTGTAAGTTACACATTTTAAGAAAATCAATATTAAGAATACTATCTAGAATTATAATATATATCAAATTATATACGTGAAAAGAAAATTTTGTATTTTGCAAATGGTCAAGGTAAAATGCAAAATTTGACGTTAAAATACGATGTTTATGAATATGAATGAGTCCATATATGAGATTTGTTGTCTTTAAAACAATTTTACATGTACCAAAACATGGTCAAAAAACCTTTATGGCAAACATTCTCCCTTGATGTTCATTTTAATAAAAAGATAATGCAACTTATAAAAAAAAAAAGTATTGAAAGATAGGAAAGAGAAAATAGATATGACATATCTTGATAACTAATTCATAGTCGGGTATGTTATATGTGAACTAATATAATGTGAAAAAAGAATAAATGTCGGTAGACGACGAGTGAATCGTAGAATAGAGCGAGAAAAATCATAGTGAAAAGTGTGAGAAAATTTTTTACTACTTTGGAAATGTAATGCACATGGATAAAGTAAAATCTTTCAAAATTCAAATGATTATATTTTTAAAATTTAAATGATTATATTTATACTCAAAAATTTGCATTGATAAAAATTTTAAATTAACATAAACTAGTATAATAAAGTTATCGAGGTCTGTTTATTTTGAAGGTATCGTTAGGGCGGATTTAGACCTAATTGTTGACATGTGTAGCTTAGAAAATATATATGCATTCTATGGACTTGAATCCGGATGGTGTTAAAAACATTAATATAAATCTTGTATTACATCTCGAAGAAAATGATTAAACGTATCCAAATCTTTATTATGGATCGGAAACAACATATTTGGGGGAGGACTTAAACCAAGACACTAGGATTCAAGGAGGCAAAGGCGAGTAGTTCTGGGTTCTGCTCGAAAGACGACATGTTCTCCTGAGACAGTGTAACAAACGCTTCAATTCCTTGTCCGTCCTTGGAATCGATCAACATGGCTAAGTTTCCCAACGCGGGAGAAACATTTCCGGCAACCCAAACCGGAGATCCCCATCCAAAATGAGCCTTGTAAAGTGGTAGCTTGCACCAGCTACTTACGGTGTAGGGCTCATGAGTCTCATAGCTCATCTTGGAATAATTAGCAAACATCAAGTTTGCTAGTTTAGAACCAATCATCGAAGATGACGACCCATCCTCGTCTTTGATCAAACATCGTAAGTCCTCACCCTTTTTTCGTAACTCTCCAACGGCCTCTTCGATTTTAACTTCCCCCTCTGGACCAATACTCAAGACTACAGAAGTAAACATGACATTGCCGAACAGGCTTTCTGGCAGAAGGGAAGGTATCTTGGGGCGCAAGTTAGCGGGCTGGAGCAGCACTTTTTGATCACTTGTCGTTAAAGACAAAGATGCAGCAGCGACCAAGTCTTTCCAGAGAAGCGCAGTGACGCTCTCCACCCACGTAGGTCTGGCTACGACGTCTGTACTAGCAGCTTTGGTCCTGAGCTGTTCCAACTTAGAAGCATCGAAAACGAATCGCTTCGTGATGCTGCTCCTCTTATTGGCTTGTTCATCCACCGGAAACTTAAATGCATCGTTGGCTGGTGGGTAGAAATCTGCTGCAGCAAACTCGGGACCCGCCACTTCATCTCCGGCCTCTCCTCGAGCCATAGCAGCCCATGTCTGAATGAAAGTAGAGATAGAGGTTGCGTCGGCAATCTTGTGAGAGATGCAGATTCCTATGACCATGCCTCCACATTGGAAGTAAGTTGCCTTCACGAGTAGCAAAGGCCATGTCGCAGCAGCCACGTATGGGTTGTCCACAACGTCTAGAGGAAGCAACTGTTGGAGGGCCTCGAAATCAGGGCACCTGAGAAATCCAGAGAGAGGACAATTATCGACACGAGCATCGACAAAGATAGCTCCTTCATCGTTACAATCTATGGTTACTCCGTTGATTCTACCGGAAAGAGGGTAGAACTTGGTCAAGGTTTCGGACAGAGAAGCCTTGAGTTTGTGGGAAATGTGTTCTCGAGAGATGAGATCATTTTTGGTGTAGAAGAGAGAGGCTACTGTGTAAACCGGAGGAAGGATGTGATCATAAATTGAGAGTTGGAGAGTTCAGAGATCATTCGGAGTTGGGGAAGATGGTTTTATGATTTCTTTACTGATGGTTTCAACCTTCATCGTCTCCATTGATTATTTTCTTTTCTTTCGATTGGTGTTCTTTTGGTTCTCTCCTTTGTTTAGGCCTACACAAGTATTCCTTTTATAGAAGTGTCCTACTATATTTTTAATAACGGTGTAAGACCATGTACATGGGTGATATTTTTAGAGTATCACAAGCCCAGAAATTATTTTTATATTGACAAAACAATTAGAATGGACATGATTAGTATCAACCCAGTGATACTTTTGATACCAGTATCATCTGACGTGACATCTCCTGATTGTTCGCGTTTGCCAAAAGTAAGAGAAAAAAATAAAAAAACATTAAACAAACATTATAAATAATACTAAAAAATTCTTAATGATACTTTATGAGTATTACCAATGATCATGCTCTTGGGTTATTATAAGAAATAATAGTAAAATATCGTGATAAAGTCTAGAAGTCAACTCTCTACGTTTTTGCTTTATTTATATAGCATAGTTTAAATATAAGGTTAGTTTTGCATATCCATTGATATTTCTCTAAATATAAAAGATATTACTTGGGAGAGCTGTACGTATCTCGACATGATGTAACCAAAATTATTATAGAAACAAGAAATTCATTTTTTTTTTGTTTTCTTCCCACTAAAAGTAATATTGATAATCAAAATACGGAAATATTAACACAAAGCAAAGACTAAGTATTTGAAATTACAGAGAAATACAATAAGTTTTCTATAACCTACAACTGGAAAAGGAAAAGAGTTTACAAATATATTGCATAAACCAAACACACCTTATCTCTCCAAACTATGGAAGTTTTCAAAAATCGCTATAAGGATTTCCTGCATTTCGTCTAAAAAAAGGGCTTCAATACAAATGGCAAAAACTAGAGAGTGGAACTTGGTTTTCTCCACACAAGATGCATTTTTATCTATAAGTGCTTCTATCAAGGATCTCCCAGATGAACCGTAAGATAAACGAGAACCACTTAGACCTTTCAATACCATAACGATTGAGTAACTAAGTGAAACATCGCTTAATACAAAACGATATAAATCCCAGACATAAAACTCGACCCCAAACTAACAAAGATTAAATTAATCGAGGAAGAAAAGCTTAGCCAAACGAGGGAGACGTCAGCCAAACGAGGGAAACAACTAAACCTAAGCAATTGATGTTGTCGGATCTCACACAGAGACAATATGATCAGAGCAAATAGGCGACACAAGGATGAAGACAATGGAGACATCGAAGAATAGATCCAATGATGCACATATTCGCCAAGGAGAAAAGAGAACGAGCTGACGCGAGACTCAACGAAGATAACCACCAAATATATATATTTGAGCCGCGAACAAAAAGGGTGACCTGAGCACACCAGCGACCATCAAAATCGATAGATCTGAAACCCAAGGCTAAATCTAACTAGATCTGAGTCTTAAATCCCAAGAGTTTACATCGTCCAAAACATCCATGCTTTCACAACCTAAGGATACAACGACACGAAAAGAAAAGCTAAGTAGAAAATAAAGGAGATGACCAACGCCGAGGCTGTATGAGCCGCCACACGCTGGTGACAAGCTTGACGACCGCTTGAGTTAACACAGATATGAGAGAGAACAAAAAATTCATTCATCACATACTTTGTATAAAATTTTTTATTAATATTAAGAGTTATGGGCTTCCAACTCAAAACCAATTGACAATTAATGGAGTGTTCCATAAATCTTATATACTAATGTAGAAATATTCCAACTTCTGTTGAATATTTTCACATTCTACAAATTTCAAATTAAAAAAACAATCACTGACTCTCTATCTTCTCCTTACATTAAAACACTAGCCGTCTACCTCTAGATTAGTTAATTCATAGCCTATTCTGGTGGCCTGAACTCATCGCCGGCACCATGTGTAGGCTCTGATTTCCCTGTTTTATGTTCTTGCTCCTCTCTCCTTTTGGTCTTCGGTGGAATCAGCTGGGTTCCGTCGGCGGATCTGTAGTGACGTTTTTCTTAAAGCGAGGTGTGGTGTGGTGGCTAGGTGAGGCGATGAGATCGTCCATGCAAATGCCATGGATCATGAACATATGTTTAGTCAAGAGGATGACGAGGAAGTAAACAGAAATAACTCGAATCTTGAGCTTCGATTGGTCGTATGATTGTGATAAAATTCAGCTTGACACATACGAGCTTCCCATAAAAGAATATTCTCTCCCACAAGGCATCACAACAGGTTTCCCAAAGCCCAATTAGTTAATTACTTTGGTTTGACTGTCTGTTTGAGGATGATACACCGAACTTATATCGAGACTAATGTTTAATATTTTCAAGTGATAGCAAAAATGACTCAAAAATCTTGTGTCTCGATTTGAAACAATTGAAGTGAAAAGACCATGAAGACGGTAAATACAAAAATTATTTCACATGCAATTTCATCTGTTGTTTGCTTACAAGACACGAAATACACCATTCCTGAGAAACCAACGCCGAAAAAAATAAAGTTGTTTCCCCGTTGTATATAAGGAAGTCTCAAAACATACTCCATACTCGAATCTATCCATGGACAATGTTTTGAAAACCGGACCAGATCAGCTAGTCTTACCGGTTCAACCGAGAATCTCTTATCTATCCAAGTCCGGGTTGAGCTGCAAACCGGATTTGAATTGGACCGCAAAAACCTGCCAAAACCACAAAAACCGCAATTACGTAGGAAACCAGAAAATATATATTCGCTTCTTAGTTCTATTGGTAAGAAAATATCAAAATCAAAATTCCTATTGTATTTGAAACAAATGTCTTCTTATGCACACAAATAAAGTTAAGTGACTCTTTTTTTTTTTTACATGTACTATTTGCATACTACTAAACCATTCATCTTTTCCATCCTTTGAATGATTTATTCTTAAACTTTTTAAGTGGTAGATTTTTAGGGATTGTATAATCCATGATATTTGGTGTTAATGATTATTGACTTTCACATTGCATACTCGCATACATAGATGTGTTATTTTTTTTGCTCATATAATGTTGTCTTTTAAATTCGCATATTGACACAAAACCCTATTTGTCCAGTTTGGACCGGTCCGACCCAGTGCCAGTCCGAGCATTTGACCTATTTTTAGTAAATTATACAAAAATAATGATATTTTGAATATTATTACATTCAAATTTAATTGTTTGGGCCCTATTTTATTTATTTTTTTCGAAAAAAACTTTAGTTTTTACTAAATATTTTCATTTTATGGGCCTTTTTACCAAAAAAAAAAAAAAAAACCTTTAAAAAAAAAAAAATTTGTGGTGCCCCAAACCACCGCTTGGGTGGCCTGTCCTGCGGGCCGGCCCTGGTCCGACCAGCCACCCAATGACATGCGAGTCGTGGCCGGTCCAATTTTTAAAACATTGTCCATGGCTGAGTGGGAACCGGTAAGAAAGTTGCACACACCTGCATTTGAAGCTCGACAAATTCATCTCTCAAAATCACGAGAAAGTGTAGGTCAATAATACGAAACCGAATCAAATTGGAGCATTCAATCACGCCCTACATGTCTCTCAATGTATAACTCCTCAATCATCTTCAAGTGAAGGCTATAATCTGGCACACATATTTGAAAACCACAAAACAAAATCCTATTTGTCATGGTGAAATAAGAACGAGAATCATTTTCTACTACGGACCCATAAATTACTTTTACCGGGGTCAAATTTTTTTTTTTCCAGTTATATCATATAATTTCTTGTTTTATATTAGTATACAAACACTAAAAACATGTGATTTTTAAAAAAAAAACATTTCTATTTTGTCGTGGTTAATTAAAAAAAGTATACAAGTTCCAATAAATGCTTTGATTTTTTAAAAAGTAAGAAAATACAGTAAATACAAAACAGAAAACATGTATTGAAGAACTACAAAAGAAAAAAAAAATTACATAAAAGTGTCAAAGCATACTGTTGAACCCGAGTTCAGGTGGGTCAATTATGAAGGATTTACTAACTTTGCTACAAAGACTTTTAGAATTTTAATGCATTAATATATATATATTTGGATATTTTAGGTGGGTCAGCTAACCCTCCTTTACCCTTAGTAGATCCGTCTGGGACTTCAGCTTAACATTTTCTTTCATATCTAAGCACTTACTTTGGGATGATACAAAATAGTGCCTCCATCTCTAAATGTGGGCTTTTCGCATTGAATTCAGCTTCTAAGGTTCTAAAGAATGAATTTGTTTCATGAAGAGCTGAAAAAGTGCAAAACTAGCATTGCAAGATGCATAGTAAGCAATACGGCATGACATCTACTCAACCCATCGGCTACACGATTCAACTTGCCTGACTAGTGGCAAATTGAAAACGTAAATTATTGTAAACACGCTATCAACGAAGCATATCACGATGAGACTTTTACTTGACTGCCAATTTGTTTTAAAACGTCATGATCAGTAAATAAAATAGTCTCGATGCACAAGATAATGTTGCCAATGCATTACTGCTTCTATGATGACATAAAACTCGACATCATATATGTACACAACGAAATTGTAGGCTCAATACTATCCCGACAACGAATTGTAGGCGCAACAATGAAGTTTAAATAGTAACTCAAAATCAGACAAGGCCGCAACATGCGCAAAATTAAGTTTGTGTTTAAGGAGACCAAAGATTCATGCGTTTCCAATGGCCACAAAAACTTGTGGCTTTCATACAATTTTTCATGCATGGTGCCATAATGTTGCTAAAGTGAGGTACAAAACGATGGTAAAAAGAAGCAAAGCCATGAAAACAATGTATCTCTGTCACGGTGACAATGTCACCGAATGTTGGTTGGCCAAGATCTAACCGCTTCAACCTTACTCAAATCCATGGACAATCCTTTAGCCGAAACAACATATCCACGGAAGAGCACATGATCATCTATTTTGACATGTGGTTAAGCTATTACTGATGAGATTACATCATATGGAAAAATTATATTTATGACAATGTTGGTTCTCCAATTTGTTTTTGTGAGTTTTCATTTATTTTTCTTTACTAATTATGTTTTGTTAATGTTTTAACTAAAAATATTTATATGTATTAATTTATGTATGTTATTGGCCAATTATATTTTGACATGTAGCAATAAAATTTTTATTCATTAACCAAGATATTAACCATTAGAAAATGAGTGTTAAAGTTCAAAATAACAAAATAAATATTTTTAGCATTAATTTAAGAGAAAGTTACTAGATTAACCTAAATTATGAGTTTAATTACTAGAGTGTCTCCAAAAAGTTGGAGGTTAAATGAGTTATTTTCATGACCATAATACCCTTTCTCTCTTTGTTTGGAAAAAAGTCAAAATTACCCTTAATTATATTAAAAATACGTGGGAAAAAATATTGGGATAAAAAAATTATTTGAAAAGTCTGCTGGGTTAGTTGTGACAGGTTTATTTTCTACGACAGACTTATTCGTCTACGACAGATTTTTTGCGACAGACTTATTTTCCACGACAGACTTATTCGTCTAAGACAGAGCGTTACTGTTTCAGGCCCATCTTCCAATGGAATTTTTGGGAGAATGTGTTTAACGGCAGTTAATCGAACACCAAGTATGGTTCTCAACAATAGCACTCCTTATGAACATCTACCCAAGAAGCCTCCTCAATATAATCATTTACGAGTGTTTGGGAACCTATGTGAAGATTATAATCTACGACGTCATGATGACAAATTCGAGTCACGAAGTCGAAGATGTGTATTTACGGGTTATCTTCATTGTTAGAAAGGTTGGAAATTGTTTGATCTAGAGACACAAGCAATATTTTTTTTCTAAAGATGTAGTGTTCTCTTAAATTGAGTTTCCATTCCCAAAAGCTCCACATTGGAGGTTTTTTCGCAAATGAAGGAGAAGAATAAGAGATGTGGGTTTTAATTTTAAGTGGTCCATTAGACAAAGATCAAAGAAATTTAAACAAAGACCCAATACTACAAATAAGTCCAAGTGAGGTAGTGGCACAACATGATTTGCAGCCCACACCTGTACCAAACAATGAGTCGACAATTCAAAAGACATCAACAGAGCTCAATTCGGGAGCGTTGGATTCATTGGTCTTGCCACTGGCACCAAATCTGTCAGCTTTGTCTTGAAATACTCCGATTACAGCTTCAGGTAATCGACCAACGTCTCGCCGGAGTAAGATATCAAAATCCTTGGTTGTGAAAGCGAAAGAGAGAACCACCAATAAATTTAAAAGACTGTTTCAATTCAGTTGTGTGTCAATCGATCAACTCTTCATCAGACAAGGTACGTTATCCGACTTCTAAGTATGATAGTAAGAAGCGTTTTTTTGAATCTCATTGCGCATATATGGCTGTTGTTGTACGGTCAAAAAACCAAGATCATATAAAGATGTTGTGACATATGAACGGTGGAACAAAGCAATTATATCAGAAACTGATGCTCAAGAAGAACACAAAACTTGGACGATTGAGGATTTACATCCAGGAAAAAGAGCAATTGGTTGTCAATGGGTCTACAAAGTGAAACACCACTCAGATATAGATCGGTTGAGAGGTATAAGGCAAGGCTTGAGGCGCTTGGGAACAAACAAAAATAGGGAGAGGATTATGGCGAGACTTTCGCACATGTGGCAAAGATCGGAACTGTGAGGATGTTTTTAGAGCGAAACGTAATTGGGAAATCCATCAAATGGATGTTCACAATGCGTTTTTACATGGAGATCTTCCGAAAGAAGTGTACATGAGGTTTTCTCATGGATTTGTTGCATCACATCCTAACAATGTATGTCGTATTCGAAAAGCCTTGTATGGTTTAAAACAAGCACCACGTTGTTGGTTTGAAAAGTTGACCAAGGCATTGAAGAATTTATGGGTACGAACAATCATTGGCAGACTATTCATTGTTTACTGTGGAGAGAGGTTTGGTTTGAATTAATATATTGATCTATGTTGATGACTTGATCATTACGGGAAGTTCACTAAAGGCGACTCAAGACTTTAAGGCCTATTTACTTGTCTTCTTGTTTTAATATGAAGGATTTGGGACCTTTGAAATATTTTTTTGGAGATAGAGGCTGCAAGAACATCGACAAGAATATACATATGTAAGCGTAAGTATGCATTGGATATCATCTCTGAAACTGGTATGGCAGGTGTAAAACCGGCGAGTTTTCTCTAGAATAAAAACATAAGCTGGCCTTGTCTATAAAACACGTAAACAACAAATCGTGAGTAAGTCCTAAGCAGAAGCAGAGTATCGTGCGATGTTGTTTCTCACATTTGAACTATTATGGCTGAATGCTTGGTGTTCGACATGATCAGCCTATGGTTAAGCGTTGTGACAGCAAGTCAACCATATACATTACTATGAATCCTGTCTTTCGTGAAAGAACCAAACATTATATGTATGCATTATAGTACATTGTATTAGCCAAAAGAATTGTTAAAATATTATAGAAAATTATATATATGCATTATAGTACATTGTATACGCATTTCAATGTTTTTCTATGTTGTAGATATAAATTTTAGCCAAAAGATTTGTTAAAATATTATAGAAAAATGAAGATTTAAACGTTTTTACTTCTATTTAGATACACATTATTAAATAGTGGATATACACTATAGTATCATACACGATATACTTGGAAAAAATATATAGAAAAGAAGAATATAAAGATTACCATAGATTTATATTTTCTATCTAAAAAAAACTAATTCGAAATTCAAACAATTAGAAGGTTTTGACTTTGATATTTTCAATATTAATCTAAGAAAAGGTTTACCAATTGCAACACACATACCATTCACCCTTAGCCATATCAATTTTCCATTTTTTGTTTTTAATTCGGTTTTTGGATATGATTTAGATGGGAACAATTCAATTTATCAGAATAGATTAAAAAATAAAGGTTTTTGTGATATGATTCGTTTTTTCATTTCTTCATATCAATATATTAATTTCAATTTAATAAAGTGGAGCCACGCCGATATGTATAATATTAAGACTTCTTTTCTTTATCTCCAATGTCCGGTTCCTTGAAGAGATAAACAAAACATCTTTTTTTTTTTTTTTTTTTAACACAAATCATTTTCCATTAAAATTCAGACCGAGTCACCCCTATAAAAACCAAAAACAATGAGCACATTAAATCTTAATAAAGAGGGATGTCCATTTGAGCTTTTTAGATGATAATATATGTTTTCTAATATGTTTATATATATCACATCATCCCTGATTTCAACTTTGGATCTTTAAGAAATAATACTTTCACTCATAACCGGATACGTGGAAGCTTTTATTTATGGGTTATATATTACGCTAAATATGAGAATTATCTGCAATAGTTTTTGGTCATGCAGATAAAATGGTAGATATGGACCAGAACTTTTTTTGTAAGGAGAATATGATTTTGTAAATGTTAATGGTTTCGAGAGCGTACATATATAGATTGATGAATGGAAGCTTGACATCGTTTAGTCAAAAAAAGAAGCAACTAATAATTGATGTATATACGTTTTGGCCGACTATAGGTTTATGATTTATGAAGTCATAGGTTATTGACTTTTTAGTAACATGTACATGTTCAAACCGCAGGTTCATGGTAGGATTTATAGAAATTACCTAACATAATAGTTTTATGTGAAGTATTACAGTATTAACCCAAATTAGAAATAACGCATAAAAACGATTAAAGAAAGTCGCCCCAAAGTTGGCGAAGGCAATGTAGTCAAAAGTTAAGTTCCATTCCATCCAACATAAAACAGTGCAATAAAAGGTTATTATCCTATGTATGAATGACTTTTATTGCACTGTTTTATAGTGTAGATTTTAGTAGGCCTGGGCAAAATAACCGGAACCGAATACCCGAACCAAAAAACCAGAAAAAATATCCGAACCGAACCCGAATGGATCCTAGACCTCCTATCCGAAAAAAACCCGAACCGAACCCGAACCGAATCCAATATCCGTGGGTACCCGAATACAAATATACACCTAAAAATATTAGTTATATTTATACTTATAATATCCAAAATACCTAAAATTACAATCATAAATCCGAATATACTAGGTATTTTTGAGTAATTCGGATACATTTGGATATATTTGGTTAAAAAGTAACTAATGATGTAGTTTTGTTTTGGCTAATTTTAGTATTTTTAGATATTTTTGGTTATATTTGGGCAAAGAGTAACCAATGTATTTTTGAGAAATCAGGTATTTCGGTTAGATTTGGGTATATACGAGTAAAAAACCCGAACCCGATCCGAACCCGAAAATATTTCGGGTATTTTTGGTTATTTTCGGATTCGGGTATTTCAGTTCGGAGTGAAAATATGAATTGGTTATTTTTGGTTATTAAAATACCCGAACCGACCCGAACCCGAACTGAACTCGAACTGAATTTTTAGAATACTCATATGGGTCTCGACCCCCTATCCCGATACCCGAAAAAAAAAACCGAATCCGAACGGATACCCGAATGACCAGGTTAGTTCGTGGACTTACTGGTTTGTCAAAGTTTAACGGTTTGAACCGGTAAAGTTTTGCGGCTTAAGTTTTTATGGGTCTTAATTTGGGCCATCCTTGTAATTATTGAAATATCAAATAAATGGGCCTCAAGATTTCAGATTATAGCCTATGACAATTGACAAGCCTTAACATTATTAACATACACCTGCATATTTATAAACTTAATTCAGTTTAAAAGAAATCTATTAATATTTTTTTTTTCTATTAAAGGGCTAACAATATTTTATTTCCTGCCAACTTCTAATTTTATATATGCATTATATAGTACATTGTACGCATTTCACTATCTTTCTATGTTGTAGATATAAATTTTAGCCAAAAGAATGGTTAAATTATTATAGAAAAATGAAGATAGAAACGTTTACTTCTTTTCTTTTTTTTCATCCAATAACTTTATTAATTATCGTGTTTACAAAGACGGTACGAAAACTAGGACAAAGATGAAAAAAATTTTACAAAGACTTATACAGAATTTTGTAACACAAACCAGTACATGAGCCATATACGTAGAAAAATACAGCAAATGAAGTTTGACGATGCTTTACGAAGAATAGGTTTACTCACTAACCGATCATAAGATCTGTTATCATCCAACTTCATATTTGTTTTATTTTTATGTCATAAATGTTTATTTCTATTTAGATATACTAGAGTTACTCTGGGAAAGAGAGTACAAATGAGTACTGTTGGAGTTGGTAGTTTGTCGGTTTTCGGTTTTTTCAAGATCTCTTCGAATTTGTTCTGAGCATTGTAATGGAGATAGGCCCAATCCTCCACTTGAAAACCAAAATTGACTGCTTCTAAACTCTGTGATTTCTTCTTCTTCGGCTCAAGGTTCTTATCTCCCATTGAAGAAAATCTGTCAAAACCAAACACATCAGATTATATAGGGGAGATGAATAATTATACTGAATCAAAAGAAAACGTTTAGAGAAAAACATCAATGATGTTAAAAACGAAAATGTGAGAGTCTCGGTGAGCAATTTTCGCGCATTCTTTTCGCGATTGTCCAAAATTGGAATATAAATCGATTAAGTACCTAAAACAATGTATTTTGTGAAGAATACTTCAATGTCTCACGATTTCTTCAATTTCTGCAGAACTTTTGAAAAAATCTCCAGGAAAAGGAAACTTCAAGCTTGAAAGTGATGACTATGGCCGCGTCTCGGGTATATGTGAATTTGTTTATTTTTTTCCTTTTCTAATCCATGTATATATAAATGTTGCATAAAGATTTTATGATTGGAATTTTCATTAAACCTGCTAATAAATATGAACCTGTTAAGTTTATTATTTGTTAAACGAATCTTACATGCGTTATATTGAAATGTTGGATACTATATGATGATGAAAGTCAATCGAAAAAAGATGCAAGCGATAATGAAACGCATCGCTTACTGTAATTAATTTAGATTTTGAGCGTAAGATAATTTAATGAATATTTTTAATAATTAAAAGTAACTACATTTTATTGAATATCTTGACAAAAAAAAATATAATTTAGTAAATTTATGAATATGACACATGACAACTTTTAGAATGATGACGTGGCATTCTTATGTAGAGAGTTAACCAACTTTATATATAAAATTTCGGAAAAATAATACTCAGCTACACGAAGTATAACGGAATACATAGCTACACATGCCAAATTTGAAAATGTACAGCCAACTACACGAACTAAATGTATTGCATGCCCACATATACCAACTATATGACGACATATGGTTAACATCACCAACATTTTATTCCGGTACACTAATCAACGAAATCCGGCGTTGGCCATTGTTGATCGGTATTGACCGGCATTGACCAACAAAAATATTCAAATTTTTTTATTTATTTTGTTTTAAATATTTTCAAAAAGAATTATTCTATTAAATCATTTATGGTTTTGTATAATAAAAAAAAACACATTCTATATGTAACAAAAAAATATTTTCTATGATTTTAATAATTAGTTAATTTTTTCAACTTCAAAACTAAACTAAAAGTAAAATGAAATAAATTTTGTTAATTTTTTTTAGAAAAATTGAGTATATGACTCTTTAATCTAAAGTTTGCATGGTAAAAAAATAACAAGTTTTTTTGCTAAAATCAAAATCATAATACATAGTTAAAAAATATAGAAAATTTTACATAATCTTTAGTCTAACTTTAATATATTGTTAATTTTTGTAACTAAAATTATTAAAAAAAAAATTAATATTTTTATTGGTCAATGCCGGTCAACGCCGGATTTCGATGATTAGTATACCATAATAAAATGTTCGTGATGTTGGCCATATGTCATCATATAGTTGGTATATGTGAGCATGCAGGCCCGGACCTAGAATTTTTGTGGCCTAAAGCATAGTTAGATAATACAATTTTTTTATAAAAACTATTGTTAAAAATTTATCATTAAAATGCTAAAATATATTAAAAGAACACTAGAAAAGTTATTGAATAATGTAAAAGCCTGTTTTCTAGTGCAAATTGGAGACATCGTCTACAAAAGTAACAAAACATATAATTATAGTCACTACAAAGTTTTCAAATTCAATCCAAACACTTTGACTATAAAACTAAAATATAAAACTAAGTGACAAAGTCACCTAATTCCCAATTACAATCGTTACTTTCAAAACATAACCTTTGATTTGATAATAATATAAAACAATTGATGACAAAATTAGAAGGATTAAGGACAAGAATTACCCAACAGCAGCAACAATTTCTTACCCAAGGAGATGGAGTTCTTCGTGAAAAATTTCTAAAAACTATTATAATACTTTTAACTAAGTTATAAAACAAAAATAAAACTGTAAGTCTGTAAAAAAAGAAAAAAAATATCTGTACAAGAAGGGATTTGAACTAGACACCCGAGCAAAATATTCTAAATACTTAACCACCAGCCTAAAGAAATATTTTAC
This sequence comes from Arabidopsis lyrata subsp. lyrata, assembly GCF_000004255.2. Lineage (NCBI taxonomy): Eukaryota > Viridiplantae > Streptophyta > Magnoliopsida > Brassicales > Brassicaceae > Arabidopsis > Arabidopsis lyrata. The sequence goes on along the minus strand of NW_003302549.1, from coordinate 13,584,323 downwards.
AAATGTGGTCTAAAATTTTTCATTTATTTTTTAGCCTAAAGCCGAAGCTTTGCCTGCTTTATGGGTGGACCGGACCTGTGGGCATGCAATACATTTAATTCGTGTAGTTGGTCGTACATTTTTAAACTTGGCATGTGTAGTCATGTATTCCGTTATACTTTTTATTAATTTTTAAACTTGGTTTTTTAATTTTTGTAATATTTATTTCCTATTTAAAGCCAAAAAACAAAAAATTTTGTTTTTAATCAATTTTTGGATGATTTGGATTGGATCGATTAAATTTATCAAAATTGTGAAAATACACTTATTTTTCTAAATGTTTTATAAACTTTTCTAAGGAAATGATATTTTTTTTTTTGTAATATTTATTTTCTATAACCAAAGATATATTTGATGATATTTCTTTAAAAAATATTTGAGAAAAAAAAAACAAATAAATACGTATCCTTAAAAGAAGCCTGAAAGAAACAGCTTCTCTTCCGTCTTTCACTCTCCATCTCTCTTCCGTCGTTTCCTAAGTCCTTTTCTTTATTTCAGATTCTCTCTTTTCATCCAAAAAAATGAGAGATTTTTCAGAAAAAATCCTCTGTTTTTTGAGATAAATCTCGCTCTTTTAGCCTCATCATCCAAAACCCACCATTAAAAAACCTCTCTTTCGTTCCCTTTGTTTAAATTAGCTTATTTTGCGTCTCTGTTTCTCTGCATGTCCTAGTTTGATGATACAGCTGACTTTCGGTTTTGTTTTTTTGTCTAAATTGAATTTCAATATTTGATCATTCGTGTGTGATATATTAGTGGTTAACGAGTCGTTTTCTTAAGGTTTTACCTTTTCTTATCGTGATGTTAGATTTTTCTCCTTTTTCTACAATTGCATAGAAATTTCATTACCTGAATGTCAAAGCATGTGCATGATCTTTGATAAGTTTGGTGATTGATAGTTTCTTATAAAAAATCTAGACTTCCTTCAATAATAAGTTTTCTTTGTTTAACTTAGTAATCATAAGATTGTTTTTTTAATATATAACTTTTGTGTGTGTTTAAATTCACTAGTAATCTGAAAAAATAGTACTTGATTGATTTCATGATGATGATGAAACGATTGATGCTTTGAGTTACAAAATCTAGTTTTTTGAAAGTTGTGTGGTCTTATTTGCATAGTTAAATAGTTTTGATTTGAAAGTTTTAAGACATGGAGAAGAAATCAGAAGAAGAGGGGAACAACATCAAGAAAGAGAAGATCTTTCGAGCTGATAAGATTGATTTGAAGAGTTTAGATAGACAGCTTGAGAAACATTTGAGTAGGGTTTGGTCGAGGAATCTTGAGGTGAATCTTAAAGCTAAGGAAGAATGGGATATTGATTTGGCTAAGTTGGCAACAAGTAATGTTATTGCTCGTGGTACTTATGGTACTGTCTACAAAGGTACTTATGATGGACAAGATGTTGCAGGTAATTAACTAACTCCAAAATCTTGTTCTTGACTTATGTTTTTGTTAGAGATTGTTGTGACTGTGTTTGGTTGTTGTTTTGAATAATGGCAGTGAAAGTGCTTGATTGGGAAGATGATGGGAATGAAACAACGGCCAAGACCGCTACAAATCGGGCTTTGTTCCGTCAGGAAGTCACTGTTTGGCACAAACTCAACCATCCGGATGTCACAAAGGTTGGTTGGTTACTTAGTTAGTTAGTTAGTTTATTCACACAATTGAGTATTGAAATATTGAAATGAAACAGTTTGTTGGAGCGTCTATGGGAACAACGAATCTGAATATACGATCAGCTGATTCAAGAGGCTCGTTGCCTCAACAAGCGTGTTGTGTGGTTGTGGAGTATCTTCCTGGTGGAACATTGAAACAACACTTGATTCGTCATAAGAGCAAGAAACTCGCTTTTAAAGCTGTTATCAAACTCGCTCTTGATCTCGCGCGGGGGTAAATAATTAGTCTTTTGAAACTACTACTCTTTTTCAAAAAAAATTGCAAGAAAACCTCTTATTGTTATTATTGTTGCAGGCTATGCTATTTGCACTCAGAGAAGATTGTGCACCGCGATGTGAAAACAGAGAATATGCTTTTGGATGCTAATAAGAATTTGAAAATAGCGGATTTTGGAGTAGCGCGGGTGGACGCTCTTAATCCAAAAGACATGACAGGAGAAACCGGTACTCTTGGATACATGGCTCCTGAGGTAAAACTAAAACCTTTTTTTTTTCTTTCTTTTCAAAACCGAATCGGATAAAACTTAGTGTTCTTCTTAGGTCATTGACGGTAAGCCATACAATAGAAGGTGCGATGTTTACAGCTTTGGGATATGCTTATGGGAAATCTACTGCTGCGATATGCCTTATCATGATCTTAGCTTTGTCGATGTTTCTTCCGCGGTTGTCTTACATGTAAGTTTTGATCTAAGAAAACCCTTTCTAGTTTCCTTGATTCTTACGTAATGTCAAATTCTGAAACTTTTTTTTATGGTTTTAAAAAAGAATCTGAGACCGGATATACCGAGATGCTGTCCGACTGCATTGGCGACCATAATGAAGACATGTTGGGATGGGAATCCGCAGAAACGGCCGGAGATGAAGGAAGTGGTGAAGATGCTTGAAGGTATTGATACCAGTAAAGGCGGCGGAATGATACCGGAAGATCAGAGTCCGGGCTGTTTCTGCTTTACTCCGGCTCGTGGACCTTGAATTTCCCTTTCTACCTCTTTTTGGTTGTCTTGTCTTGTTATTCTCGACATTAACTGAGTGCCATTTTTCTTCTTCTCCAAGAAAACATCTTTTAACAATAATTGTTAGTGGAAGCCCCCTTGGTGACCAAGGGTTAATTAATGCTTCTACACTCAGAGGTCTGGGGTTCGTGTCCCAGATAATGCGATTTATTAATAAATTTGCAGATTATTGGAGGCAAGTGTGCAGGAGATCTCCAGCGATGTACAATTATAGCCGTTCGCTAGGATTCTACGCAGAAAGAGAAGTGTCCATCAAGAGCATGAAGAAGGAGGTGAAAGAGGTGTCGTCTGTCGTGAATCTAATAAGGGTCGGAAGGAATTGTCTGTTGTAGAATCATCTATGTAACAGTTCTCATAATTTGTAATAAATAATAAATCTAGACGACAAAAAAACAATAATTGTTAAATAATTTATTTTGGTCGTTGTGAATATTCAAATCTAGTCATTGTTAATTTTTTTTTCAGTAATGATTTTTCTGGACAGTGGATAGAACAATAGAAAAATCATAAAAAATTTTTTTTTTTGGAAATCAGACTTCGTTGGTTTTACTTTTACCTTTGTTAAGTTTTCTACTATATCAAGATTACATTTCTTTTGAATCCTGAAAGGGTAAAACCAAGAAAGCTTAAATTTCAAAATTTTGAAATCACATAATTATATATTTTCTTTTGAAACCTCAAAATCCAGATTTGACGTACAAAAAATTTAAACATAAAAAGTATTTATATAACAAAACAAATAAATACCGAAAATAAAAAAGAAAACATGATTTTTAGCAAAAATTATGTTTCTAAAAATGGAAACCGATTCTACCGATCATGTTGACTTGGCTCATCCTTACTTTCTCAAATTTATCGGAAAATTTATTTTGTTGTGGTTAGTATATATATACTAAGAGTGTTTACAAGTGACAACAACAAAATATACAAAAAGTTGAAATTTCTCCGAATAAAAAAGATAATATTTATCAATTTTGAAGCATGAAGTGTACTACTTTGGTTATGGTTTCTTTTGTTTTCATCTTTTTGATTCTAAGCCATGTTGAAGGTAGTATATTAATTTCTTTTATTGATTGTTTTCAATCACAACAAATCACAAAAAGTAGCTCTAGAATATGATGTAATTTAAAATTATGTATTACTAATTGCTTATATCTTTATAACCTAAATATATTGATTGGCAAAATTAGAGTCGGAAGCTGGAGCACCTCCCGTAGACTGTTGGACTGAGATTCTATTTCCTGGAAAATGCGGTTTTCATGGAAAGAAGAAATGCTACAAAGAAATGGAATCTAAGCTAAAACAACGTGTTCTTCAATGTTCATGTGAGGATGTAAAAACAGATCCCAAAACACCTAAGGACCAACATTACTGCGGTTGTCAAAGAGAAAATCCCTATGAGTGTAATTTCTAATCAATAATAAAAATTTTGGTGTACACACAACTTGAAAATGGTAAGCTAATGTTTTTTTTTTTCTAAATAATAAGTGGTTGTCATAGAATTTCTTTTGTATAACTAATTTCAGTCATGTAAGAATCAAATTTGTTGCTTTCTTGTCTTAACACTGTTTAAATCTTATATAATGAGAGTTTTTGTTTAAATTCTTCTAGTAAATAGATGAAAGAATGGTAACTCTCTCTCAAGCGACTTGACTTGTCTCGTGGCTGAATATTTTTTCAAATTTTTTTTTTTTTACTAATTAAGTGGTAATTTTCAATTAATATCTTCATCAGATCGTAAATTAATTGAAAAATGAAAACCACTCCAAACTTGTAAGTTGTTACCCTTCGGCTTCCATCTTTTAAAATTACAAATTCTTTAGAACATATAAAGTCTAGAGAGTCGGAGATACGGATCCGAGCAATGGTGATTGACCAGAGTGCGCTCCATGATACAGTGATATATAAGTCTATGGCGCGTACATCATGTGCACCTCCAATTTTTATCTCTCAAAGCTTCTTCGTATGACAAACTAGGTTTCTTTGATTCCGTCTTACCGGCCACCAACGCTCATTGCCGTGGTCGTGTGACCGTTCCCATGTACTCTCATTTCGTCGATCAAGCTCTTCTCCTTCGCGATTTGATGGGTTTTAGATGACAGAGCTGTGTAGCTGGGTTTTAACGGCAGCTCCACTCTACGACTGACAAGGTGTCGGCCTTACGTGGCTTCTTTGTGAACTTGGCGAGTTTACCTATCCGGAGATCTCGCTCTCCCATTGGCTTGCTTGGGGACGACAACTAGGGTTAAGTGTTGCTTTCCCAAGGTGGTTTTTGGTGATTTCTCTTTGCTTTGTTCTCGGTGGCGTTGCTGCTTTCGCTAGGTTTAGTTGGCTAGGTGTAGGATCTCCTCACTCCTCAGGCACGTGGTCTGACAAAGTGTAACGCTCTGATCGCCAGCTTTAGTGGGCCGATGTTCTCTCTCGGTCTGTGGGCCCATCCTTTTCCGACGGTCGATTCACTACTTTCGAAGGCTTTAAAAACTTGTTTACCACGTGATCGTTTTCCGTGTTTTGTCTTCACTCGCACGGTACCGACAATCACTTTTTACTAGGTCACTCATCCTAAAATTGCTTCAGCTTAAACACACTTAACTTTAGAGTTCTTTCGAAATGTTTTGACCGAAAAGATAACTGCATAGATAGCTAAATCAATTCTTTTAATCTATTCTCATGAAATCGGGATGTTACATGAAGGGTGGTATTATGATCTACTTCATTTTGGCATGCGGCAGATCTCCTCAGGTGGCTCGGTGATGTGGTACGCTCCATCATGGGTTGGTGAGTTATCTCCTTCCCTCCATGCATGTTTCTTTTCTTTCGCTCTGTTTCTCTTTCCCCTCACCTTGTGGTTGAGTCGTTTGTCTCTCTGATGTTTTTTAGAAATGGTTAGGCGGTTAGTGATTACGCTGCATCCTCCGGCTTCTCCGTTTACTAGCACTTTTCTTCTCTAGGGGTTTTGTAGCTAGAGCCAGGTTCTCTGGGTTTCATGGATTCTCTTTTCTCAGATTTTCATACCATCTCTCAACCCAAAGAAGTAGACTTGCTACTACTAAATTGATATTGTTTGAGACTTGATTTGCATTTGCAGGTTTTGCTGTTGAGTTTTTGCTTGGAAAGAGTTGAAGGTTAAGCTTAATCTTAGGATAGGACTGCCATAGATCGTCGTTGCCTAGTACCAGTTTCACATATCTTCATGCATATCATACTAGTGCTATGCTCTTGATGTTCAGATTTCTTGTTTCCTTGGTTTATTTCTGCCCATTTTTTTTTATCTCTTTTGTTATCTAACTTGAAGATTATATGACTAGTGGAAGCTTCAATAAAGAGACGTTGCTTTTCTTGTGATTATCTTTGCGTTTTGGAGGTGCTAATAAGGCTTCCTAGAGGATGTGATGTTGCTAAGCTCCGTGCTACTGATATCTAGAGGATCTTGGTAGAGTGAGAAAGCATTGCATGCCGATGTTAGCTCATGTAGCTCCGTCTCTGCTTGTTTTGGGCGTTTAAAGTACTTCAATCTTGCTTTTTGTCCATTTAAAGGATTTTGGATCCTATTTTCTTCTTTTGCTATTCTTGCCACAGTTTCACTTAGGGGAGTTTTCTGTTTAAAAGTTGTGCCTGGGCGATGCCTAGTTTCAGGGTTTATCGCCTAAAATAGATGAGGTTAGGCTTGGTCACAAAGGATTTCGCTCCGGAATGCCATGGCATGTAGTGCGTCTCACGTCGCTACGCGTCTTTGAAATTAAAAGGTTAATTATTTTCTGTAAATCTATTTGCATCATATTTTCATTTTAATTTTAGATAATTACGCTTAAACCTTAATATTTGCTGATATCTTTATGTTTTCAAAATTAATTGCATGTGAATTCATTGCTGCTACAACTACTCCTAAAAAAACTAAAAACTCTTTGTATAAACCTTCTCACGTTAGACCTTAACTTCAGCCTATTTGTCTTCTCATCTCACGTTCAACTCTCTTCATCTTCTCACAATAATTTTTTCTTCTATTCTCTGATCTAACTCTAGCCTTTCTAGTCTAAACTCTCTATTCTCTTTACTCTTCTTCATTAGCAATTCATCATGTCTGATTCAGTTCTAAATAAGGAGCTTGATCCAGCAAATTAAGAAATATGCAACTGCTGTTCCTCTCAAAAATGGTAGTTGGAAGTGCAAACTTTTGTAATTAAAATCAAAAATGGTAGATTTCAACATACAAACATCATATGGTTGGAGGTTATAGGAATGTTAATCTATGTCCTAAAGTTCCATATCATGTGAAGGAAGAAATCAAAAGTTCCATGCTTAAAAAGGATAAAGTTAAAGCCACTACTCCAATGATGCCAGCACCAACCTCTCAATACGATGATTATGATTAAGGAGGAAGCAATTAAATTTCAGCATAGTCAAAGAGGTCAAGGACGTCAAGGCAAGACTGGTCATTTGTATTTGAAGAACCGTAAAGGTCCAATGGACATGTTTGATGTTGCTCCAAAGACAAAATTAAATATAGATTGACTCAAATCTATTTGTTTTTATAGATCTCTAGAGGAGGAGCTAGTACATCTAGAGAGATAGAAGAAGTTGAAAATTCAGAGGTCTAGTATCATTACAAGTCTAATTTGATTTATCATTTAGTGACTAACATCATCTCTTTTTTTTTTTGAATATTTGATTTGTCATTTAGTGACTAACATCATCTCTCTCTCTTTTTTTTGAATGGGCTTTCAAATTTTTTTGTATATCTTGATAATTTTTCTCCATTTTAATAGGTTTCAAGAGAACCATCAAATACTGAAAGTGTGGTTACATTAGCGGATTCCGAAGATGAGGTAACATAATTTTATTTGAAATCAAATGACTGGTTATATATAATGTTAGGATTTGAATAATAAATAGTATATGTTTTATTTATTTAGTACTTAATATTTTATATATGTAGGATGATTTTTGGGATTTAATAGCTTTTGGATATGTTTATGGAAAATCTACTACTACGATATGCCTTATCTTGATCTTAGCTTTGTCAATGTTCCTTCTGTGTTTATCTTGCATGCACAGGTTTTGACCTAAGAAACTTCTAGGTAGTTTTCTATGGTCCAAATACAAAATTAAATGTAGATTGACTCAAATCTATTTGTTTGATAGATGTTTAGAGGAGGAGCTAGTACATCTAGGGAGATAGAAGAAGTTAAAAATTCAGAGGTATAATATCATTACAAGTCTAATTTGATTTATCATTTAGTGACTAACATCATCTCTCTCCCTCTACTGTTTTTTGAATGGGCTTCCAAATTTTTTTTTGTAGATCTTGATAAATTTTCTCTATTTTTATAGGTTTCAAAAGAACCATCAAATACTGAAAGTGTAGTTACATTTGTGGATTATGAAGATGATGTAACCTAATTTTATTTAAAATCAAATGACCGGTTATATACATTGTTAGGATTTGAATGATAATTAGTATATGTTTATGTATTTTGTACTTAATATTTTATATATGTAGGATGATTTTTGGGATTAGAGGCTTTACCTTGGTGTTATCGGATATGTGGTGGATCAAGGATTTGAAAGTATTTATGCTTCAAACTAAAAGATATATAGAATTGTAAAAGCTAATTAAGTAAAGAAAAACTAGAAATTCATAATTCTATAATTATTCTCAAGTCTCAAGATTTCCATAGATTAAAAACAATAGTGGCAACTAAATTTAACTCGAGTTGTATATAAAATAAGTAAATAATTTGATACTTGGCTTATTTCATTGTATTACATATTTTACTTAGCATGTGATCGTTGTCCTCTGTTTTGTTTGAATTTTGTTTGATGCCCACTATTTTTGTTCATGCGTTTTTATGTAGCTACTTGTTGGCCGTCTCTACGTTGAGAGCCATACAAGCTCTTTATAACATTGGTGCGTGTTTCTATTCAGTTACAAGAAGAGTTGTCTACCCAATACATTCTCAACAACGTGAAGTATGATTCAGACAAAGGAATCTCTAACACCAAGACGACTATCAATTACATGAAATCATCCGGTGTTTGCAAAGAGAGTCAATTAAGCCATCCTAGAGAAATTAAGGCTCGAAAATGCTTTTATAATGTAAGTAATATATATATACCTATTGATCATAAATATAATAAGTACTTATTATTACATCTTTATATTGTTTTTAGGTCATATTTTGGGGAAGACCATTTTTTGTGTAATTACGTCTACCGCCAAACTGTACGTGGACGGTCTCTATCCCATTTTGCTACCGTCTTCATTTCAAACAAAAGAGGATAACCAAGAGGTGCACAACCAAGAGCATGATATATAAAATATTTTTAGTTTAGATTTATAATAAACTATTTGAAGACCCATGTTTAGCTCATTCATTAGACGATATAAAGTAGTATAAACACTATATTAAGATTCTATAGTTCTTCCTGTACAAAAAATTTGAAACTCACACAAGTAATCGACTTTGATTCAAACGAGAACTAAAAATAGAAACCGTAAAGAAAAACTATTGAACTTAATCAGAGATTTTGACTCTTGAGAGCATTTGTTTGCTTTTAGGGTTATTTGCTTTATCTTCTTAGAAGATCTTGTTTGCAAAGAGGACAACACGATATGATATGAAGCCATTGATCTACACAGTTAAAGTGAAACTTATGTGAACGTGGAAGCTTCCTTACTTCCTCCTTGTCTTTATACTTTGCCAAACATATACAACACTCGTGCAAACCAAATCAAAATATATGACCTTTTCAATCATAAACTATACTAATAGACAGCATTGACATCTGATTCTCCTGTGGATCAAACAGAGCCAGAGAGATTAAACCTTATGGTCCAAGAAAACTTATGGATTTGGCTTCAATTGACTGTAAAAAAAATTAGGACTTACTATCATTAGCTGAATCAGAATCTGAATCAGTAGCATTTTCTTTGATTCGTTTGAATTTCCAGCTACAGAGACTCGACATTTGGTTATCTGATGTTGCTCTATCTGAGGATCTCATGTTCATGTTATATCTAAGGAGGCTACCAATGAGAGGAGAAGGCAATAGAGCAAAAGGAAGACTATTTTGGATAATTCAAAACTCATGGGGGAAAGGTTGGGGAGAAATAATGGATATATATATGCATACATCTACCGCCAAACTATACAAGGACGATCTCTATCCCAGTTTGCTACCGTCTTCATTCCCAACAAAAAGAGGATATCCAAGAGGTCTACAATTAAGAGCCGGAGCATGAAATATAAAATCTTTTTAGTTTAAAATGATAATACACTATTTAAAGACCACTATCTGGATCATAGACAGATGAAAAGATTAATATATGAAACGAATGTATTATATTGTTTGTATACTTTTAGTAGCTGGTTAACTAATAAACAAAACACAATCTAAAATCTTATAGCTTGTTTCCTTGATTCTTACTTAAGGTCAAATTCTGAAACTTCGTTTTGTGGATTCGGGAAAGAATCTGAGACCGGAGACACCAAGATGTTGTCCGTCCGCATTGGCACACATAATGAGGACATGCATGTTGAGATGGGAATCCGCAGAGTCGGCCAAAGATGAAGGAAATGGTGAAGATTCTTGAAGGTAGTTAATACCACTAAAGGCGGCGGAATGATACCCAAAGTTAAGAATCCGGGCTGTTTCTTCCCTTGAATTACTTCTTTTAACCCTCTTCGTTTCTTCAATCATTTAGCCGGTTTCTTCTCTTTCACTTGACATAAACTGAATGGTGAATGATCTTTTACTTCTTCTGCAAGAAACGTCTTTTAACTCTAGTTTATTTCGGTCGTTGTGAATGTTTAAATTCTAAAGTTGGGGCGGAAATCGAGTCATTGTAAACAGAACAAATAATTGTTTTTGGATTTTGTGATTTGTCACTATAACTCTATAAGCGTAAGTTTCTTCATCTCTATGCATTTTGTGTCCTTGCCAAATTGATTTCTCTGTTTTTCTGATGGGTTTTATTTTTTCTCCACATTTTAATATGGTTCAAATTATAAAACGCGTGGTACATATATGTTTCGATTGTATGGTTCAGGAGATAATGAATAGTAGTGCTAGTATATGTCAATCCTTCTTTTAAGTTTCATCAACCACGAAAATCCAAAGAACAAAAAAACAAGTAAATTCATAATTAAATCCTTAAATAAAATCGTAATAGCTGCGACATCAAATGATATAACAGAGCTAGAAGCTAGGATGTCTAATAAGACATTGATTATTTAATTCAACATAACTAAGGTCATAAAGTAGAGAATTAAAAGAAGTGACAAAAATTATTTTATAATCTAAATTCAATAAAATAAACTGATTCATGCTACAAAATGACTTCATATCTGATGTAACAGTTTGTACTGGCTCTGTTTGTTATAAAATAAGACTTGTGAAAAGAAAAAAATACTTCATATCTTAAGTAAAAACAATACTATTATTGAATGATTTATATCAATGCATTTCTTACATCTTCAACGAAATGATAAAATAAATCAAATGGTTTATCTACTGTTAATGACAACTAAAAAACACATGACAACTTTTGAATGCTCCATTATCAAGTAGTGCTAAGATCATTTGGCACAATATCACTCGTCTTTTCTTTTTCCTTAGTGACCATACCAACGAACAGAACAAGACAATTGTCCAACCAAACTTGAAATGTGTTCTCAGAATTTTTGCTTTCTTAGATATCGTGAGACGCGGGTAGGAGAGTTTAATCTATTTCCCTCTAAGAATTGCTCAATCAATCTGTAAAATTCAATATTTCTTTGGATCAAAACGTCAAGCAAAGCAGAGGAAAAGATAATGCCGTTTTCTAATTTTAGCTACTTACATATTGCAGATTGACTTTTGCGAAGCTGCTACTTCGCGGTCAGGAAAAGAATCCTCTAGCCTTAAGCTTAACCATACGTACAGATCCAAAACCTGTTCAATCGTCATCTAGTTAAACTAACAAAATCCATTTTTGTCTCTTGATTTTGGTTAATGAACAATTAAGATAAAAATGAAATTAAACCCATCTATTTCACTAGTGCATATGAGCTTTGAAGATTCTGTTTTATCCCGAGTTCTTGAATAAAATACATACCTTTCCTTTGATCACTACTGATAGAGGAAAATAAAGATGTTACCTTGTGAATGGACTCAAGTTCCTTGAGTTCTGTTGGTGTTTTGGGAACCTTAACTCTGTCGGCTGCTAGTATCTCCCGGAGCCTCACAACGCCTGCCTTCGAGAAGTTGTGAGCAAACTAATGTACAAAGAAAAAATTAAAAGTGAACAATTTGTTTTGCATTCATAGATACCACTATTGATGTCTCAAAGGAAAAAAAAAAAAAAAAAAAAAAGATAACGGCTTCAAGTTTTTCACCTGTGCAAGTCCCTGACCTGAAATTTCGTCATTTATATCAACTGGACTGCATATCAGTAACATTAGATCAGTCCAAGCTTGTATACATTTGAATCTTATTCGATGCAGAAAACAAGAAAAGACGAAAGTATGTTACTTTTGCTATTACCTGACTACGAAGAGGTACTTCTCTTGCAATCCGAGGGGTAATTCATCAACAATGGCGGCAACTTTCTAAGAATCAAGACCAACATATGTGTTAAGAAAACATTCTCTTTCTGATGTCTGAACAAAACTACATCATAGCTAAGCTTTACCATCATGTCTTCAACATTTGAGATGAAGTAGTTTGAAGACAGCTTAGCATTTTCAACAAAATGTTCCTGCCAAAGTTAATGAGCCATGACTTCAGATCCACTCATCAGGACCGATAATAACGAAGGAAGAATATATATCTTACCAATATCTGGTACAACCCGTGTTTAGGGTGTGCTTGGGAATACCTAGAAAGGAGGTCAAATGTTGGAAATAGTCCAGCACGCTGCATGATAGGAGTTTTGTGCAAACTTAGACAAGCCTAAGAAGTAAAAGATGTAGAGAACTAATCTTAATGCTATAAACTTACTTCAAGAAGAGGTGACGGAGACTTGAGAGAAGAGTGGAGCAACGGAAGATCCTCTTTGTGCAAACAAGTTACTTCGCCAATAGGGAACTTCGATCGGAATCTGCCAGCTCTCCCTACAACAGGATCATGAGAACATTAGAGAGGACATACACATACCAATACTCTTGAAGTAGTAATTGGTACTTTTTGTTGAAATATACCTGCAATTTGTTTAATCTCAGATACTGTTAGGTCTCTGGTCTCGGAACCATCAAATTTTTGAAGGGTCGAGAAGATAATCCTTGAAATATTCAAATTAAGACCCATGCCAATTGCATCGCTGGCAACAAGCACATCAAAGTCATTGGTTTCGTCGTTAAACCTTGTTGCCTGCAGATTTTAAAGCATTTAAATTGGGGAAACAAAAGAGATATTAGACCATCCAGTTAAGCTTAGAGCCAAAACAGTGAGGAACTCAAACCTGTGCTGTGCGAGTCTCTGGAGGCAATGAACCATAAACCACAGAGCAAAGATGATTCCCCGCACGTTCAATTATTTTCTACGAAAAGGTACAAAAAACAAAGACTAAAATAAGAGTAAAGAATATGTATATTAAGGCAACAGATTACATTCCATACTCATGATGCATAGAGAATAGAGCTCTGTATGCATTTAAATATGGTGCCAAAATGTTCTATTTCTTTCCGGCAGCAAACTCAAGCAGGAAAATGAGAAATCCAGGAAGATAGAACAAGATAAATAAGTGCTAACCTTATATGCATATATATCTTTTCGGGAAAAGGTGACAAGACAATCCCCAGTTTTGATACTGGAAACTGATGAAACATGCACCTTCAAAGGGACTAATGGTGAAAGCCTCTCATATGTTCGAACCTTCATACAAAATAAAAGGAATTAAGAGGTTGTGATTACATCAAGGGTGTCTTATAGATCACAGTATTTTAATATAGATAAAAGGGACTCTAGCTCAACTCTAGCTCGAATAAACATGATACCTCGACATCATCTCCAGTTACTTTCAGTATATCTTCAACAAGAGGTACGACAGCAGGATCGCCACATAAATGTAGCTCATCAGCCGCGATTCCAAGTAGAGCACGAGTAAATGCAAATCCCCTTTGTGTACATCCCACCATCTGAAATTAGAGAAAGAAAGGAGGAGAATAAGAAAACAAATAGCTATTGTCGATTTCTACAGCCAAAGTCAAGCAAGACTAGCCTGAATTTCGTCAATGATGGCACAATCATAGACCGACGTAACATCAGCCATTTCAACTGTCACAGCTTTGTGTGTTGCCCCTTCCACTAAGTCTTTCTCTTGTCCGGTGATCAAATCACATGGAACATTTGCTTTGTTTAATCGTTTAGCTACCTCCCATGCCAGCAATCTTAACGGACCACAATATACGCCTTCAAGTGAACAAAACAATCTTAAACAGTTCAAAAAATGGCTTCCAAAAAAACAAAGGTTTATTAGTCACCTTCAAGGCATACCTGAAGAACTCTGCTCAAGGTGCTTAAGAGCACTATATGTCTTCCCACTGTTTGTCGGGCCAACATGTAGAATAACCTTACGCTTCTTCTTCCGAGCTATTGGATACCATGTATGAGGACAGCTGGAATTCAAGGTTATGACATAAATATAAATCAGTTCTCCTTTACTAATCTCTCCGAAACAACAATGGAACTGCAAAGAGAATCGCAATTAGTTGCTATTGGGGAGCTAACATAATATCCATACCTTATCAAACAATAAAATCTACAAGAAGTTTTAGTCTTACGTGAGATCAGTGAAATCGAACTTTGAGGTAGTTCCCGTGCCAGTGAAATCAAACTTTGGAGATCCTGAGTTCTTTCTGTAGTTCCTAGTCAAGACACCTAATCTCAAAAACTCACCAAACTCAGGTTCAAAGTAAAACCGCCACAAACTTCCCTGATCAGCTGAAACAATTGGCAACACGAAGCCATCATAAGATACAACATAACCAATCAAATAGTGTAGAAGCTGCATAAATGTCAGAGATTGCATAGCTCATAAATGTCAGAGATTGCGAACTTCGAATTCAAAAGTTTTCAACTTTCTGCATCCAACTGATCAAAAATGATTCCTTTCTAAGATCGCTTATAGACTATACTCCACTATGTCTAACCAAACGAGGAACCATAAAACAAAGCAAAGAAGGGTTTTAAAGCTCCAACCTTGAAGAACACGAGAAATCCCCAAAGCTGAAACCTTTCGAAGCCGAAGAACAGAATACGCCATTTATAATTTGTTGGAATCAATTTCTTTATCCCTTATTCACCAAAAGTAATAGAGCTCGAGTAGAATCACGAAACTTGTCATTTGCTTTGAAGGAAGCTCAAAATTACATAAATCAATCACTTGAAATCGAGGAGGAGACAAACAAAAAGAGAAATTAAAACCAAATTCTCTTATATAATTAGAAACTGAAGAAACCATCTCAGACTTCCATTGTTAGACCTTATTCTTCTCCAGAGGTCGGCGACTCAGCAAGAAGCGGGAGAGAGAAGAAAACGAGAGGTTCCTTTTTTATTTACAAATTAACCCCTAACTTTTCCTATTACTCTCTCTTACACCCTCCTACTTTTAAAAATAGAAATTTCAACATAACGTAATATGTCAAAAATACCCCTGACTATCTTAAAGAATTACCCAATCAAACCCATCTTGTTCGCCAAGTCGCTTTGATCTAAGAAACTCTTACATTCTCCAGCGACCGGAAGATCTTAAGGAACTGAGAAATTTTTGGCCTGAGAACTGAGAAGAAACAGATCTGAAGATGGAGTGTGTATTTGGTCTAGTTGGGAATGGATTCGCTATCGTGGCGGCGGATACATCAGCAGTTCACAGTATTCTTCTTCACAAGAACAAGGAGGACAAGATCATGGTTCTTGACTCTCACAAGCTCGTCGCCGCTAGTGGCGAGCCTGGTGATCGGTAAAAAATCTCCGCCGTCTCTCTCTCTGTGATCAGTAGTAGTACATGGATTTGATTCGTGTTTTTTTTTTTTTGGATTTAATTTAGGGTTCAGTTTACGGAGTATGTTCAGAAGAATGTGTCACTGTATCAGTTTCGTAATGGGCTCCCTTTGACTACTGCTGCTGCTGCTAACTTCACTCGTGGAGAGCTAGCTACTGCTTTGAGAAAGGTGAGCTCTCTAGGGGTTTTCAATTTCTGAATTTTGGGATGATTTTGGTTGTGAGATTTGGGAATTAGGGTTTCGAATCTCTTTGATTTAGATGCTTTAGTGCTTATTCTTGTTTTAGTTTCCTCTTTTGCTTTAGTTAAACATGTCAATTTGTTTGAAGCTTTCCTCTGTCATAGTGTGGTTTTGATAGTATTAAGATGTTTTGATACTTAATGCTTGTTCATAAGCTTATAACTCGTTTTGTTTCACTTCCTCTTGTATGGTGGTGTGAAACCATTGTTGATACAAGCGGTTCTGAGATTCCGATCATTACGATTCTCGTTACCTTAGGGTAGGTAAATGACATTGGAAAGTTTTACCTAATGTGTTCATTATCTAGACATAGTGTGGCCTTTAGAAACATTCAAGGTATTTTAGAAAGACGATTAGAATATTCTACACTTTGTTGCAGTTATATGTGCTTGGATGTTACAGAAGTTTCTCTTTGAGTTTGATGAAGTTGTTTTCTTATGCCAAGCTTGATAAGTTATTATTATTCATTGACTAAGAATTCACAAGACTAGGAATTTTGTGCTACCTTTCAAGGTTACTCTGACTTCCGTGACTTGATTGTGGAAATCTGATACTCAAGGCTAACTTATTTGTGGTCGTTTACCGATTTAGGGTAGATCTTCCTACGATGGACAGTGTTGTTGAGTGGGTTATATACCTATGGATCCTTTGCTATAGATTGTTAAATGATCCTCCCTGGCTTATTTTGGTTGTTTATGACTGGTCTGCATATCCGTACTTAATGTTTTGAAATTTCTCATTGCTGTCTGTTCTGTTTGATTACAGAATCCGTATTCGGTGAACATCCTGATGGCTGGATACGACAAAGAAGCCGGGGCATCTCTATACTACATTGACTACATTGCAACTCTCCACAAGGTTGATAAGGGAGCATTCGGTTATGGCTCATACTTCTCTCTCTCTACAATGGACAGACACTACCGCAGCGACATGTCTGTTGAAGAAGCCATTGAATTGGTCGACAAATGCATACTCGAGATCAGGTCAAGGCTGGTCATTGCACCACCAAACTTTGTGATCAAGATTGTCGACAAGAACGGAGCCCGTGAGTACGATTGGCGTATCACCACTGTTGATGCCTGAGTTGTTTATTATTGGGGTTTATTAGACGTTTATGTTACTCAGCTCACATTTACTTCTCTATTGAACTTCAAGCTCCCTGGATGTTAAAGTTCCTAGATAATGATGATATGCATGTGTTGAACTTTGAAATGAAAACTTCTTCTATTTCCTTATAGCGTCTATGAAGCAAAAGTAATGAAAATGTAAACCTAAACATCTTCCTCTAGTATATATCATCCAAAGGAGACACCGTTCACAGCTGAAACAATCACACTAATAGAGTAATAGTAGCACAAAAGTAGCTTTGTTCCCTGTGTTTCTACATAAGGAAGACTTTGACACAAGAAGCCCAATGGTAAAATCTAAGTATCAATGAAGTAAACCCCTAAACAGAGCTTTATACCGTTCAGATCCGAGTGAGAATAGAAGAGGCAAAAGTCATGATGATAGTCGATGGAAACCAGAAGTTTCTGATCTTTTGAGAGTCGCTTGAGATGTATTGTGCGTCTGGTGGTGGTGGTGGTGGTGCTATGGTGGCTGTTTCCGGTGAGAATTGATCGGAGCTTGGTGAAACTTCCGGTGCTAAGCCGACCGATGGAGGAGAAGCGGAATCGTGATTACCTGCAGAATATGATTTGATTGAATCAAGTCTCTTGTCAACGAAACTTAACATAATCCATGGAAATGATCCGTTTCTTACCGGAAACAAACGGATTTGTGAACTGAATACTCTGAAGCGGCGGAAGCTCCGGCGACTCTGCACCACAGATCAAAACCCTAGAAATTACACATCTAAGATTCGATTTATATCCAATTAGATAGAAGAATTCGAAATTAACCTGATAGCGAACAGAGAGATTCGAAAGATTCGTAGGAGTTCTGATCGGTACAGATCTGGGAAATAGAAATCAATCGAGATCTATCCAACGGGAATCCGAGGATCATCGGCTGTCGGAGAAGATAACAGAGGCAGTTTCCGGCGCTAAAATGAACGGAGGAGGTAAAAACGGAGCAGCAAATAGGATCCGGAGTCTCTGACATGTTGTTTGGTGGAGCGGAGACGTAAGGAAGGCAAGGAGAGAACATGACGAGCTCCTCCGTACAAGTCGGAATCGGTGGAGAAGACGAAGGTGCTTGCGTCGCGGATACGGCGGAGGAGGAGAAGGTGATCGCGAGTATGAGGATGAAGACGACGGTGGTGATTGTGGCGGCCATTGTCGTTGTTGCTTCAGAGATCTCTCTTCTTCGTGATTAGTTAGTTAGTTACAGAGATTTTTACTTAATGGCTGAATCCGTAGTGACGACTGACGAGTGAAGAAGAAGGCTTATATAACAATGGTGGCGGGAAATATAACATATGCGGAGGTTTTATAGTGAAGTTACTAATTTGCCCTTGTGTTGATTTTTCTCGGAACGAGGTAGATTTTGGGTGATTGGCCACTATGATGCGTCCACGTGTGAAGATTAGTTTAGTTTGGGCTTTTAAATGGAATATCGAAGCCCACAATTTATGTTTTCTTTTTTTTTTTTTTTTTTACATTTTATAGTTTTAGTTGACTTTAAAATTTAAATTTGTGTTTTTAAGGAAGATGAATAAAAAAACACACCAAAAAAAAAGGAAGATGAATAAAAAATCTGTCGGCTATTAAAAATAACAAAGATGCTTGTGAAACTGTAAAAATCCTACAAAATGTCATATATTCACGAAGATGCCTGGCATAACAGCTGCGATAAAAAAAAACAGTGACTGAGATTTTTCCGTCTTTAACGAGGGCCGGCTCAATTTTATTGAAGTCCCTGAGCTGAAAAAAAAAATGGGTATTTTTCTCTATTGTTTTTAGAAATAAAAATTTTTGGATCCTATTTTGATCAGAAAAAAGACAAAAAAAATTAATAGACCATGTGCTATAGCACCCCAAGCACATGCCTAGAGCCGGGGCTGACGATCCATCGAGCTGTTGATGCTTGTGAAACGATAAAATCACAATTTTCTCGTAGCTGTTGTGCAGATATCTTCGTGAATACCTGATATCTTGGAGAGTTTTTCTTGAAGCTCCTTGCTCAGTTGGGATATTCGTTGACCGCGGACTCGGTGGTTGGAGTTAAGTTTCGGCTCAAGATGTTTTTAATTTACTGTCATGCTTTTGGTTCTTCCGTGGTCGTGAAGATCGTGAAGTGTTGGCTTATGGACCATCTCGGAATTTCAGTTTCTGAATAAGCACACAAACTTTATTATATATTGCAAAAGTTAGTCATGCTCTTTATCAAAAAGAGAAGTTGGTCATGCAGATTAAGCAACATTTACATCCTTATTTTCGTCTTGGTATGCGACATCAGTTTCTATTTATTTACTTACTCACAAAAAGACTCCAACACAAACCAATAAACTCAAACAACCAAATTAAAATAAACACTTGAGAGATTTTCGGAACAACAAGAAAAACATGAAACCTAGTATGTGTTGGTGTTGCTTATAGCTAGTTTTAATGTCTATGATGTCAACGGTTTCTACAAATTTATCTACATATATCTTTTTTTGTTTTCATTTAAGTCATCAATCAAATTTCAATCAGGCGAAACTCTAATTAAAAATAGTAGTCACAAAAATAATTTAATTAACAAACATCCTAAAACCAAACGTAATCAGATTCTTTCACAAACTTCACCATAAAGTGTTGCAAAAGTTGGTCATGCAAATTGAGCCACATCCTTATTTTCGTCTTTTTATGCGGCCTCAACTTCTTATATATTTACGTAACCACAAAAGACTCCAACACAAACCATTAAGCGATCAAATAACTAAATTAAAACAAATTCTTGAGAGATTCTTGGAACAATTCACAAGAAAAATATGAAACCTAGAATGTGTTTAATGTTGTTTATAGCTTTAATGGCAGTGATGTCAACAGTTTCTGCTCAGTCAAGCTGCACAAATGTCCTAATCAGCATGGCGCCGTGTCTCGGCTATATCACTCAAAACACTTCTACTCCGTCTCAACAATGTTGTAGCCAGTTGGCTCATGTTGTTCGATATTCTTCTGAGTGTTTGTGTGAAGTTCTCGATGGTGGAGGTTCTCAGCTTGGGATCAATGTTAATGAGACACAAGCTCTTGCTTTGCCTAAAGCTTGTCATGTCGAAACTCCTCCAGCTAGTCGTTGCAATAGTAAGATAGACACTCATTATCATCTTTTTACTATCTTTTGTTTCTCACACATTAGAGTTTATTATTTTCAGGTGGTTCTTCGGTTAATTCGCATACAGGATCATCAAATACTTCAGGTAAAAAGACTTAAACTTATATCAAACCTAATCGTATATATTTTTGTGACATTATAATTTCTAATGAGCAGAACATGGAAACGAATCAAAAACAGTCCCAGGAGAAAAGTCATCATCTAATGGTTCTATTAAGTTCTCATTCCCTCTTCTCGCCATCCTTTTCACAGCTTCTTACATCATAATCTTCGCAAAATACTGACTTTTTTTGTACCTATAAAACTTTTGGCCTCTTTAAAGAAAATTTTCTTTTTTAGTCTCTATTAAATCGCGGTGTATTGTGGTGATGACTGATGTGTGATGTATTTTGTGCTCTATTAATCCCTACTTTCTAGGTGATATTATTGGTTTGTATTCCAAAGAGTGTGTTGAATTTCTTTGATTTATGCAATAAACATTATTTTCTAGGACACAATTTGAAATACATGATATGTATTGTTATCACTAACACATGTATTGTAGAAGGAGTACGATTGATATCACAAACGCATGCATTGTTGCCATTTTAGTCACAATTTCTAAATATAAGCTTTGTCTGTTACCGTAAATGTAATTGACTAATTGTTCACCATAAACTTTTTCGCAGAGTGTTGTCTCTATCCACATTTTCTTTTGCCGGAAATTTTATGAAGGGAATTATCGTCTTTCTCAAAAATTTCTCTATTTTTAAGTTGCATACTTGTAAATCGTTTTGGTATCTCTTTTAATATTCCAGAACATATGATGTGGAAGTCATAGACAAACATTTATATAGTGGCTGAAATCTGGAAGACATTTTCTAGCAAGAGTCAAACAAATGTCTAGAGATGTCAAAGCAAAAATGATAATGGAAATTAACTAACACCTATCTACTTTTCTTTATCAAACTAGTGATTCACTAATTTAAATGTGTGATTGGCAAAAAATTATTTTCCAAACTCTATTCAGTCTACAATTAATATCACTTTTTATTGAATGTAGTATTGTTTTGTCATAATGAATTCGTAGTTTATGTTCGTAAGTTATCTAATTATTAATTTGATATGTGCATGAAATTGAAGGTCAAATAATGGTAGAAGGGACCCTTGAACAAGACCACCATTGTCTCCACTTCCACAAAACACAATCTCATGTCTCTTAGAACATGGAGCCAATTATTGCAACTCCTTGCCCTCCCATAGTTTTGTTTAATTATGTCAAAACTTTATTCATTTACAAAAACAACATTGGTATCCTGCAATAAATATTGTCATCAACGTGGACTTAACACATCTAAAAACATATCATATCAAAAGTCACAACCTACTATTTATTTGGTCTTGAATCATATGATTCATATTGTTTTAATTTCAAAATTCTGTTTGAGATTATCCTTCTAGCTTTAAAATCGATGAATTATGTGGTGCATTGTGTTAATTAAAAGAGGGTCGTCATTATAAATAATTAATGTTTTGATTATAAGATAATGTACTAGTACTCCCTCCGTTCCACAAAGAGTGTCGTTTTAAGGTTTTATTTTTGTTTCACAAAGAGTGTCGTTTTAGGTTTTCAATGCAAAATTTAATGATTTTTTATGTTTTATGACTATTAGTATTCTGCAGATTGTTTTACTATTGGGCAGATTGTGTTTAAGTATATAGGTAATGATGTTTTTGTTTAGAAAAAACAAAAAATTTAATGTTTTCTTAATCTGTGTACATAACTCTAAAACGACACTCTTTGTGAAACAGAGGGAGTACTTTTTTCTTGATAATACGATAATGTAGTTCCAAGGTGTAATAATGCATTTGCTCTAGTATTTCTCAATTTCTCTAGAATATAATATTAATTGTTCCAAGTCTAGACCCAACATATAAACCCCACCATGCAACATATGTATTATTACGTGTATATAACTAACACTTAGCTTTGGTGTTCAACATTCTCATATCCACGAAAGCATAAATTCATAAACGTTGAAACATTTTTATTTCTCGATTGGAGCTAAAGATTGGTCAATAATGGAGATTGAATCGGTGACGTGCGAATGTTGCGGCTTAATGGAAGATTGTACACAACACTACATTAGTAAAGTCAAAGCTAACTTCGCCGGAAAATGGCTTTGTGGGCTTTGCTCCGAGGCGGTAAGCGACGAATTTAGCCGTAGTTCGAAGACGGTGGAGGAAGCTGTTAATGCTCACGTGTCGTTTTGTGGCAAGTTTAACGCTAACCCCGCAGAACTTGTCGCCGACGGCATGAGACAGATGCTACGAAGGAGGTCCGGTGAGTTATCACCGAAGACGTCCAAGAAGTTCGGAAGATCTAACACCACGTAATTTGTGTAGCCTATCTTTTTCTCACTTTTTGCCTTAAAGTTTTGGCTAATGTAAAATATAATAAAAGTAAGTGTGGCGATGATTGGTTGGAACCGTAAATTGTTTCTATATAATATACTCACCAGTAATCTCTGCAAGAACACAGACCGTCTTTATAACGGTGAAACCTAGTTCGATCTCTCACTATGATCTCCAGTTCATACACTTTAGAGACCAGCTTGAAGAACGCGTGACAATCCTCACACACCCTCAGATTCTTCACTATTCTAATAACACCGCACGAGCCTTTCTCTTCTTCTTTTTCCTTATTCATCAGACCGAAGCAGAGCGCAAGCTTTTCGCTATGCCATAGAACCAGATCCTTCTTTTCTTCCTCCTCTACATCCACCAAAACGCTACCACCATCTGGAACGTAACCGGCTAGCTTCAGTTTACTTACAACCTCGTATAGCTTCGTATAAATCTCATTTGATTGCTTATGCCTCTTGTCACCAATGAGAAACTCGTGCGATTTCCCGTTTAGGTCAATTCGGCTAAGACCTTTCTCCTTGAACACCTTCTTTTTCTCCATTATCCATCTTATGATCCTTACGTAGTCCCATCTATATTCTCTAGCATATATATTGGACATCAACACAAGAGCCCCGTCATGATCAGGCTCCAGTTTGAGGATACGTTTGGCTGCTAATTCGCCTAACTCAAGCTCACCGTGGACCCTACAAGCTGACATCAGTGATCCCCATATGACTACATTAGGCGCCATTGGCATTGATTCAATAACCTCAAGAGCTTCTCGTAAGAGATTAGCTCGGCCAAAGAGATCCACCATGCATCCATAATGCTCAATTTTTGGAGTAATGTTGTATTCATCAGTCATTGATGCAAAGATCTTTTTACCTTCTTCAACTAGTCCTGAGTGGCTACAACCATAGAGCACTCCCACAAAAGTAACTTCATTGGGCTCGACATTCTCCTGTTTCATTTGGGCGAATAAGCTAAGCGAATCACTGGCTTCCCCATGCATAGCAAAGGCATTGATCATAGAGCTCCACGATACTACATTCCTCGTTGGCATCTTCTCAAACACGTCTCTTGCTGCATCCAAACCTCCACATTTCGCATACATGTTAATGAGGGCATTATCTATTGGCAACACTGACTCCAACCCGTTAAGATGAGTGTAACGGTGAACCCATTTCGCTTTATCCAGAGTACCAAGGTTCACACAAGCTGATATAACACTCAACATGGTAACCACATCAGGTTTGATCCCAGAGCAACACATTTCCTCAAAAACTCTCAAAGCTTCTTGAGGATGATCACTTTCAGCATAAGCCGAAATCATTGTGGTCCAACAGACCAAATCTTTCATTTCCGTTTGGTCAAATATAACCCGAGCATCATCGAGTCTCCCAGCTTTTGAATACCCAGAAACCATGGCAGTCGAAACAAACAAATTTCTCACTGACATCTTCCTAAAAAACTCCATTGCCATATCCATACAGCCAGCTCCAGCATACATAGTAACAAGAGCAGTCAACAAATGAGTATCCATCCTAACATCATTCTCTATCAAAAAATCGTAAATCGCTCTGTTATATCTCATATTTCCAGTACGACCACATGCAGAGACAATGTTACATAGAATCATCTCATCTGGCATCACATTAGAATCCTTCATCTCCTCAAAAAGCTTAAATGCTTCATCTAAAAGACCGAATCGGCAATACCTACAAACAAGTTAAAGTTAACACCTTTAGAGAAAGATAAGAAAACATTGCACTCTGTTTATAATCCTAACCTCTCAATCATAGTATTCCACGTAACAACATCTCTTTGCGACATTTCGTCGAACACATTGCGTGCGTAATTAATTCTACCACAAGCCGCATACATATCCATAAGACCAGTCTCAACAAAAGGGTCAGACAAAGTCGCAATCTTGAACGCAAAGCCGTGAAGCTCCATTCCCTCGAACAAGGCCGAGACTTTCGAAACCGCTTTAAGAATCGGAGGGAAACTGATTCGATCAAAACGACCACCAACATGTCTAATCCTCTGATAGAACAGAATCGTTGCTCTAGGTTCACCGGAACGAGAGAGATCCCGGAGAAGAGAATTGAAGACAATGGATTCCGGTAGAGGGCTAATAGATGAGAAGAGATTGAGAGCGTAGCTGAGATTGATAGAGGAAGAAGAGAAGGAGAGATTAAAGAGAAAGGAGTTGAGTTTGTGGTTGATCACTGTACGAAGGATGTGAGCATGGAGTTGCTTGATGTGGTTGAGTGATTTGCAGAATGAGAGTTTCTCTAGAATTGTATTTGCGGCGGAGACGGCGAATGAAGGTCTCGGCGGCGGAAGAGTCATCGGCGTATGTGTAAAGTTAGCTACATTATACAATTGGACAATGCATGTTTTAAAGAAATTGAATATTACTGAAAATAGTTTTAAAGAATTTCAATAATATCTGAATATTTAAAAAAAAAAAAAAAAAAAAAAAGAAGATTTGTTTATAATATCTGATATAATCCTGAATTGTATCAATTTCTAAATCCATATTTTATATTACTGATATTTAAATTACCAAATTGAATATAGGAGAATTTTGACATATACAATTTCATAAATATTTTTTTTTCAATTTTAAATACTTTACTTTTGTAGTTTACATGTCATATTAAAAAATCTAAATTTCTTAATAGATAGAGGGTTTTTGGTACGTAGAATTGACTCTTAAAAGATAATATTTCTTGCGAACACAACAACTATGTCGAGTTCGGAAAACACCACATGGTGAACGGCTTCTCAACTATTCACGTTTATGTAAAGTAAACCGTTTAAAACAAAACTAATTTGAATTACAAACAAATTAAGAAAAAAAGATGGTTGGCTACACGAAGTATCTGCTAAGACATGGCCACACATGCAAAGTTTAAAAATGTATCTCTAACTACACAAATTATATGTATCGCATGCCCACATATACGAACTATATGTAGTCATGTTGCCAACATCACAAACATTTTTTTTCCGATACATTTTCGCCGGAATCCGGTATTGACCAGTTTGACCGGCGTTGACCGGCGTTGACGAACATAAATATTCAAAAAAAAAAAAAATTTAGTTTTTTAATATTTAGAAAATTATGTTATTGAATCATTTATAATATTATATAATTAAAATATATATACAATATTCAATATAAAAATATTTTGTATATATATTCAATGCATTGATTTTTATAATTAGTTAGTTTTGATACTTCAAAACTAAACTAAAAATAAAATAAAAACCAATTAGGTAAAAAAATTTAGTTTTTTAATATTTAGAAAATTATGTTATTGAATCATTTATAATATTATATAATTAAAATATATATACAATATTCAATATAAAAATATTTTGTATATATATTCAATGCATTGATTTTTATAATTAGTTAGTTTTGATACTTCAAAACTAAACTAAAAATAAAATAAAAACCAATTAGGTAAAAACCAATAGGAGAATTTTGACATATACAATTTCATAAATATTTTTTTTTCGATTTTAAATACTTTACTTTTGTAGTTTACATGTCATATTAAAAAATCTAAATTTCTTAATAGATAGAGGGTTTTTTGTACGTAGAATTGACTGTTAAAAGATAATATTTCTTGCGAACACAACAACTATGTCGAGTTCGGAAAACACCACATGGTGAACGGCTTCTCAACTATTCACGTTTATGTAAAGTAAACCGTTTAAAACAAAACTAATTTGAATTACAAACAAATTAAACAAGATTTTCAATCTAAATATATAATTTTCAATGTTATTAAAAACATAAAAGCACCCAATTTATTTGTTAACTAGAGTTACAATATTAGTTCCATCTAAAGCAAACTTAGATTTAGAAAGATCAAATCCCAAAAGTTTATCGTTTACATGAATCTTTTTTTTTTTTTTAATTATTATTATTGTATACAAAAACTTCTATGCAAAATTATTGTAAAACTAAATATCAAACTGTTAAAAATAAATTCACATGTCAAATTTGCAATATAGCTTGGAGTTTCGTTTCTAACATTTCCATGAGCTCCTTCATCTGCAACCTCTCATGCGCCAACGGCCAACCTCTCCTGCAGGCTGCACCACTAACTCCACAAGGCATCAAATACAATAAGAAACAACATTTATCGTGAAACCACCACTACCCAAAAAGTGGTGTTGGAGCGATTCTATTAAATTAGAAATCAACATCCATATATACAAGAGTCTATGTGTACTTTGTCTATTTTGGTAAAGACGAGAAATTTAATTCGATTTACAGAAAATTAATTTTTATAGACTTTGTGAAGAATGTCGAAATCCTAATAAACATTAATATGTGAACTACTCATTTGATTACTTAGAAGCATCATCTCCTTCTCCCAAGATGAAAAATAATATATTTGTCTTTTGTCTTTTTCTTAAGAATGTAAATTTTGGACTTTTATTTGGTTCATATGTCGATTGTAAGCCACACTGAGTAATTTTAAAAATATGTGGGTAAATAGTTTTTCTTTTTTTTTCGCTTTTTCTTTTTTTTTGCAATATGTGAACTTACCCATAAACTACTAATTTTATTAAATTATTTCCATCTACCTATATTAATGATTTTCTACCAAAATAGTTGATTTCATGATTTATTAAAAAAAGACCAATTACACTCAGATTCGCGCAGAGCCAATGATCATGTATATATAATGATTATAATTGTATACATTATACAGTATACTAGGAATTGACCCGCGGTACACCGCGAGACTATATTTTAAATAAAAATTAAAATGTAAATAATTTGAAGATTATATATAAATATAAACAATTAATTTGTATTTTTAAAATACTACCATATATATATATATAGTATACGGTTTGTATGTTTTAGTTTTTTTTTTAAATATAGATACGAAAACATACATTTGTTTAAGTAATGATGTATGGCGGATTTAAATTTTATTATTTTAATATTATGTGTTTTTGTTTTTAAGATAATATCCTTTAAATTAAATAGTTAATTTTATGAATGTAAACAATGTGATTAATTAGGCAGCAAAGTCTCTTTGACCATATGACTTCCAAAAAAAAAAAAAACTTATTTTACCCTTAATGGTTAATGAGGCTTCTAAATTATCCGCATGTTGTTACAATTATTTACAAATGTGAATAGTTTAAATTTGCTGATTAATATCGATAGTTTTTGTTTTCTTAATATTTGATTAAATATACAAAATAGATTTGATAACTTTTTGTTTTGGGTAATATTACTAACTAGCCAAATTTGACACATAATTAAGAAACTAGCAGAGAGAAAATTTTATGTCGGAAAACAGCATGGACCCACCTTGTCTGAAGATGTGAAATAACAAAACCATCCTCCGTTTGTTTTGAGATCTACAGTAGGCGACATTGTTTCGTGATATTTTTCAAAATAGCATGTAAGATCTAAATTTCACATGTTATATTTAACTAAAAAACATGCTATTTAAAAAAACATAGTGAATTTTTAAGAAAAAAATATTGTTATGTAGTGTTTTTAAAAAAAAAAAAAATTGTTACGGAAAAATTAAACTTGAATAGAATCTTTTTATAAAGAAATAACATGTGATCTTAATAAAAACCGTGAATTACTAGAAAATAAGAATCTTTTTTTATAGAAATCACATGTGATCATAATAAAAAAATGTGTATTACTACAAAATAATATGATAGAGAAAGATATTAAACTGAATAGAGTGTTTTTTCAAAGAAATAACATGTAATCTTAATAAAAAACCGTGAATTACTAGAAAATAAGAATCTTTTTTTAAAGAAATCACATATGATCATAATAAAAAACGTGTATTACTACAAAATAACATGATAGAGAAAGATATTAAACTGAATGGAGTGTTTTTTCAAAAAAATACTATGTGCTCTTTATAAATAACGTGTAATATCGGAAAATAATATGATAAAAAAGAGATATATTATTCTATCACATGTAATTCGAGAAAAAAACATGTTATAAAGGGCATGTATGTAATTACACGTGCTTTCCGACATCAAACAGACAAGGTACTGTAGCTCATGGCTATTTTCTTAATTATCCTCAAAATTTTGGCTATTTTGTGTATATTCTCTTTTGTTTTTGAATGCATGAAACAATATTTTCGAAGATATTAATGTTAATGGGTTTCCATTTTCCAAATATTGAGAGATTATTATAGATTGTTTTCTGTTTTGTGTATGTATATTTATTTTAAATAACGTGCATTAAAAGCGATAATTAAGGGATTGAACTTTTGTTAGAACTTGATAGCCATAATTAATGGAGATGTGAGAAAATTTGTTATCGATTTTGTCATTAAATTGTCATATAATTCATCGTTGGTAAAATAATGTGTGGGATAAGTCTAATATGTTAGGGTCAAAAATCAATAAAGATTTATAGTCTTCTAAAGTTTTTTAGAGAATAATGTTAATTACACTTCCATCTATAATGAAACGAAAGAAATATATTCCTCATTACAATGCTACAAAACCGGATGTCAAATCTTGAATTTGTACAATCTTTGATTTTAGTAACTTAATGTATTGGATTTGATGTTTTTATATATGGTCGTAGTTGTTGTAATACAACTAAGTATCTGTTAAAAAATCTTGGATTTCAGTGCCATTTGGATTTCAGTTACTAATAAATCATTCAATTAGTAGTCATATTCATTTGTTAAAATTGTCTAGAATAATGTTTCGGTTACCATATCTTTTTCTTAACAATATGCATGTTTATTAATTTAATTTCGAGTTTCTAATATTTTTTTAAGAGATTATTTGCAGATCCGCGCGTCCCATAATCCCGCTGTAAAAAACTCTTCTGCCCATCATTGTCTCAACAACATACAAGCCCATTGCACAATGTTGAATCCGTTACCATACGACACAAACGACGGATCTAGCGCTTTCTTGACCGATAGCAGCTCTAGAAGCACCACTCCGTAGCTGTAAACATCCGCTTTATCCGATATCCGGCAAGTCATGGCATACTCAAGCGCTACATACCCAAACGTACCCGCCACACCTGTTGTTGCATGCGTTTCCGATGTCCCAAGCAATCTTGCTAACCCAAAATCTGATAAATAAGCGTTGCAATCATCATCTAGGAGGATGTTGCTTGGTTTAACATCTCGGTGAAGCACCAGTGGGACACATCTGTATTTAGTAGCACTATCATAAATAGCAAATTTTATTTTATATGTATTTGCAATTATAAAAAAAAAAAAAAAAAAAAAACCAAAAAAGAGAGGGAGAGAGTACATACCATGGTGAAAGTAGTTCTCCCAAACTTGTCTTTATTTATAAGGAGAGGGAGTGTGTCAAGCAATTTAGGTTTAACAAAAAAAATCTAGAAAACATAAATGATATTGTCATTTAGTATCTTAACAAAGTAATTAATTATTTTGTATCTTTAACGATTTTGGTATTAAAAAAATATTTAAGGAAATTAAAAAATGTTGCATTTGGAAACATTTAGCATTAATCAGAATATTTGAGATTTTAAAACAAAAAAAACGGAAAAAGGGTTTAGACTTTCCAATTAGGATATTTCAGCATTAATGTAAATCGTATTAGCATATCTGTATTAAAAATCAGTATCTTACTCAAATATATTATTAAGGGATTTCAAAATTTAAGGAAGGTAGGATACATAAGGTTTAATCGAGATTATAGGAAAGATTTTGTTTTCTTAATATCTTTAATTATTTTTAAAAAAAAATTAGAATTAATGTCAATGGCATAAGTTGTAAATACTTCTCAACTCTAGGATTTATTTGCTAAATGTACTCCAAAAATGTATGTATAGATAGATGCTTTCGTACTTTCACTACAATGTCATTCATCCTAACTTTTTTTAGATTCAAATTTTACATTCCATTGACGTGACAATGATTTAATTTTTTTTATATTTTCCTAAATCTTTAGTTATATTAAATTATGATATAACTGGTTTTTTTTTTTTTGTCATCCGAAATTTATATAATTGGTTATTTCACACAGATTAATTAGGAAAATGGCAAATGTAAATTTTGTTTTGCATAATTTACAAAAATGCTCACATTTTAACACAAAACTTTCAACATTTTTTCAATTTTTATATTCTCAAAGTGATTGGTATACTTAATAAAAAATTTAAACTGCAAACACACATAAACAAAAAAAAGTTTCATATGTTTTGACCAAAAATGTAGAGTTAAAAACTTTATATATAAAAACTATACAAGTATAAATCCATCAGACCATGACCAATCGAACAATATACATTACCACACGTAACTCTGCTGTAGAAAATGACGATTCTTTCTCTCCTGTCTCTTGGCTCCTTCAAGAATCGCAGCTTCTGTTTTCGTCAACCAAAAAATGCTTATCCATTTCTTAAAAATCATCACTTAATTATGGGTTGCCTAATTCTAATCACAAATCCAAATTCAAGAGTGTTTACTTTAGGGTTTCTCTGGTTATATACAGAGCCGTAGCTTTCTGGCAATTTTGATTCCCACCAAAAAGTTTTATCACTTTTGATCATATTCGTCTCATCTTTTCTCCTATTAATCTTTGACCCAATTGCTTCTTTATCACTCTCACAAAAAAAAACCATGAGAATCCACCCATTACCTAGAAACAGCAACAACAACATTCTGATCCATCACGCTCGTGATCCGACCCGAGAACCGGGAAAGAAGCTCCGACGTCTCCCACATATCTTCAGCCGTGTTCTAGAGCTGCCCTTGAAGTCAGACGCTGACGTGGCAGTTGAAGAGAGTCATGATTGCTTCAGGTTCGTCGCGGAAACAGATGGTGGTGGAGGAGGAGGTGTGAGGGCTTACATGGTTGAGATTCATCCTGGTGTGGTCAAGATTCTGGTGAGAACCAATGGTTCTTCGTCTCTTGGTTTGTCGCTTGATGAGCTTGAGCTTGACGTGTGGCGTTTCAGGCTACCGGAAGCAACTAGGCCTGATCTCGTGACCGTGGATTGCGACGGCGATGGAGAATTGATTGTCACTGTGCCTAAGATTGAAGACAACGGTAGAGATTTGATAGTGCTTGTACAGTAATCTAATGTGATAGTGATCAAATGAGAAAAATCTTGACTTTTTATCTAATGGCATCAAAGTTAAGATCTTTTTGCTGCTATTATTTCACATTGGAGTATGAAAATGGATACAGAGAAAATTTGGCATGTTTCAAGAGTTTTGCCTTGTGCAACACAATATAATCTAAAATGGTTTAGAGATAAAATCCTTTGAGTGGGGCAAATTTATTGAGGATCTCTGCTTCGCGTTTAAGAGCATTGTCTTTCTTCAGTTCCCAATCGGGTTTCTTCGAGTTAGCTGCTTGAACTTCTTGTACCACTTTAGGGATTGAGTTCGCTACCATTTTCTGACCATAGCTTAGATCAACCTTCTCTTTCTCCTTGTTACTGATGCAGTGGGTTAGCTCGGTCCGTCTAGCTTGAAGTTGCGCGATTTGTTCGTCAATTTGACGGATTGTCTCTGTGCTTGTATCGACTTCCGTCTGGATATTGCCTAGTTTGTCCTTTAAGTCGCTGTATTCGTACTTGAGAGATGCGACTTTCGATTTGTTAAGCTCGAGAGCGGAGAAGAACCTATCTGCTTCTTCTATAACACTTTTGTTCTCTTGAAAAACTTCGCTGAAAGTTGGAATCTCTTCGATAAGCTTCAATCTCACTATTTCTTCAGCTGAAAGGCTTGGATCTAGCCTCAGTTTAGCTGCCAAGCTTGCCATCTCCGTAGCTTCATTAGACATGAACAAGGAGGAGAAATCTTTCTCCAGAAGCGATGAAAGCTTCGTCCGAGCTTCTGCCCATTCGTGTTCTCTCATTGGAGAGCTCGCACTAACGGGAAGAGATGATGAAGACTCTTGTCCCGCTTCTGAAGGCTGTTCTTGAAGAAGGTTCTCTAGAGAGTTCAGATAACTGTCAAACTCTTCTGGGTTTATATCCACAAGAGGGTGGGAGACCGAAAGGACACCATTCATAGGGGAAACATAGATATGAGGAACCAAAGCTTCTTCTTCTTCATCAGCATAGTTACCTCTGCGTTTCTTCATTCTCTTGCTGCCTTTATTTGCATCTGATTCCTTATTTTCTTTGGTCAAGTCAACCACATCACCTTGTTGCTGTCTTGTGAAGCGTCTCGAGGAAGATTCCCGAGATGACTTATGTTTGGCTTTCTTTTTCCTGTTGCTAGCTCGCGGAGTTGCTTTAGTCTTTTCTTCAACAGGTTCATTAGTCTGTATCTGCACCGGTTTTCTCTTCCTCTGGCTGTAACGCGAAGTTGATCCTTCCTTTTTTACATCCTCGGCAACCTCATCTTGATTCTTTCCTTCTTTGGATGTCTCTTCAAACAGAGACGCAGCATCAACTACAGAAACCGAAAAAGGAAACATCATTCATGTGTTGCAAATAGAGTTTTATGGCTGACGCAAAGGAAGGAAGAGCTTTACTACCTTTATTAGCGGGCTGAAACAAAGCCGGGATATTCCAGCTAAAAGATGCAAAGAATGCATTAACATCCATATCAGGGAAGTTAGTTTCGAGATAACGCCAAAGAGTGTTTTTGCCAGTAAAATATTTGGGTGCATTCTTGCTCTTAAGCCTCTCCGGGAGAATGAGAAACCGATCCTTATGGATCCCGTTATTAGTCACTCTCCTCCCAACTCTCCAAGTCCAAACATCACCGGGGCTCGGGCAATCGACAGGTGCAAACGGCAAACCTTGACCACTAGAAACCGGCGGAATCGCCGGGAGTTGATTCAAATCAGTTTCCCCAGGAGTGAAGGAGCTTCCATTGCCATTGACCTTCACATGATCACCATCATCTTCTCTATTAAATCCGTTTTCCCGAAAATCGTCTTTCTCAACCATGACTGGTTCAGTCTCCTTGTCATTACTCATTGTCACTGATTCACCATCAAATCTGTGCAGGTTCATAAATGTGATTGAATCAAATAACATGGTTACATTGCAGTTATAATCACATAGATTAATTACTCTATTCCCATAAAACAAAATTGATCATGACTCAAATTTTCCTAGAATCAATGCAGAGAAACTTATACACAAGTGTAAACAAATTGATAGTTCTTAATGAATTAAATTTACCTAGGAGAATTTTGACCTATCTCTTGATCCATATCCATCGAAGCAGACCAAAAACCCTAATTCCTGCGATAGAGAAACACCTAAATAAACAAAACAAAGGGTGAATTATAATCTATAACAATGTTTTGGGGACAAAATCACACAAATTAAAAGTTGAATCGATTAGAAATTTTTGCAGAATACGCATAAAGGTACGAACTTTGATGACTCAAGAACAGAGTACGAACTTTGATGACTCAAGAACAGAGTAGCCGATCTTAAGCTCAACTACAAAGATTACAAATTTATCAAGTTCACTCGATTCTTTATATATAATCTTTCGATCAGATTAGTCCTAGAAACGGGTGGAAATTACCATTATACCCTTTAATTGGTTCTTCTTCTTCACACAGAGGAAGAAATTACCATTATGCCATTCAATGTTTCTTCACCGGCCTGAAAGTAAAAGCTATGACCTTTCCGATCTCCGGCGTTAGTTATGAGCCTCCTAACCGCGGACGCACTTGGGTTACTTCTCAAGAATGCAATCTCCACGAGCTCCATGCGTTTGGGTCGCGTCGTTCACGCCAGAATCGTTAAAACCCTCGATTCACCACCACCTCCGTTTCTCGCAAACTATCTCATCAACATGTACTCAAAACTCGACCATCCCGAATCAGCCCGACTCGTTCTCCGACTCACTCCTGCGCGAAACGTCGTCTCTTGGACCTCACTTGTCTCCGGACTTGCTCAGAACGGTCATTTCTCCACCGCTTTGTTTGAATTCTTTGAAATGCGACGAGAAGGTGTTGCCCCAAATGACTTCACTTTCCCTTGTGTTTTTAAAGCTGTGGCTTCTCTGCGTTTACCTGTTACTGGGAAGCAGATTCATGCGCTTGCTGTGAAGTGTGGAAGGATACTTGATGTGTTTGTTGGGTGTAGTGCTTTTGATATGTATTGTAAGACTAGGCTTAGGGATGATGCACGGAAGTTGTTCGATGAAATTCCTGAGAGGAACCTTGAAACTTGGAATGCTTATATATCTAACTCTGTGACTGATGGAAGGCCTAAGGAAGCTATTGAAGCGTTTATTGAGTTTAGAAGGATTGGTGGGCAACCGAATTCGATAACGTTTTGCGGTTTTCTTAATGCTTGTTCGGATGGGTTACTTTTGGATTTAGGAATGCAAATGCATGGGCTTGTGTTCCGAAGTGGGTTTGATACAGACGTTTCAGTGTACAATGGGTTGATCGATTTCTATGGAAAGTGTAAGCAGATTCGTAGCAGTGAGATTATCTTCGCTGAAATGGGAATGAAAAATGCTGTTTCTTGGTGTTCATTGGTTGCTGCATATGTGCAGAATCATGAGGATGAGAAGGCGTCTGTATTATATCTACGTTCAAGGAAGGAAATTGTTGAGACCTCTGATTTTATGATTTCAAGTGTTCTGAGTGCGTGTGCTGGTATGGCAGGTCTTGAGTTGGGAAGATCGATACATGCTCACGCTGTGAAGGCGTGTGTTGAAAGGAATATTTTTGTTGGAAGTGCCCTCGTTGACATGTATGGAAAATGCGGATGCATAGAAGATTCAGAACAAGCGTTTGATGAGATGCCTGAAAAGAACTTAGTGACTCTGAATTCATTGATCGGGGGATATGCTCATCAGGGTCAGGTTGACATGGCATTGGCGTTATTTGAAGACATGGCACCACGTGGATGCGGTCCGGCTCCAAATTATATGACGTTTGTGTCCTTGCTTTCCGCTTGTAGTAGAGCAGGGGCTGTGGAAAATGGTATGAAGATTTTTGATTCGATGAAGAGTACTTATGGCATTGAGCCAGGGGCTGAGCATTATTCCTGCATCGTGGACATGCTAGGGCGAGCGGGAATGGTAGAACAGGCTTTTGAATTCATTAAAAAAATGCCAATTAAACCGACAATTTCGGTTTGGGGTGCTCTTCAGAATGCTTGTAGGATGCATGGTAAGCCACACCTCGGAATACTAGCAGCTGAGAACCTTTTCAAACTTGACCCTAAAGATTCAGGCAACCACGTTCTGCTTTCGAATACGTTTGCAGCGGCTGGGAGGTAAGTGAACCGTATTGAAAGTTTCAATTTTTCATTCATCTTGTTAGGCTGAAATCATATTATAAGCTACTCAAAAGAATTCCACAATGCATTCTAAACTAGAGCAAACCAAATGTTCAGAAGATAAACATAACTAGGATTATCTGAGCATTATTTGAATCCGGTGCTTACCCTGTGTTCTGTGTGTGCTTTTAAGTTTTTGGATCGAATTGGACTTAATGCAAAGGATTGTTCTTCTAAGTAGATTAAACATGTGTTAAGCATGTATCAGGAGAGACCAACAATTTTATTTTTGTCGGTTATGAATTCGAACTATATTATAACCGATCAACAATAGGTGGGCGGAAGCCAACACCGTAAGAGAGGAGATGAAAGGCGTAGGAATCAAGAAAGGAGCCGGGTACAGTTGGATCACAGTGAAGAACCAAGTCCACGCCTTTCAAGCGAAGGACAGATCCCACAAAATGAACAAAGAAATTCAGACAATGCTGACCAAGCTAAGGAACAAAATGGAGGCTGCAGGGTACAAGCCCGATCTGAAACTCTCACTTTACGATCTGGAAGAAGAAGAAAAAGCAGCAGAAGTCTCGCACCACAGCGAAAAACTAGCTCTAGCATTTGGCTTGGTTGCTTTACCACTCAGTGTCCCAATCAGAATCACCAAGAACCTTAGAATCTGCGGAGATTGCCACAGCTTCTTCAAGTTTGTCTCAGGGAGTGTTAAAAGAGAGATCATTGTGAGAGACAATAACCGGTTTCATCGGTTTAAAGATGGGATATGTTCTTGTAAGGATTATTGGTAATCTTTATTAGTTTAGTTTGTTAAACATTTTGTAAAACTATAAAGAAAGTCAACATATATATCTTTGTATTAGAACTTAATCGAATATGATCAATCTTCTAGTTTCAAGACTTGGTAAAATCCGCGTTATAAATAAATTTAAAAATTGGATCCAGCTACGTTATGGATATTGCATTCGATCACTACGTGACCTCCTCTTAAGTCTTAATACACATATTTTTGCATGTATAAATAAGGAAGAAGCTTATCTCTCTACTTAATCACATTTGATTAAAAACTAAACTAACCAAAAAAATGTCTAATTTTCTAAGGAAGAAGCTTCACCTTTGCTTCTCCTCCTCCGGTGTTCTCTCACCGGCAATTCCTTCTTCTCCGATCATCGTATCCAATCACAACCGCCCATCTCATCATCACACTCCATCACTCTTCATTAACAACTTCAATTCCCTCTACGATCACCTCTCTGTTTCCTCACCCCTCCACCGCCGCCACAGTTCTGATAACCCCGCCGGAATCTTCTCCACTAACCGCCGCGACGAAGAAGAAGACGAGACCTCCGCAGCCGTGTCAAAGCTTTTAAGCAGCGGAACGGCGATTATGAAGCACATAGAGTCACCGGATCCGTACAGAGATTTTGGAAGATCAATGAGAGAAATGGTGGAAGCAAGAGATTTAACGAGAGACGTCGTCGCCGATAGAGAATACTTACACGAATTGTTATTCTGTTATCTCTCGTTGAATCCGAAACACACTCACAAATTCATCGTCTCTGCTTTCGCCGATACACTCCTCTGGTTACTTTCTCCGTCGTCGTCGCCGGAGCACTTTTTATCCTAATGGCATTTTTATTCTAATTTAAATTCTTCTCAATTATATATTTGGGCCTGTGGGCTTTAAAAGGCCCATAATTGTAGTAACTCTTACTATACTCATTGCTGTATCTGATCATTACTTCAGATATCTGAATTATCCACAAAAATCTAAAATCGAAAGCATTTTTTTTTCCCAATTTCGAAAAATGTCATTAACCGCACAATTCTCGCCGCCGGTCACCGGAAAAACCAGGAGCGTCCGGGATTTGAAATCTCCACCGTCCTCTCTCCGTGTATTTCCGGTTTACACTGATATCAGAACTCCAGAGATGAGAAGTCTTAAGAAATCGTCGTATCAAGTGGCTAAGGCTATCGAACAAAGACGAGATACAGCTGGATCTGAATCGGAGTCAGAAGCGACTCCGTCACCGGCGGAAGAGAGTGGAAACGGAGGAGATAAGGAAGTGGAGATTAACGCAATCGGAGCAGAGATAAAAGCGGCGATGGAGCAGAGGAAAGCGGCGGAGGAAGAGAAAGGAAAGAACGAGTTTCTTAGTGGAGTTGCGGAGGAAGTGAAGGAGATTGAGTGGCCGGCGTTTCAGAAAGTTCTCGGAACTACCGGCGTCGTGCTCGGTGTTATCGCTGGCTCTAGCGTTGTTTTGCTTACCGTCAATTTCCTTTTGGCTGAACTCTCTGATCGTGTGTTCATCGGAAAAGGTGTTCAAGACTTCTTCAGTTGAAAATGGTAAAATTTGTGTGTACAATTTTAGTGATTGCAATGAGAAATTTGAAACATTGTTGATTTTGTGTAGATGATAAAGAGAATTATCAGAATCACTGCTTTTGCAAAAACTCGTATTAGCAATCTGAAATTTTATTAACAACGTGTGGTTCACAAAAGAAATAGAGAAAATCTAGTTTGATTTTTTATTGGCACACAAAAGAAGAAGATACATATGGAAGCAAAGACGCAATGTAACTAAAGATGAAGAGTCTCTATAGGAGAAACTAAACATCTCTTTTATTTCGGCGTCTCTTAAGAAGAAATGGAGAATGTTTTAAGCCTCGAAGGTCATGGATTCCGCTTCTTTCCTTGTCGCATCGAATAGTACGGTTGATAGATACCTCTCCCCGAAACTCGGGAATATCGCCTGTAAAAATATATCAGTTGATTTCGTTTACATTAGAATCAGAAAGAAAAAAAAAATAAGGACTTTCCCTGTTTTGTAATCAGAGCTTTTTGGCTTTGGGGTGATGATAGAACCAAAGAGCTTACCACAAAAAGCTTCCCGGCGTTTTCTGGCCTCTGTGCAAGTTTGATTGCTGCAGCAGCTGCTGCACCAGATGATATTCCCACCTACAGTTTATAGCTTTTGATTTGAGAAACACTATGTGCTGATAAATAACTTAAGGTCGATCTAGATACCCTTTTTCATTATGAAATAGAATCTGCGGTCAAACCGATAACATACAAACGACTGATCAACAGTTTAAACCTATGTGCTCAACTTATCTAGGCAAAGAAAGATCAGGGAAACAATACGAAGTTGTAATTCTGATCGAGATAACTTTTTTTTGTTGTGAAATGTGAAACACTTACAAGAAGACCTTCTTTAAGAGCAAGCTGCCTTGCCATGTCAATGGATTCATCACTTGAAACCTGTAGAAAGTGTTACAGGAAAAATGGAGAGTTGCAAGTAAGACATGTAGTTCTCTCTTACACTCAATGTGTTTTTCTATCAGTGAGATAATATTGAAAAGCAGTCATACCTGCACAACTTCATCAATAAGATCAACATTCAATACACTTGGTATAAAACCAGCTCCAATCCCTTGGATCTTGTGAGGGCCTTGACATTTTCAACAAAAATCATGTGTTAGGCAACTCCGAGAAACAAAAGATAAGACATGAGGCAAACCAAGGAACGAGGAACATGCATGATATATGCAAGAATAAATCATCCTCAAAAATCCGAATCTACTAAACGCAGGGGGAACCAAAATCACCTGGCTTCCCACCGGAGAGAATAGCGCTTTCAACTGGCTCCACTCCATACAGCTGACATAAGAGGAAAAAAATGAGAAAAAGTGCAAAGATACACCACTTAGATAACAAAGCCAATTGTATGAGAAGATGGAGCACTCACTTTTACGTTTGCGTTCTGTTCTTTAAGATACTTCCCAGCACCTGTAATGGTACCACCAGTACCAATCCCAGAAACAAAACCATCGATTTTGCCACCAGTGCCTTTCCATATCTCAGGTCCAGTAGTTTCATAGTGGATCTGCATTGGACAGTGAAATTGCATCAACTCAATATGGCTCAAAATAAGACAAACCAGATAAACTAAAGCACTAGTAATTAATAAGCATACCTTAGGGTTAGCAGGGTTCTCAAACTGTTGGAGCATGTAACCGTTGGGTGTTTTCGCCAAAATCTCTTCCGCCTTTGCGATAGCACCTTTCATGCCCTTAGCAGGGTCAGTTAAAACCAACTCAACTCCAAAAGCTAAGAGAATGATTCTTCTCTCAATACTCATCGAAGCTGGCATGGTAATAATAAGCTTGTATCCCTTGGCAGCTGCCGTGAATGCTAACCCAACTCCAGTGTTTCCACTTGTTGGCTCAATCAGCACACTCTAAAGAACAAACTAAAAAGTCAAACACACAGCTGGACAAACAAAAAAAAACCTTTAGTGGTTTTAACCTCTCCTGGTTTGATGAGACCCTTCTTTTCTGCATCAGAAATCATGCTGAAACCAATCCTGCAAGAAGAAACAAAACACAAGGTATTCACAAAACCGAGACTCGAAGAGCATAGAGTTCTGGAAAAAAGTAGAAACCTGTCTTTAACGCTAGAGCATGGTTCCATCATCTCAAGCTTAGCAGCAACACGACCAACACATCCTTCAGCAACATTGTTCAAATACACCAATGGAGTGTTCCCAATCAACTGCAAAAAGTAAACAAAATCAACCAATACATGAACATGGAACAAAACTCACTCCTTTGAAAATGAACAGTGAAAGAACTTGAGAGCTTACTTCAGTCACATCTTTAGCAATTCTAGAGGCCATGATTCAAGCTTCACTGCTTAATTCACAAAAGACCAAAGAAATAAATCACCGTCAAATATCCGAATCAATTAATCAAAACACATCAAACACAAATCTACAGATTTAACAGCGAAGTTAGCTTAATCCGATACGATTAGCAGATCCAAACAAATATAATCGAAATAGAGGAATAAGCAAGTGAATCAAAAGGTATGGGAAGAGGAAGAAGATGATACCTGAATGAGAAAGTCAATAACCTTGACCCGAATCGTTTTGAAGAAAAATGGAGATATCGTATGGAATTAGAAAACGTAGAATGATGATTATGAATATGGCTCTTTTACAGATGTCATTCACATGTTTTCGATATAAAAAACGCGGTGGTTGGTTACCAAAACTGCTTCCCGGTCTGATTTGGTCACATCCGGTTATTTCCGGTTCAAACTCACCCAACCTGGACATTAATAGAATTCGGTTTGCATTTAAATGAATGAATTTCGATTTCCGGTTTGATTTAGTTTGGTTCGGTTTTATCATCAATCTTATCTCCGTAGACACCACAAAAGTAGTCATCACTCTCACTCTAACACAAACTCTTTTGTCTCTGTCTCTCTGTCTCTCTGTCTCTCATGGCGACTCTTCCTCTCCCGACTCAAACTTCCACAATCTCTCTCTCTAAACCTTATCTCACCAATTCCTTTTCCTTCCCACTCCGTAACGCAACATTTTCCACAACACCAAATCGCCGGAACTTTCTCACCGCCGGAAGGATCGTGGCTCAGTCATATAAAGTGGTGGTGGAGCACGACGGAAAGACGACTGAATTGGAAGTCGAACCAGACGAGACGATTCTATCGAAGGCTCTTGAATCCGGCCTTGACGTTCCCTATGACTGTAACCTCGGCGTTTGTATGACTTGTCCGGCTAAGCTTGTGGCCGGAACGGTGGATCAGAGCGATGGGATGTTGAGTGATGATGTGGTGGAACGTGGCTACGCGCTTCTATGTGCTTCGTATCCAACTTCAGATTGTCACATTAAGATGATCCCTGAGGAAGAGCTTTTGTCTCTTCAGCTTGCCACTGCCAACGACTGATCCATCTTCTTGATTAGTTTAAAGAGCAGTCTTTTTGGTGTAATACTTTTGTAACGAATCTTGCTACGAGACTTTGAAATCTTAATTTCAAACAAGGAAATGGAATTTCAAACATTTTAGTTTGATTCAATGA
Organism: Arabidopsis lyrata subsp. lyrata; assembly: GCF_000004255.2. Classification (NCBI taxonomy): domain Eukaryota; kingdom Viridiplantae; phylum Streptophyta; class Magnoliopsida; order Brassicales; family Brassicaceae; genus Arabidopsis; species Arabidopsis lyrata. Next base: position 13,542,589 of record NW_003302549.1, on the reverse strand, counting down.
GCTAAAACAAACAGTGATACATAACATAATCAACAATACTAGTTTCTGACTTAAGAGGAATCTAAGTACTGAACTATTGAAATATTAAGAAAGTGAATAGATATGTAATAAACACACAAGAGGGTAGACTAATTCAGAGCCAGAGAGTGAGAGTGTTAGCTACAAATTTTAAGATATAACGAAAGAGAGATTACAACAAAACGACGTAGAGACAAAACGTAGACACCAGAGATCAGTGGTTGGGTTACTTACCATCTTCTTTTTCCTTTGTCATTGTCTAATCAGTAGTAAGCATGCTGAATATGGTGGTGGTGGTGCGGGTGAGGATGGTAAACTGGAGGGGGTGGAGCAGCCACCGGACTGCAGTAGGTACCATATGCTGCCGGATAACTGACAGGAGAAGCTTGGTATGACCCATGAACCGCCTCGGGTGAGTATTGGTATGGAGGGCTCCTGTTGCTATAGATGGTAGGTGGGGATGTGGTGTATGATGGTACAGCGTACTGAGGTGAGTGGCTTGGGGATCTGATGAATGTTGGTGGAGGCGGTGGGAAGGAGGAGACGTAGGCGTTTGTGATACGCCCTGCTTTGGCTGGTGGCATTGGACCGTTGTAGCTTGCTCGGGTTCTCTTGTTGGCAGGAATCGCTGCTGGTTTTCTCTTCTCGGTTTTAGTCTTCTCTAGCTGATCCAACCGTTTCTTGAGATTATCGGGTGGGAATTCTTCCTCGAGTTTGTATTCTTCTATGCATTTTAAGACTGCTCTGAGTGCTGATTGCTCCTTGCGCCCCACAAGATGCTAGGAAAATATAAACAATTTGTCAAGAGGTTTATAGATTTACCCATAGACATTGGTAAGAGAGTGTGGAAGAAACAGATTACGGACTCCAGAAAAGCCTGCAAATGGATCTAGAAAAGAAAAACTTGCGACTAATCTGATATAAACAGTAACACAAATGGAAGGAAATACCGCAGATCGGCCAGGATTGTTGGAATCCTCTGTGATCAAAGCTGTTGCTTTCTTTGCATCCCTCAGATAAGCTTTAAGCAAAGGAACAGGAGGGAATTTGTGCACAAGACCAACTTCAAAAGTGAAATGAACCGCATCAAGCTGTTGTCCCCTGAAGATCAACTCTTCAATCATATCTGGGTAAAGCCATAACAACCCAAAAGTCAAAACCATCACTCACCATTTCAGATACTACTCCCAAGTTCTCATGAGACAACAGCGAAATCCAAGTAAAAACATCTAAAGTTGGGTAGCTAACAACAGGTTACATGAAGTTAAACATAGATTCACATGAACTAGTACCAAAAAGAACTGAGAAACTACCAGGCATTTGGTCACCCAAACCAACTGAAACAGCAAGCTTAGGCATCTGTTTACGCCAAGCTGAACCAACCACAAGCTTCCTATAGAGAGCAAGATCATCCTTCTTCACAATCCCAAATGTCACAAGATGTTGCAGAAACGTATGAACATCAGGTATTTTCACATTCTCAATCCCTCCTCTCTCTTCCAAGCTCGCCTTCCACGTCTCAGCAATCTCCTTAGCTCTCTCCTTCACGCTCGGAGTTACAAGCAGCCGAGAGTTACCCATCACTGGATCAACCATAACTGGAATCAAACTTTCAAGAATCACCACACAAGCCCATCCAAAATCATTGCTCACTTTCTCTCCACCGCCTCTTTTATCCACCGGAAAAACCTCAGATACAGCTTCCAGTACTAACTTCGGCGGATCCACACAATCAACCAACGCCACCGGAATCTGTGACCGGAGATTCTCCACTTCCTTCTTCCTCGCAATCACAAACTCCCAGAATCCTCTTGCGTCCATCTTCAAACAAAGCAATTTCAACGCCGATAGAATCCCGTCGCCGTCGTCAACCTCTCCGGTATCGTCCTCATCCGCGGCTCTAGCTTTCTCCAGTGAATCCAACACGGCTCTAGCTCGTTCCTCAACTTTCCCCGCCGCGATCTCAACGCTGTGGTCTATAGTCACTTCACGATGCTTGAGTAACTCAATCGAGTTCTGCGTTTGATTATCTAGGGTTTCAATCATCTGTTTCAAAGCTTCAGATTTCTTCATCAGATTCTGCTCCATCGAAGTGAAATGCTCAGAGAGCTCCTTCCATAGAAGATTGCAGCTCGTCATCAGAGAAGTCTGCTTCTGAAACTCAACGAAACTCGGCTGAGCTGACTCGATCAACTCTCCTGGATCGGGAGAAGACTCCATCTCCGGTTAATCGGACGGTGAAGAAACTCAAAAACTTTGGTCGATTTTGCAGAGAAGAAGGTAACAAAGTGAAGAAGAAGGACTGATTTTTTGTTTTGCAGAAAAACCTAAAAATGGAAATAGTATAATAAGAAAAGAATGATGACGGGGATTAGTCAGAAGATGACACGTGTAATGGCGTCTGTAACTATGGCGCGATAATGACAGCCATCTAAACTGCGCCTAGTGTGCGTACTTTAATGACGGCAGCAATAGCACCAAACTCCCGATTGGTTGTTGCTAACGTGAGCGGATAACGCGTATGATATATGTTTGAAAAGTTGTGGTAAACCGGAATTTTTTATCGGTTTAAGGGAACCAGAAAAGGAAAAGGAAGGAGAAAGAAGTGGGCCAAGCCCAGTGACCACCACATGCGTTGAGTCAGAAGACAGTGAAGCATTGCCGGCATAAATGTATGCAAAATTGTACTTTACGAAATTTTAATTTGGTAATAAAACGTATATTTTTAAAAAGATATAAAAGAGAATGTTGTTACTATTTTTTTTTTCCAAGAAAAAAAAAATGGAAGTACGTATATGGAGATGAACTTGTAGATGGTGCAATGAAATAGGCATGCGTTAGAGTGTTGGACCCAATATTTGTGTTTGTAGACGTGATGATTAAGTAACCACAAAACCTTTTTTACACTAATTATTAGTGTTTTTACATAGTGTACATAATTTAATCACAGTATATGACCAGAGATTCATAACTAAATTCAGACTAATCCTTTTTTGGTAAGATTGTCAAAAAATCGTCAGTTTTAAAAAAATGCCAAAAAACCTTTACTTTGTCTCCGGTAAAATAATTTTCTAACATTTGTTGAATTTTATTTTAATCGTTAATTTTTGTTGACTTTCCATTTGAATTGCTAACTTTCGTTGAATTTACCAAATAAATAACATCGTTAAATTGACTAACTACAAAATTTAACAGAGCTAAATTTCCGTTGAATTCTCTTTTAAACCAACGATGTCGTTTTGATTATAAAATAACTCAAAAAAGAAACTAATTTCCGTTATAGAGATAGATTTATTCGAGAGGTAAGAGGTTCAGTTATACTCAAAAAAGAGTTATTATATCACAACTAATTTCATTAAAAGAAAATGTTATTTTTTTACATTTTGCATTAAACCCTCTGTGTTTTAAATCATAGTAGACAGATTTAAACCTCGATCACTAAATTTATGAAGTGAACATTTTAACCACTAACCACAAACCACTATTAATTATAAGATCACAAGTAACACATTTTAGTTTCATTTTCTAGAATTATCGTCTTACGTTCACAAAACCCAAAAGAAGCACAATTTCTCCATATCACGGTCGGTACTGGACCACAACATTGAACAAAACCTATTGTGGAAAAATATATGTTTTTAACGACGGATGAGGATACTGAATTATTGCTTTACTTACAAAGATTGTGACAAGATAAATTAAAGCGAATGAAACGAAATATTTCACTTTATGGATAATGGAGTTGACAACTATAATAATTGATTGTTTGGAGTTAACGTGATTATGTTTTTTCCCCGCATGTTGAAACAAGAATGAGGGAACATGCTATTTAAAAGGGATAAGAGAGATTCAAATTCACAAATCACAAGGGATTATAATGATTTTAAGTCGTGCAGAGTATGCAGTGATTTGACATGAATCTTGGCCTAACCTTATATAGTAACATGATTAAGACACTCTGACACTGCATAAGCTAAAGCTTTTAATCATTATACGTAAAATTTATTACTATATCCATGTCCTAATTGTCAATGATGGCGGTCATAATCTCATTATATGATAAACCAAACATTCATAATTCATAACACTTCTTCTGTCTTTTATCTTGGACTACTACATATGAAACAATAATTATACCATTTCAGGTCATCCATTTGACGATATATATATAGCAAAAAAAACTGGTGAGATAATATTATTTTGCAACTACAAAGAATCTAAATATTTACTTGGGAGAGATAGAGAATCCAAAAGTGAAACTTCAGGTAAATATTACTTTCTTATTTGATTATACTTCCATGCATGCTAATCCATAAGTGATAAGACTAACTTAATTTTAGAGTCACCAACACAAATATATGAAGCTTTGAGTGCAAAATAACGATTAATTAAGACCTTTAGCCTATGACCAAGAAGTTAACCAAATCTCTTAAGGCAAACCAATATCACAAGTTACACTTCCCTACCACTTTCTTTACTCTAGAAAACACCATAGAACTCTGAATAGCTCTTTGGCATGTGACTTAAAGATAGCAAAAGGGGTATCATTGGCTGGCCAAAAAATCAATCACCACTTTGCGAGTAGGGTAAAGAAAAGGGAGGAAAAGTACAAGAAGCTAAAAACATATCACCAAATCTATCAAATTTCTAAAAGCATCAAGCATTATCATAAAAATCATCAAGCATTATCATAAAAATTTCCAGAATTTCTTTCATTGAGAATCATAGCATACTTAAGATCAAATGTTTAAGTTGTAAGTTATAACACGTTCTTTTAAGCAGAACTAGCATCAGCTTCTGAGGTTTTATCAACTTGTCTCTATGTAAAATATGACGACTGGTTAAAGCATCAAGAAGGTCGCACCACTCTCCAGCCAACACTTTTTAGGCAATGAAAGTTCATAACGTTTTTATTTTGTCTCTTGATCAGTTTGGATATGTGACTAACAAAACCTGAGGGATTCGTTGGTAACAAAGTTAGTACCTTTTCATCAAACAATGAAGTTGCATACATAGAGTTGTACAAGCAAGAAACAAGGGCAAGACTCGCATTTAGCACAAAGATCCAAAAGATAGGTTCTAAATTCTGACATTCAATAGTTTAAAGGCTACTAAGGCTACTAAGTTGCTTCATCTTTGTAAAAACCAAGCGGCTCTAATAATTTCGAGGTTTCTCATGTTTGAAGCTGCAACATATAAGAACACGATATATATAAATGCCAAGGTCAATAGATACACCATTAAAACTAACATATCTCACAAGCTCACCTGCAAACTCATCTGAATGCAAGACCGTCGATATAACAGCAAAAGCTCCAATCAAATACTTAAAAGAGTAATTCATGCATTCATCACAAAAACAAGGATAATTGAGTCAGAGCAAACCTTAAACAAGTTACAACACTTGTCATGGGATGATCAAACTGTTACAGTTAGAGCTCGTTCAATGATGAAGGAATCTGTCAAAGTAAGCACATGATTAGACCACACCCCACTAATACATCCTCCTTCTTCTGCCCTCTCCATTGCAATCTCTGTACACCAAATTTCTGTTGGAGACTTCTTAAATAGAATTGCAAGTCTTCCACCATGATTCACAATTGTACCTGTACAACCTTCAAGCTTCTCAGGTAGACCTTCAAACCCCAGAAGACTGTCCAACTCCCCACAACTAAATCATACGCAAATATTTGGCTCTCGAGATAAAAACCGTACAACATGTTATCAATTGGGCAAAAACCCTTCATCCATAATGCATTCAACGTCAAGTCTTCCTCGAATCTACCCTTTTTCGGATCGTAAACAAAAATAGTCTTCTGACCCATTCTATAAATCTTATCATTCATCACAAAGCAGTTCACTTGCTCCTCCAGGTCCACATTATCCAGACTCAAGACAGACTCCTAAGTTTCCTTGAAGTTGAATACCTCGACCCAATTCAAAGACGGAGTGTTACAACCTCTGACAACATATAATTTCCCGTCGATCAATCCCACGGCGGTGCATTTACGAGGCTCCTTCATGTTAGGGAGGAAGCGACAACTGTGAGATCTACAATCGATGACAGACACAGTGGAGACAAATTCTCCATTGATATATCCACCAATGACGTCAATCTCAGAACTGGCAGCGATAATAGTTGTTCCAAATCCAGGAATTGAAGGGAATGATGGAACTCTACTAATCTATGGCTAATATCCGTTGTTCCAAAGGGTTTTAAATTGAGTGTGTACCAGGTAAGGGTTTTTGTAGCTTGTGATCTAATTGCTACATAGAGGATATGTTCAGTGAGGCGAATTACTGACCGTTCGATGTAGATCTCTGGCGAAGCGATTAAACGCCTGAAGTTTCTGCAGACTAGTGAAATCGCCGGGTAGTATTAGTAACATCTCCGGCGAAGCAACTCACAACGATTTCGTCATGAAGAAGAGCCAGAGACGACGAACGCGAAGACGGAGAAGCCGGTTCAAGCAGTTTCTTCTGTGGCGGTTCTCCGGCGATCGAGCCAACGGAACGAGATATCATAATCGTCGTTAGTAACGACTAACAACGAAAAAAGAAAAGAACTAATTATATTTATTTTATTTCTAAATGGGCTTAGGGCCATTTCTATCAAATAGGCCTCATTGTACCGAAATCTCTACAATAATTAATTGAGAAGTAGAAACACACCATATTGAAAGTTAGGGCATTGGAGGCCTGTGGTTAAAAGTTAGAATGATTTGTCCTAAACACCCTTAATGAATTGTTCTTCTCGAAATTTCTCCTTCTTCGTAATTAGGGGTATATAAGTCTAATCGTGTGTTGATCTCTATAATAATGTCCTAAACACCCTCAATTCGAAAATTTTTGTTCTTAATTGTTAAGGGTATATAAGTCTAATCGTGTTTTGTGATGATTAGTCTTAATCACCCTTAAATTTTTTTATTTTATAGTGTAATCGTTAGGGATACGGATGTCATAATGTCTCGACTTTAATGATTATGGAATCTTAGCTTAAATTTATTTGTTAATTTTTTGGATAATTCTATAACTTAGCAGTTAAAATTCGTTTTTGTTAGTTTTCTGATTTTGTTTCTAATTAAAAAGTTCAATATATTTGTTAATCTTTTGGATAATTCTATATCTTAGTAGTTAATATTCATTTTTGTTAGTTTTCTGATTTAGTTTCTAATTAAAAAGTTAGATTTCTTAAGATAATGATTGATGTTTGCCCTAATTTTAAAGCTATATATATAGTTATCGGCCAGAGAATTAGGTATTGTTTTTTTCCTGTGCTCATTAGATAGTTTCACCGTTATGGTTTTTTTATATAGCTACTACGATTCTGATGAATCGAATTGTTTGTCATGCATATATTGTTTTCATGGTCCTTTAAAGGTCGTGTGCATGTTTTTTGTTGTTTGTTTTATTTTTTGCATGAATTCGTTGATTTATTGTTTTGCTGATTTTTTACCTTTGCTATGTGTTTCAGATTTGTAGAACGTGGGAGGTTCCATCGACAAAGCTTTCGGACGAAGGTGGTGTTGATGAGAACATAACGAGGTTTGGAAAGGTATTTCTATAGATTTGGTTTGTATATTTTACATCTATTTACCTATTTAAATGTTTGTGTTTCTTTATGTTCTATTAAATATTTTTATATGCAAATAGTACGTATGGAATATTTTTTACGTAATTGTGTAATTATGGTTTACGTATATTATGGTTTTTTTTTATATAGCTTTTTAGTAATTGTGTTTAGCCGTGTTGAGATGATTATTGTTCAAATAGTACGTATGTTTGATTGTTTGAAATAAAGAATAATTGAGATATCTAATCGTGTGTTCTATTGTTTTCAGTAAATCTTCATCTTCAACAATGAAAAGGAGGAATAAGGTAATCTTTTACATTAATCGTTTTCTTATAATTCTATTAGTTTGTAGATTATGTTGTTATTTGTATTCTGGTTTCTATTGGTCGGTTGTTTTCTTTAATAAAACTAATATCCAAAAAAAATTATGAATTCTGGTTTCTATTGGTCGATTCCTAGGTTACCCGTGAAACAGTGGCGGACCCAGAAATTTTTTTTACCTGGGTCAAACTTATAAAAGAAATCAATATATGTTTAAAATTTTTTGCCCTTCATATAAAATATATACTTTATCATTTTTGAATTGCGTTTAAGCTATTATTTTATCATTTTTTTTTGTTTACAAAGTTATACAAGTTTTTGAATTGCGTTTAAGATATTATTTTATCATTTTTTTTTTGTTTACAAAGTTATATATTTGGTTTGCAAATAAATTGAAATGGAGACTAGAGAAAACAAGTGAAAATAAGTAATTTACCTACTTTCAAAACAATTATTGCCAAAGTTTAAACAATGGGCTATGACCCAATGAAAAATAGGGGAAATAATGGAAGCAATGCGGTGTTAAACGTGGGTTTAGGTGGGTCAAGACACCAATAATTAACCAATTAAGCCAACAAAACAACATAATTCTCTGCTTAAATGTTTAACCTATATATTTAAGGGGGGTCATCTGACCCACCTTTCTTCCACATGGGTCCGCCTCTGCCGTGAAAGTTGTATGAACAAGTAAGCAAAACACCATCTCGACTGATATGTTTTCGTTGATAATTATATATTTATTTTCTCTCTTTGATCGATATATGTTTCGGCTGTGTGTTCTTTTTAGTATGACCTAATATTTTGTGTTTCCAATCTAATGCCACATATCTAGAAAGAGGAGACAAGTCCATAGAAAAGGGATGGAGAACGACAACACAAAAGAGGTAGACAATTAGGTTTTATATTATATACGACAACACAAAGGAGGTAAACATTGTCATTTTGTTTTATGGTACAAAGTCATCTCAACTCTTTTCTTTGCTCTGTATCTTGCTGCAACACATTTCTAATCTTGTTGGTAACCCAAAGATTGTGCTCCCAGTTCCTGCCTTCAATGTAATCAACGGTGGATCTCATGCAGGAAACAAACTTGCAATGCAGGAGTTCATGATTCTCCCTGTTGGAGCTTCATCTTTCAAGGAAGCCATGAAAATGGGTGTGTAAGTTTACAACTTGAAGGTAAATCATGAATTGTTTTGGTCTTTGAGATGCTCATACTATGATAATTTATGATTTAAAAATGTATAGTCAAAATAATAGGTCTCTTGTCGTTACTCCTTTATCTGAAAATTTCTTGTCGTGTTAACATGAAAGTTCTCACGTTTCTTGTATGTGACTAATTCATCCTGTTTTTCTTATGTCTATGTTCAGTCTGTGATTAAGTACGGTCAGGATGCAACAAACGTTGGGGATTAAGGTGACTTTGCACCAAACATTCAGGAGAACAAAGAAGGTCTAGAACTGCTTAAGACTGCCATTGAGAAGGCCGGATACACTGGCAAGGTTGTCATTGGAATGGATGTCGCTGCGTCTGAGTTCTACTCATCAGACAAGAAATACGACTTGAACTTCAAAGAAGAGGTAAAGCAATCTCTTTACAAATCATGAACCTCTTTGAGAAGAAATCAAGAACATTGCTTTCAATATCTATCCGCTGCTCTATTTGTGAATTTGCAGAACAACGATGGTTCTCAAAAGATCTCTGGAGATGCTCTCAAGGACTTGTACAAGTCATTCGTTTCAGAGTACCCTAATGTATCCATTGAAGACCCATTTGACCAAGATGACTGGGAGAACTATGTTGAAATGACCGTTGAATGTGGCGAGAAAGTTCAAATCGTCGGTGATGATTTGCTGGTCACCAACCCCAAGGTATGCCATTGTTAATCAATCGTTTCCTCTAGAACTTTATCTCTCTTACTTAATATGCTTATGTCTCTAACACTCTTATATATATGCAGAGAGTTGAGAAGGCAATCAATGAAATGTCTTGCAATGCTGTTCTATTGAAGGTAACATCCTCACACACAAGATATTCTTGACTGGTATTGGTCAATTTGAAATCCTTTGAAATATTGTTAATAACTCCTTGGTGAATGAGTGAATAGATTAATCAAATTGGATCCGTAACCTAGAGTATCGAGGCAGTTAAGATGTCAAAGAGAGCTGGTTGGGGATTGATGGCTAGCCACCATAGTGGAGACACTGAGGACACATTCATTGCTGACTTATCTGTCGGTTTGTCAACCGTAAGTCAAAAACCCAACATCATATATCAAGAAATATCCCATTGTATCTTCTCCAAATCATGTCATGATATGGAGTCTCTTGGTAATGTTGTTATATGAACAAGGACAAATCAAGACCGGAGCTCCTTGCAGATCAGAGCGTCTTGCCAAATACAATCAGGTTTAGTAACAAGTTATCTTGGTGTCTTTTTTTCTGATGAACTATCATTAGTAGATAGATTCATCATACTGATACCTTTTGTCTTTTTTTTTTCTGATAAACTATCATTAGTGGATAGATTCATGAAACATGATTACCATTATTAGCACATACTCAGGCTTTTACATGGTCCGAACTATCTTTGATAATTCATTGTTGTGTACTTGTGTGCGTGCATGTAACTTAATTGGTGAATTTTTGATTCCAAGTTCCAATCCAGATCATGATCCAACACCAGGGGTTGGAAAGGTTCGGTTTCAATTCTCGGATACATTGTCTATCAAAAGTATATATAAATGCATACTCTAATGATATGATATATTAATGCATGTGTTTTTATTGTCTTATTTTTGTAAGTACAATAAGCAAACAAAAAAAAAAGCAGGGAAAAACAAGAGGTGGTGAGATGAAGACTATCACAACGAAAAGCATCAAGACAAGGTTAAATTCCATTTCCTACTAGAGTGCATGGTCAGAGCTGCAGTCTCTGTGTACTTCGATTGAAATCTTGAATAGCCTTAATTTAAACAATCACTGGATGAAAGAGTTTTTTTCTTGGCAATGCGTATCAAGAACTCAGAATGCACACTGGGTCTTTGGCGAAGTACGAGTATTTGCAAGGTATTTTCAGTTTTAGCAATTACATCCAAGCTCAAACTGCATAAGCTCAGTATTGTCTTAGGGAATTTGACCACGTTGAAATCATGTTTAGAGAACATCTGAGAAACGATCCCTATCGGATGGAAGATATGGATTTGTATTCTTATGTTCTGTATGCAAAAGAAGCATGTGCTGCGCTGAGTTACCTTGCACATAAGGTGGTTTTGACTGATAAGTACAGACCTGAGTCTTGCTGCATCATTGGCAACTACTACAATTTAAAAGGCCAGCATGAGAAAGCAGTTATTTACTTCCGGAGAGCTTTAAAACTGAACAAGTATTTATCGGCGTGGACTCTTATGGGCCATGAATATGTTGAGATGAAGAACACGCATGCTGCCATTGATGCATATCGACGAGCTGTTGATATAAACCCTTGTGATTATCGAACTTGGTATGGGTTAGGACAAGCATATGAGATGATGGGGATGCCTTTCTATGCACTTTACTATTTTCGCAAATCCATATTCTTTCTTCCAAACGATTCTCGGTTGTGGATAGCCATGGCTAAATGTTATCAAACCGAACAGCTTTACATGCTTGAAGAGGCCATCAAGTGTTACAATTGAGCTGTGAACTGTACTGACACAAAAGGAATATCACTTAATCAAGCTTCACCAGAAGCTTGGACGTAATGAAGAAGCTGCATTTTATTTCGAGAAGGATTTAGAGAGAATGGATGCTGAAGGATTAGAAGGACCAAACAAGTTTGAGGCTTTAATTTTTCTTGCCACACATTTTAAAACTCACAAGAAATTCGCAGAAGCAGAAGTGTATTGCACCCGTCTTCTCGATTATAGTGGACATTGTTCTTTTGCTTTTGCTTATCTCTCTCTTGATTTTTTCTTTGTATTTCTCCTGAATATATATATAGATAAGCGCACAAAAACATGGAAAAAAGGCCAGAAAGACCGAGAGGTATAAAGATGAGATGACCACTACAATGAACATCAACTTTGACAAGGTTGATTTCTATTTTCTATGAAAAAACTTTTTTGTATCTATATTAGTTTTATTTCTATTTTCTATATTAGTTTTATCGTGATGTGTTTTAGTATGTTTTCAATCGATTGTCCAATCTATGATTACTATTAGAGAAACTGAGACTAAGAGAACAAGGACTTCACAAAAAGAGAGAAAAAAGTTTCCATGGAGAGGTTCAACACAAAAAGGGTATTTAAATTCTAATTTTCTAACCAAATCTATATGAGATCGTTATGTTCTATTAAGTTTGTTCTGCTTTTTGTAATACTCGAAAACAGAAATAACAACAAAAAAGCATAAGAAAATGTAGAAATGAAAGAGGGGTCAGACTCAACGAAACTACAACAATAAGAAAAAGCGATGGGATAAATATAATTATGGAAAAAAATAACACTATTATGGTGAAATAAAGATGGAGAAGAACTAGAACACAAATACGATGCAAGAGAAGAATAGGGGGATGAAGATGTAAGCGAAGAAGAACAAAAAAGTGTATACAAAGTGTCAAAGACACAGAAGATGATGATGGCGAAGATGTGGATGAAACTTCACAAGTTTTAGTTTCATTTATCTTTTCTTATTAAAGTTTATAAAGCAAGTATGTTTTTCTTTGGCTCTATCTTTTCTTAGTTTAGGTATATTAAAATTTGTTTGTCAATATTGATCTTTATAAAAAGTTTCTATTATATTTGAAAACGAATAACAAAAAGAAGAGGAAGTATTTTTAATCGTGATGAAATCATTCTTTGTGTTCAATGGTAAGTTTAAAATTTTGTACGTGACTTTTATAATTTTCTTTTGCGAAGATAATAAAGAATCCGATGACATATTCTTCTTACATTATCATACTAAATTTAATTAAAAAATTCGTCACTAAATTTAATAATTTAAAACGATTTAATTAGCAAATGTATGTTGCTCTTCTTGACAAAAAGGTAAACCTATGAATTATGTGCAATAAACGAAATAGAAAAGTTTTAAGAAACTTTGTCCTCAACGTAAATCTATTGAAATTATACTAAGTTGTTTACAAAATAGTTAAACCATTTTATAGTTATATTACCTTTTAGAAGAATTATGATAATACCAAATATATAAATTTTTTATTTTTATCTAAAAATAGAAGCATTTAATTTTATTTTGATTTATTTTTTAAATTAAAATATCGTTGATTTTGAAAGGAAATAACGATTGGAAATATTTAGTGTTTTAGATTATAGTTATATAAAAATTTTGATTCTTTATTTGTGAAAACGATAATGGTTAAACTTGCCATTTATCTCTATCAAAAAAATAGCTAAAACATTTTAAAAGCAATTTTGTACAGAAAAATTATATGTTAAGATTTGAAAACTTTGATTGGGTGCATCATTATGATATTAAAATTTTTGATTTATATAACTAAAATATGCAATTAGGATATACTAATTATAAATTAGAGTAAATAGACATTTTGTTAAGATTTTGTTAGACATTTTGTAAATAGACATTCTACAGTCTAATGAAAGAGATCTTGATAAACTTAGAAATCGTTTGCTGATTGATGAGTTTGGATATAACAATGATAACGAAAAAGGAGCAAAATTGACGGATTTCGGCAGGCTCACGAAAAAACTATTGACAAAGGGAGAAATCATTTGATGATGATGAGTTTGGTTATAATCATGATAACCAAAAAAAGAGGAGAAGATTTGACGGTTTTCTGTAGTCTCATGAAAGAGCTTTTAATAAACGTAGAAATCGTTTGCTGATTGAAAAGTTTTGCTATAACCATTATAACGGAAAAATGAGCAAAATTGATAAGTTTCTACAGCATGATGAAAGAGCTCTTGATAAACGTAGAAATAATTTGCTTCTTGATGAGATAGGCTATAACCACGGTAACAAAAAAATGAGCGAAACTAACGGGTTTTTTACAGCCTAATAATAAACGTAGAAATTATTTTCTGATTTATGAGTTTATAACCATAATAAAAAAACAAGAAGAGCAAAAATGATGGTTTTATGCAGTCTCATGAAAAATCTCTTGATAAACGTAAAAATCATTTGTTGATGATAAGTTTGGCTATAACCAGGATAAAAAAAAGAGAGAGAACAGAATTGACAGTTTTCTCCTGTCTGATGAAAGAGCTCTTGAGAAATATATAAATCATTTGTTAATTGAAGAGTTTATCTATAACCATTATAACGGAAAAAATGGGTAAAATTGACGGTTTTCTGCAACTTTATAAAAATGTCCTTGATAACCGTAAATATCATTTGTTGATTGATGAGTTTGGCTATAACCATGATAACAAAACAAGTGAGACAAAATTGTTGGGTTTTTGCAATCCGATGAAATAGAGCTTGATAAACGTAGAAATCATTTGCAGATTGATGAGTTTGACTATAACAATAACAACGAAAATTAATGAACAAAATTGACGGTTTTCTGCAAGCTCATGAAAAAGAACTTGATAAACATAGAAATTATTTGCTGATGATGAGTTTGGCTATAATCATGATACTAAAACAAGAGAACCAAAATTGACTGTTTTCTGTAGTCTGATGTAAAATATCTCGATAAACGTATAAATCATTTGCTGATTGATGAGTTTGGATGTAACATTTATAATGACAAAAGAGAGCAATATTAACAGTTTTCTACAAACTCATGAAAAAGCTCTTGATAAACGTAGAAATTATTTGTTGATTGATGAGTTTGGTTATAAAAATGATAACAGAAAAAGAGCAAAATTTGTAATTTTCTACAGCTTGATGAAAGAGCTCTTGATAAATTTTAGTAATCGTTTGCTGATTGAAAAGTTTTGCTATAACCATTATAACAGAAAAATAAGCAAAATTGATAAGTTTTTATAGCATGATGAAAGAACTCTTGATAATGTAGAAACCATTTGCTGCTTGATGAGGTAGGCTATAACCACGATAACAAAAAAATGAGCGAAACTAACGGTTTTTTTACAGCCTAATGAAACACCTTTTGATAAACGTAGAAATTATTTTATGATCTATGAGTTTATAACCATAATAAAAAAAAAAACAAGAAGAGCAGAAATGATGGTTTTATGAAGTCTCATGAAAAAACTCTTGATAAACGTAGAAATCATTTGTTGATGATGAATTTGGCTATAACCACGATAACAAAAAAAGAGAAAAAATTGACTAAACCATTTTCTAATTGAAGAGTTTTGCTATAACCATTATAACAGAAAAATAGGTAAAATTAACGGTTTTCTGCAACTTTATAAAAATGCCCTTGATAACCGTAAATATCATTTGCTTATTGATGAGTTTGGCTATAACCATGATAAAAAAAAAATTGATGGATTTCTGCAATGTAATTAAAGAGCCCTTGATAAACGTAAAAATTATTTGCTTATTGATGAGTGTGGCTATAACCATGATAACAAAACAAGAGAGACAAAATTGACGGCTTTCTGTAATCCGATGAAAGAGAACTTGATAAACGTATAAATCATTTGCAGATTGATGAGTTTGACTATAACAATAATAACAAAAAATAATGAACAAAATCGACAGTTTTCTGCAAGCTCATGAAAAAAACTTGATAAACGTAGAAATTATTTGCTGATGATGAGTTTAGATATAATCATGATAACAAAAGAAGAGAACCAAAATTCATTGTTTTCTGCAGTCTGATGAAAGAAATCTTGATAAACGTATAAATCATTTGCTAATTGATGAGTTTGGCTGTAACAATTATAATGAAAAAGGGCAAAATTGACAGTTTTCTGTAGACTCATTAAAAAGCTCTTGATAAACGTAGAAATTATTTGTTGATTGATGAGTTTAGTTATAAAAATGATAACGAAAAAAGCAAAATTTGTAGTTTTCTACAGCCTGATGAAAGAGTTCTTGATAAATATAGAAATCGTTTACTGATTGAAAAGTTTTGCTATAGCAATTATAACGGAAAAATGAGCGAAATTGATAAGTTTTTACAGCATGATGAAATAGCTCGTGATAAACGTAGTAATCATTTCCTGCTTGATGAGATAGGTTATAACCATGATAACAAAAAAATGAGCGAAATTAACTGTTTTTTACAGCCTAATGAAACACCTGTTGATAAATGGAGAAATTATTTTCTGATATATGAGTTTATAACCATGATAAAAAAACAACAAGAAGAGCAAAAATGATGTTTATATGCAGCCTCATGAAAAAGCTCTTGATAAACGTATAAATCATTTGTTGATGATGAGTTTGGCTATAACCAGGATAACAAAAAAAAGAGAGCAAAATTGACGGTTTTCTGTAGTCCGATGAAAGAGATCTTATTAAACGTAGAAATTATTTGCTGATTAATCAGTTTGACTATAACCATGATAACAAAAAAAAGGAGCAAAAGTGACGGTTTTCTGCAGGAAAATGTAAGAGCTCTTATAAACGTAAAAATTATTTGCTCATTAATGAGTTTGACTATAACCATGATAATAGAACAAGAGAGACAAAGTTGACGGCTTTCTACAGACTCATGAAAAAGATCTTGATAAACGTAGAAATCATTTGTTGATTGATGAGTTTGGTTATAAAAATGATAACGAAAAAAAAAGAGCAAAATTTGCAGTTTTCTGCAACCTGAAGAAAGAGCTCTTGATAAATGTATAAATCATTTGCTGATTGATGAGTTTCACTATAACAATAATAACAAAAAATAAAGCAAAATTTACAGTTTTCTACAATATGATGGAAGAGCTCTTGATAAACGTAAAAATCATTTGCTGATTGAAAAGTTCTGCTATAACTATTATAACGAAAAAGTAACAAAATGGTCGGTTTTCTCTAGCTTGATGAAAGAGTTCTTAATAATCGTAGAAAACATTTGCTGACTGATGAGTTTGACTGTAACCATGATAACAAAAAAAAAAAGAGGTGTAAAATTGATGGTTTTCATCTGTGTGATGAAAGAGCTCTTAATTAATGTAGAAATCTTGAATTGATTAAAGAGTTTGGTTATAAAAATTATTACAAAAAAATGAGCAAAATAGATTGTTTTCTGCAGCCTGATGAAAGAGTTCTTAATAAATGTAGAAATCATTTGCTCATTGATGAGTTTGGCTATAACCATAATAAAAATAAACAAGAGAGCAAAATTGACGGTTTTCTGCAGTCTGATGAAAGAGTTTTTGATAAACATTGTAAACATTTAGTGATTAATAAGTTTGGCTATAACAATAATATTAAAAAAATTAGCAAAATTGATTGTTTTCTACAGCCTCATGAAAAAACTCTTAATAAACGTAGAAATCATTTAATTTTGTTGGTGCGCAACGTAGAAATTATTTGCGGATGATGAGTTTGGCTATAACCAGGATAACAAAAAAAAGAATAAAAAATTGACGGTTTTCTCCAGGCTCATGAAAAATCACATGATAAACATAAAAGTTATTTGCTGATGATGAGTTTGGCTATAACCATGATAGCAAAAAGAGAGGAAATTGACGGGTTTATGTAGTATAATGAACGAGCTCTCGATAAACGTAAAAATTATTTGCTGATTGATGAGTTTGGCTATAACCACTATAACGGAAAAATGAGCAAAACTGAAAGTTTTCTACAGCTTGATGAAAGAGCTGTTGATTAACATAGAAATCATTTGTTGATTGATGAATTTGTCTATCGCCATGATAACAAAAAAAGTTGAGTAAGATTGACGGTGTACTACTGTCTAATGAAAGAACTCTTGATAAACGTAAAAATTATTTGCTGATTGTTTAGTTATAACAATGATAACGAAAAAAGCAAAATAAACAGTTTTTCTGCAGCCAAATGAAAGAGTTCTTGATAAATGTAGAGATCATTTACTGATTGATGAGTTTGGATGTAACAATAATAACAAAAAAAATGAGCAAAATTGACGGTTTTTGTAGCCTGATGCAGCTGTTTCCTGATAAACGTAGATATCGTTTGCTGATTGATGAGTTTGACTATAATTATGGTAATTACAAAAAGAGGAGCAAAATCGACGGTTTTCTGCAACCTAATAAAGAGCTCTTGATAAATGTAGAAATTATTTATTGATTTATTGTTTGGCTATAACAAAACAAAAGAGCAAAAATTAACGGTTTTCTGCATTATGATGAAAGAAATCTTGATAAACGTAGAAATTATATGCTGATTGATGAGTTTAGGCTATAACAACGATAACGAAAAAAGGAGCAAAATTGACGGTTTTCAACAGACTCATGAAAAAAACTCTTGACAAACGTAAAATCATTAGATGATGAAGAGTTTGGCTATAACCATGATAACAAAGAACGAAGAGCAAAATTGACGTTTTTCTCCAGGCTCATGAAAAATCACATGATAAATGTAGAAATTATTTGCTGATGATGAGTTTGGCTATAACCATGATAACAAAAAAAGAGGATATTGACGGTTTTCTGCCATCTCAAGAATGAGTTCTCTATAAACTTAAAAATCATTTGCTGATTGATGATTTTGGGTATATAACCACTATAACCGAAAAATGAGTAACACTGAAAGTTTTCTACAGCCTGATAAAAGAGATGTTGATTAACATAGAAATCATTTGTTGATTGATGAGTTTGGCTATTGCCACGAAAACAAAAAAAATTGAGTAAAATTGACGGTTTTCAACTGTGTAATAAACGTGCTCTTGATAAATGTAAAAATGATTTG